>NC_091634.1:41270472-41573502 GCF_027580195.1 Bos mutus
TGTAGAAGATACTATCTAGAGAATGAAAAGACAAGCCACAGACTGGGAGAAAGTACTTGCAAAAGACACATCTGATAAGGGATTGTTATCCAAAATACACAGATAGCTCTTAAAACTCAACAGTAAGAAAACAACCCAATTGAAAAATGAGCCAGAGACCTTAACAAATACTTCACCAGAGAAGACCTACAACTGGAAGATAAGCATATGAAAAGATGTGTCACATCATATATCATCAGGGAAATGCAAATTAGAGCAACGAGACACCACTACACATTTATCAGAATGGCCAAAATCTAGAATACTGATGATAACAAATGCTGGCAAGGATATGGAGCAACAGGAACTCTCATTCACTGGTGATGGGAATGTGAAATGGAATAGCCACTTTGAAAGACAGTTTGGGAGTTTCTTACAAAACTAAACACACTCTTAACCATATGATCCAAAAACCTCTCTCCTTAGAATTTACCTAAAGGAGTAAAAAACTGAGAACCACATCAAAACTGGAACACAATATTTATAGAAGCTTTATTCATAGTTACCAAAACTTGGAAGCAACCAAGGTATCTTTCAGTAGGTGAATGAATAAATGGATATATACAGACCATTGAATGTTATTCAGTCCTAAAAAAAATGAGCTATCAAGACATGAAAAGACTTGGAGGAAACTTAAATTGATATTACTAAGTGAAAGAGGCATATATGAAAAGGCCACCTACTATATCAGTCCAACTATATGACCTTCTGGAAAAGGCAAAACTATGTGGAGAAGGTAAAAAGATTAGTGGTTGTGAGGAGTTAAGGATGAAGGAGGGATGAACAGGTAGAGCATAAAGGATTTTTGGGGCAGTGAGAATGTTCTTACAGTACTCTATGTATGATACCCTAATGGTGGATTTATGTCATTAATGTTATTGTTTTAGTCACTAAGTTGTGTTCAACTCTTTGAGACCCCGTGGCTCCACCAGGGTCCTCTGTCCTTGAGATTGCCCAGGCAAAAATACTGGAATGGGTTGCCATTTCCTTCTCCAGGGTATCTTCCCAACCTAGGGGTCAAACCTGCATCTCCTTCTTGGCAGACAGATTCTTTACCCCTGAGCTACCTGGGAAGCCCATGTGTCGTTATATATTTGTCCAAACCTGCAGAGTATATAGCACCAACAGTAAACTCTTCCCAGTGGAGGGCATTGCTAATGAGGGAGACTATGCATATGTGTAGGCAGAGGGTCTATAAGAAATCTCTGCAACTTTTTCTCGATTTTTCTGTGAATCTAAAACTGCACTAAAAAATAGTCTTAAAATGCAGACAAAATTCTGGTCAATATAGCCACATGACCTTCAAGAAAAGCATTCTGTAGCTACAATATTCACTTATTCCTTCCATAACTGTTTGTGGATCATGTACTATAGTGCCTTCCAGTGAGTAGGCTCTGAAGATATTGGAGGAGCAAGATAGATGAGGTTCTTGCTTTCATGGAGCTTACACAGGGTCTCCTTCCTCAATGGGACCCTGAAACCAACACATTTCAGTCTCAAGAATGTGGGCTATGCATACAGAAATGCTTCAGTACATATGTGCTTCCTTAGGGCAATTCACCCATATACAACTTGAGAAAGACTCATTATTGTGCCTGTTTGATAAGAGAGTATATCGAATTCAGAATCTTTAGAACACGTTACCCAGCTGGCTGATCCATGCTTCTGATTTTCTTCATTTTGGATATAGCTTCATTTTTTTTTTTCTTTTCACATCCATCCCTTCCTGTGAATATATAATAAAGTGGTATCCAATTGCACATGCTGTTTATTAGCTTGCTTCTCAAAACCCCCATATATTGTGGGCCCGTTTCCAAGTCAACAAATATGTGGGTTTACATACACGTTGGAGTCAGAAAGCAGTTCACTCAGGCTCTAAAACCACACTGCTTGGGTTCATGTCCCTACTCCAGAATTACTAGCTGTGCTGATCTCGAGGAATTGAATTATCCTCTTAGTGCCCCTAGTCTGCCAATTGGGATGGTGGTGGTGGTGGTGGTTTAGTCACTAAGTTGTGTCCGAGTCTTGCAGCCCCATTGACTGTAGCCCTCCAGGCTCCTCTGTCCACGGGATTATCCAGGAAAGAATATTGGAGTGGGTCCCCCTTTCCTTCTCCAGGGGATCTTCCTGACCCAGGGATTTAACTTGCATCTCCTGCACTGCAGGCAGATTCTTTTCCACTGAGCCACCAAGGAAGCATCTAATTGTGATAGTAATATGACCTAATTCATTGTGTTGCTATAAGGATTAAATGAGAATGACTGTACAGTACAGTATAAAGACTCAATGATTTTAACTACCTTTCTATAGGATTGTTTTCAAACCTGTTTAAAGCAACCTTGTAAGAAAATCTTTTGCAGAGACCTACCTAAGTGAAGTGGTCCTGGAGAAGACTCTTGAGTTTCCCTTGGACAGCAAAGAGATCAAACAAGTCAGTTCTAAAGGAAATCAACCCTGAATATTCATTGGAAGGACTGACACTGAAGCTGAAGCTACAATACTTTGGCCACCTGATGCAAAGAGCCGAATCATTGGGAAAGACCCTGATGCTGGGAAAGATTGAGGGCAAGCGGAGAAAGGGACAACAGAGGATGAGATTGTTAGATAGCATCACTGACTCAATGGACATGAGTTTGAGCAAACTCCCGGAGATTGTGAAGGACAGGGAAGCCTGGCATGCTGCTCTCCATGGGATTGCAAAGAGTCAGACTTGACTTAGTGACTGAACACATCCACAAACACAGTGAGGCTAGGGAGAGGATCCAGAGTGTCCAATGCCTAGAGGTATTCCAGAAAAGTGGTTCTTTTGTTTCAGTGTATCTCATCACCAGCTGGAGACCCTGATGGAAATACAGAGGTTCAGATCTGATTTTCCTTCAGTGAGCTTGGGCCTCTGTGATCTTTATTACCTCCCCAGGTGAATCCCCAAGCGGTCCACAAAGAAATTGACAATCATAGCTCTACAAGTCTCTGCAACACTTTCAAAGCCATTGATCCATATCATAATTTGTAATGGCCACTTAAACTTCACAGAATGAATACAGACTGATCTAGTTAAACACTCCACTATTGATGGGTATTTAGGTTGTTTGCATTCTTTTTTTTTTCAGTTGCAACAGTTGCTGCAGTAAATGTTCTTACACACCCATATTCTCTGTACATGTGTGAATGTCTGCAAGATAGATTTTTGGAAATGAAATTGCTGGGCCCAGAATATGCATGCTTTAAATTTTGATAGATATTGCCCAACTGCCCTCTGAAAGGTTATATCAATTTACTCTCCTGCCAACAGCGCTGAAGAGGGTACCTCTCTCCTTACCCTGTCATTTTTCTTTTGACTCAGGTTTTAACATTGTTTATTTTAGGGCACTGATGAAATCCACATCACTGATGAATGGATCCATAAGCACCCAACTGATTACCTTTCAGGAACACATTCAGCAGCCCCATTGATACTTCAGAAATTTTCTTATCAGTGGCCTCCTCTATCACACAGCCAAGGCCACTAAATCTATATGCTTATCTTGGTATCTCGGGTGTACTCAAACATATAAGGAATTTTGCTGCTTCTCCTGGTTTCAGGCTGAGTTTTCTGTTTTCTGTGAAAGAGGTTATTATTTATAGCCAAGAAATTCTGAAGTCAAAAAATATAATTCTCCCATTGTTGAGTTCCTGGATGCCTTTCTCCGATCAGAGCCGTATCTCTGAGTAACACATCACGGGAGTGACAGCTCTCTGGTGATTTAGGAGCCTGCCAGATCATTAGAGCATTACCAATGTAAGGATGTATTAGTGTAACACATCATCAGCGTGTTATCGCTCTGTGATGAATTGCTCCAAATCAGAACAATGGCCTAAAGAAACTATGAATTCTTTTAGAGTTACAAATGAAATCTTTTTTTTTCAATAAGGAATAAATAAATATGAATGTTCTTTTTTCACAGTGAAGAGGGGTTTAAATCATGTATTTTTGATCTTTTGATTATCCTTTGGTTATTGTCTAGTTTGAGCTAGAGATGGGGTCTCCAGGCCAGATAGGTGGGAGATTTTCTAGCTATGAAATTAATTACTTGTGCCGAGGGAAGGTGAGCATTGGGAAGAAAAGGTTTTCTTCACTGCAATACTTGGGGGATATTTTCCTCTACATTGTGGGATATCTGTGAATATGGGGCTTTTCATTTGTGCATTTGCTTTTAAAAGGGATCTCCTTGAAAGCAGAGACCATCTTTTTAGTAGCTTGGTCAGCCACCACAGTGCCTGAATGCTGTGTATTGAAATCTTAGAGATGGAGAAGAGAATGTATTGCTTCAAAGCCAAATGTTCCCACCATTGGAGTCATTCTTTTGCCTAAAAATAGTCCCTTCAGAGGCTTCCCAGGTGACACTAGTGGTAAAGAACCAAGCTGCCAATGCAGGAGATGTAAGAGATTCAGTTTCGATCCCTGGGTCAGGAAGATTCCCTGGAGGAGGGCAAGGCAACCCACTCCAGTATTCTTGCCTGGAGAATCCCATGGACAGAGGAGCCTGGCGGGCTACAGTCCATAGCGTTGCACAGAGTCAGACGTGACTGAAGCCACTTAGCACAGCATAGCACAGCAGTCACTTTAGAGGGCTTCCCAGGTGGCTCAGTGCTAAAGATGTAGATTTGATCCCTAGGTTGGGATCCTGGAGCCTGGCGGGCTACAGGGCATGGGTTGCAAAAGAGTTGAACACGACTGGGCATTTAAACAACAATAACAACAGTAGCTTTAGAATGGGCTCCTTGGGGACCTTCCTGGTGGTTGAGTGGTTGGGACTTCACCTTACAATACAGGGGTTGTATGTTCAATCCCTTATTGGGGAGCTAAAATCCTATGCTCCTTAAGGCCAAAACATCAAAACATAAAACAGGAGCAACATTGTACCAAATTCAATAAAGGCTTTAAAAATAGTCCACATTAAAAAAAAAAAAAAGCTTTTTAAAAAATGAATGGGCTCCTTAAAGTGGAATTGTGCCAACATGAGGAATGAGAAGGGTCTTGCCCAATGGCTCAGCAGGTAAAGAATTCGCCTGCAATGCAGGAGACATAGGAGCCCACAGGTTCCATCCCTGGGTTGGGAAGATCCTCTAGAGGAGGAAATGGCAACCCACTCCAGTATTCTTGCCTGGGAAATCCTATGGACAGGGGAGCCTAGTGGGCTGCAGTCCATGGGGTCGCAGAGTCAGACACACTGAGTGATTATGTCTGCATGCACGAGGGGTGAGAGGTGCATGAACTCTCCAATGCTAGCAAGAGCAAAAAAGACTTCTAAGGGAAGGAATAGAATGTAAGTGACCACTGTCTTATGTTTTTACTTAAAACTGGTTAAAGCCATGGGCTGTAGAAGCAGCCTGACTTGGGTTTGAATCCTTGCTTAATCACTTCCTAGTTTGGGCAAGGGACTGGACCTCTTTGAGCCAGTTTCTCCATCTGTAAAATGGGGATGCAACTAGTAACTGCCTTGGGGGATTATTGTGATGATTAGATGAGTTATGGCTTGGAAAGGGCTATGATACAGTGCCTGGAACACAGGAAGTGCCTCACACGTACAACCACAGTGGCTGTTGTTATCGTCATGGTTTTGAAATTTGCTGCCAGAAGAGAAAAAGCCTTGGTATTTTAAGAGCTCTCGGGGTGAGACTCATAGTATTTTCAGACCCATAGCATTTACTTTCCATGTTTCCTAGCTAAATATTTTACCTTCTCTGAATTAAGATGCTGCAGCGCTCACATTGAAAGACATACTTTCAAATGGGATCTTCCAAGAAACCACAAGTCCCTGGAGTAAACTTCCTTATAACCAAGTTCCAGACACGAGGAGAGAATTTGGAAGTGGCCATTGGCATAAAAGGCAGCCTGTACAATTTAAAAATGATGAAGTTTGAGGTAAATAACACCCCGAAACTTCTGCTATTGGTATTACTGAGGTGGGCACTGTGCTAAGTCTACTGCCTTGGGTCCCATCAATAATCGGATGAGATAGGCATTCATAATCCCACTCAGCAGATGAGAAAAGTAAGTCTCAACATGGTCAGGGAACTTGCCCAAGGACACATGGCCAGAAATATGTGGAACCAGAATCTCATCAAAATTTTCTGATTCAAGAACCCAAGGTCTTAAGTCTTACACATTTTTGGGGAAAACACACATTTCACATTCACTGGGTAGTTCTGCATGTTTTGAGGTGTGCAGCCCACCTCGAGCATTCTTTGAAATAAATACAAATGGAAAACACCAAAAAAAAAAAAAAATCAACATCACCATCACAGAGGATAGCAGAAACACTGGTCACCCTGCAGCCAGGCAGTCAGCGCGGCCTGAGTTCACCTAATCCAATGGAGCCTTCCAGGCGAGGTGTTCAAGGCTGCACTTGACTTTCGCCACCCTCTGCAGCCCGCTGCTCATTGTTCTCAGCCTTTGTAGGAATGACATGCAAGCTAAAGATAAGCAAAGATGGATTATAAAAAGGGTCCTCCCATTTCTGCCCCCTCCTTCCTCCTTCCTTCTTCCAAGCAATTTGCAAAGAACAGTTCTGTCCCGATCAGGCATCACAGCACAGACTTCTGATCAACTTAATTCTGCAGCATGCTGCCAAAGGTTCATGCATCAGCACGTCAAATTTGGGGTTCTGAGAAAGAGCAATGATCTTCTGTGGCTACCGATTTTGTTTAAAAAACACCTTCAAATGGAATAAACACATCAATGCCAGAGACAGTGTTACAAATCACTTCAGTGATTTTTTAATTTCTGGGGGTAGGTAGATAGTAAGTTCATTAAAATGAGTTTTTCCTAATTGTCGGGAGACCTGTTTTCTTTGGAACGGTTTTGGGAGGCTGAGGAGGCCACTGTTTCCCTTGATTTTTTTTAATTTTATTTTTTGCAGTTGTTTTGGAGGACAATTTTCCCTGACATCTAGCTGGTTGTTTTATGGCTTTAAGAAATATATTGGTTTATTCATCTGTTGCAACTATAATAATATTGCCATTGGAGTCCAACTCAGTAATAAATCAGGCCATTCCTTTCCACTCTATACAAATAATTAAAATAAAAATCGACTGTGCCAGTGAATTTGTTCTACAAGCAGAATAGAATTGGGTGCTATAAGTCTAGATATTTGGGCTGACACAGGACTGTATATCTTAAAAATAAGAAACCAAAAGGTGGGAAAATAAGACCTTATTTCATTATGTGCAATTTATAACATTTATCTTGAAGATAAAGTTTCCTTCCTCTGTTGCCTATTAACTAGAAGCCAGAATTGGAATACTGTGGAGGGTTCATGGCATTACACGCTCTCCCCACTCCCTCCTCTTCATCCCCTCCCTGCTTTTTTCATTCCTCGTTTCCTTCATCATTAAAAAAACAAGTTGAGGTTCGTTATTGGAGCTCTAGAAATAAGGGCCTGTTATTTATGCATTCATGCTCGCATGTCATCTACAGTTTTATTCCTATACTACATTTTTTTCCTGAAAAGAATTAAGGCAGCTTGCAAAAACACATAATTCAAAATAAAGTAAAAATGAGTGAGTCAGAAAAATTGGTGGAAAGGGGGAAATTGGTTCAGAAGAATAAAATGAAGGCGTGCAATTGACCCACACAAGATATGCTATGAAGTCTGGCATATTTTGAGAGGAAAGCCATGATTTGGCTTGGAGGCTTCTTTTGGGTTAATGGTAATTCCCAGTAAACATTAGATTGGGTATGTGCTCAGTTGTGTCCGATTCTTTGCGACCCCATGGACTGTAGCCCACCAGGCTCCTCTGCATGTGGGATTTTCCAGGCAAGAATACTGGAACAGGTTGCCATTTCCTACTCCAGGGGACCTTCCCAACCCAGGGAGAGAACCCACATCTCTTGTGCTTCCTGCATCGGCAGGCAGATTCTTTACCACTGCACCACCCGGGAAGCCCAACCACTAGATTAGAAACACATTAATGACTCAGGAAAAGCCAAACTGAGACTGGTATCGACATCAGAGAGATTTTCCAAGAGGACGCTATAACTGAGGGGCAAGAGTCTTCAACAACATCCTTAAGAAACCCAACCAAGCAGCTAGGCTTTTTCTTATACTTGTACCTCCCTGAAGGACAATGGCACAGCACCAAAGGGCAAAAACATTTCTATGGGAGTCAGATATGAAGCCTAGATAGGCAGTTTCCTCTTGCCCTCCCCTAAGCCAGGAAGAAATCATGGCACACCCATGTAGTGTTTCTCAAACTTCACTGTGCATAAGATCCACCTAGCAAGTTGTTAAACTTCCCATACATGAGAGTAAGACAGGTTTTGCTACAGAAACAAACAGCCCCCAAATCTCATGGGCTAAAAACGACAAAGGTTAATTTCTTGGTCCTACTACACGAGCACTACAGGTCCCCAGTAGTGGGAAGGGTCGGGAGTGGGGGTGTCTCTACTCTCTGGCTTTTGCACTCAGGAATCCAGGCTTTGGGAGAGTCCATCTCCATGTTTCTTCTGTAATTGTCTGGGCACAAAAGAGATCCCATGGACTGTAGCCCACCAGGCTCCTCTGTTCATGAGATTTTTCCAGGCAAGAATACTGGAATGTGTTGACATGTCTTTCTGAATGGGATCTTCTCAACCTGGGGATCAGAACACGCATCTCTTACGTCTCCTGCATTGGCAGGCGGACTCATCAGAAAAGACCCTGGTGCTAGGAAAGATTGAAGGCAGGAGGAGAAGGAGACGTCAGAGGATGAGTTGATTGGACGCCACCACCAACTCAATGGACATGAGTTTGAGCAAGCTCCGGGAGTTGGTGATGGACAGGGAAGCCTTGCGTACTGTGGTCCATTGGGTCACAAAGCATCAGACACCACTGAGCGACTGAAATGAACTGAGCACCACCTGGGAAGTGGTGTTCTAGGAGTCTCGATCATCTGCCTTCTGGCTCCGATCACTCTGGGGTCCACGTGCTTGTGCTCAGCCTGAAGTTACCATCTTCTGTGCTGAGTGGGAGGGGGGGTTCTTACTTTCCGTAGAAGAACTCAGAGATGTATATCAGATTGTTCCCCACATCTCCTCTGAGGGGGAACTGGGACCCTGCCCCTTCCCTGGACTATTGTTTCTTGACTGCCTTTCTTTGTTTCTGCATTAAGAGCTATTGTTTATCCCTCAGGAATCTGCCATGAGGATTTCCCTGAGTGGCCTTTAGATACGTGCTGAGTGTGTAGCGCATTGTGGTAACATGCTGACAATACCTGCCCTGTAGTTATTCTGTGGAAACAGCTAGTCCTAGACCAGAATGTGTTTAATGGTCATGTATTCCTGAGAGTGGAGAAGGAAATGGCAACCTGCTCTAGTATCCTTGCCTGGAAAGTCCCGTGGACAGAGGAGTGTGGTGGGCAACAGTTCATGGGGTATGGAAGAAGAGTTGGACTTGACTTAGTGACTAAACCTTCACAACAGTTCTTGACAGTAGAGTTGAAGAGCCTAATAAGGACCCTTGTGATTTCAAGATGCCTCCCCTTCGAAAGGAAAGTAGATGTGTTACCTATAGTATACTTACAGATTGGGCCAAGATTTTCCTCGTTGAGTAATCTTTGTTCTGTTGTGGCAACATAAGGTCCCAGAGTTCCAAGGCATAAACCAGAAGTTCTTAACTAGATGTAAGAGAAGGAATCACCTTAGATCCTTGGGGAAAAGTCACATGCTTGAAAACTCTAGGCTGATTCCTGGACTTTTCTGTTTATTTATTTATTTATTTATTTTTATTTTTTAAATTAATTTTATTTTATTTTTTTTCTAATTTTATTTTATTTTTAAACTTTACATAATTGTATTAGTTTTGCCAAATATCAAAATGAATCCGCCACAGGTATACATGTGTTCCCCATCCTGAACCCTCCTCCCTCCTCCCTCCCCATACCATCCCTCTGGGTTGTCCCAGTGCACCAGCCCCAAGCATCCAGTATCGTGCATCGAACCTGGACTGGCAACTCGTTTCATACATGATATTTTACATGTTTCAATGCCATTCTCCCAAATCTTCCCACCCTCTCCCTCTCCCACAGAGTCCATAAGACTGTTCTATACATCAGTGTCTCTTTTGCTGTCTCGTACACAGGGTTATTGTTACCATCTTTCTAAATTCCATATATATGCGTTAGTATACTGTATTGGTGTTTTTCCTTCTGGCTTACTTCACTCTGTATAATAGGCTCCAGTTTCATCCACCTCATTAGAATTGATTCAAATGTATTCTTTTTAATGGCTGAGTAATACTCCATTGTGTATATGTAATTAAATCTTCACAGGTGATTTTGAAGCGTCCTCCTGGATAAGAAGTACAGGCACTGACAAGACTTCCCTGATTGTCAAGTGGCTAAGACTATGCTCCCAATGCAGGAGGCCAGAGTTCAATCCTTGGTCAGGGAACTAGATCCCACACACCACAAATAAGAGTTCATATCCTGCAACTGAAAAGAAAAATAAAAAAGATTCCACATGCTGCAACTAAAGATTCTGAATGCCACAACTAAGTCCTGGTACAGCCACATAAATTAATTAATAAATTAAAAAAAAAAAAAGTACAGCCACTGAACTGAAACAAATGGAAGCAGCTATATGTAAACAAATCCAGCTCTAAAATGTCTCAGTGCAGTCTCCCTGAAACTCTTAATTATTACTTTGCTGCTACCTAGATTTTAAAAATTAAGGTGATGCATGAACACAGTTAAAGATAATTTGGATAGTACTGAAATTGTAACATGAGAATTGTCATCTTAGCTTTCTAGAAGCACTCACATTTAACACTTTTCCATTTCTTTGGAATTTACCACCATAACTCTAAAAGGCTATTTCTTTATCTGCTGCAGGTAGACATGGCTCAGAGCGGTGCTATCCAATACATAACAAAGCCTGCATACAGAATTTAAACTATGCTAGTAGGTACATTGGGAGAAGGCAATGGCAACCCACTCCAGTACTCTTGCCTGGAGAATCCCATGGACGGAGGAGCCTGGTAGGCTGCAGTCCATGGGGTCGTGAAGAGTCGTACACGACTGAGCGACTTTGCTTTCACTTTTCACTTTCCTGCATTGGAGAAGGAAATGGCAACCCACTCCAGTGTTCTTGCCTGGAGAATCCCAGGGGCGGGGGAGCCTGGTGGGCTGCCGTCTATGGGGTCGTACAGAGTCGGAAACGACTGAAGTGACTTAGCAGCAGCAGCAGCAGCAGCAGGTACATTTAAAAAAAGTAAAAGGAAACATGAAATTAATTTTAATAATACACAGTCTACCTTCCATATCCGTGGGTTCCTCATCTGCGGATTCAGCCATCTACTGATGGATTTCCTGATTAGAATCTGTGGTTGGTTGAATTGCGAATGTGGACGCGGATGAAGAACCCAGAAAAGTGAATGGCGGCTGTACTGTGCCGTCTAATCTGAGGGACTTGAGAATCCCTGGAATTTGGTACCCCCGGGGGTTCTGAAATCTACTCCCACAGATACTGAGGGGAATGACCATTTTTATATATTGATATTTTAGTAATACATCGTGTTTAACCCAGGATATCCAAAATACGATCATTTCAAAATGTATTCACTATACGAATTATTGATGAGACAGTTCACATTCTTTGATAGCCATTGTATGTCTCATACCTAGAGCATCTTTCAGCCCTCAGCAATCACATTTGAGCTCTTTCACAGACACGTGTGGCTACTGGCCACTGTATTGAGTAGTAGAGACCTAGCGATTTCCTATGATGGAAATATTTAGTTTTTATGCAAGTGAAGAACATGATAACTGGTTATTTTGAATAGTCTTCACTTCTTCTAAGTCCCTTCAGTCGTATCCAACTCTGCGTGACCCCATAGACGGCAGCCCACCAGGCTTCCCCATCCCCGGGATTCTCCAGGCAAGAAAACTGGAGTGGGTTGCCATTTCCTTCTCCAGTGCATGAAAGTGAAAAGTGAAAGTGAAGTCACTCAGTCTTGTCCGACTCAGCGACCCCATGGACTGCAGCCCACCAGGCTCCTCTGTCCATGGGATTTTCCAGGCAAGAGTACTGGAGTGGGTGCCATTGCCTTCTCTGATAGTCTTCACAGGGCACTGCTAAAATGTAGACTAGTCAACAATAGGGAAATCGCTGTGCTGAAATCAGATGTTTCTTCTGAAGATTACAGGACGGGGAGACAACCTTGGAATTTGTCAAGAAAGAAATGGGTATACATTTGAATCTTTCCTTCATTATTCTCTGGTTTTCGGGAATGAGGATTAACATTTAGAAGAAAGATGAGATAGATGGCACTGTGGTGCCCAATTTGATAAGACCAAAGCCACAGAAATGACAAAGGAAACAATAGCAAGGATCAAGGCTTGCTAGTCGGGTGAAGTTTTGAGCAAATCTGGGGACATGATCTCCTCCTCAGGGGATTGGGATTTTTAATCAACTGTTAGTATGAAGGGATGTTACTCAAGCCATCAGAAAGCCACTTGCATTTTAGAAATCCTGAGAAATTAATCTTCAATTTGTCATTTCGGCTACCAACATCTATTTTCCTGTCTTCTAGTTAAGCGTCCCCTGGTGACACACCCTGTCCCCCACTCTCAACCCTGAGCTTTGAGAAGTACTCTGAATTGTACCGGTGGAACGCCTGATCTGGCCTGACCACTCAGAGAATTTCAGTCCTCTGGTCAGGGTGATTGGGTCAGGGTGGGTACTCTTAAGTCAAATTAATTAAATTCAATTAGAGACATTTTATAGCTTCCCTGGTGGCTCAGACAGTAAAGAATCTGCCTGCAATGCAGGAGACCCAGGTTCGATCCTTGGGTCAGGGAAGATCCCCTGTAGAAGGGACTGGCAACCCACTCCAGTATCTCGGGCTGTTTGCTTGAGCAAGTGATTTCCCTGGGCTTGAAACTAGAAGGATGTGATCTTTTAAACAAATGATTAATGAAATGCATTTTATTTTTTGGCTGTGACGGTTCTTTGTTGCACCGCGCAGGCTTTTCATTGCCATGGCTTCTCTTGTTAAGAAGCACCAGTGCCTAGGCCCACAGGCTCAGTCATTGTGACACATGGCCTTAGTTCCTCTGAGGCATGTGGGATCTTTCGAACCTGTGTTCCCTCCATTGGCAGGCAGATTCTTAACCATCAGGACCACCAGGGAAGCCTCTCTTTTTTAAAAAAAGTAAAATTATTTATTTGGTTGTGCTGAGTCTTAGTTGCGTTTGAACTCAGTTTTGGCATGTGGGATCTAGTTCCCAGGGATCGAACCAGAGCCCCCTGCTTTGGGAGCACAGAGTCTTAACCACTGGACCACCAAGGAAGTCCCGGAAGCATGTGATCTGGCAGTGATCAGGGCCAGCCTATGAAGCCTGGGAATGAAGCCCACGAAATGGGTGGAAGATGGGACACGTGTAGAGGAACGGAATCCTGAGCACCATGTTTCAGCCTCCAAATTTGGCTGTGCTTGAAACCAGAGGTTTAGTCCTGACAAGAGTAAATCTCCCAGATCTCTCTTTTTGGCACCAGCAATTTGTGTTCATAAGTCTTTAGTAATTTCCTCCATACTGATGCATTCATCTCCTCTTTAACACATTTCCCAGTGTGGATTTCTCAGATTGATAGTCCTATAAGATTGCTTTAAGAAAGTGCTTCCTGATCAAATGAATTTGGTAAGTTCTGTAGACTAAATTTCTCCACTTGGTCATTCTCAATGCACTTGAGTGCATTAAAAGCCCTCAGAATTTCTTTTTTATTTTATTTTATTTTAAAACTTTACATAATTGTATTAGTTTTGCCAAATATCGAAATGAATCCGCCACAGGTATACATGTGTTCCCCATCCTGAACCCTCCTCCCTCCTCCCTCCCCATACCATCCCTCTGGGTCGTCCCAGTGCACTAGCCCCAAGCATCCAGTATCGTGCATCGAACCTGGACTGGCAACTCGTTTCTTACATGATATTTTACATGTTTCAATGTCATTCTCCCAAATCTTCCCACCCTCTCCCTCTCCCACAGAGTCCATAAGACTGTTCTATACATCAGTGTCTCTTTTGCTGTCTCGTACACAGGGTTATTGTTACCATCTTTCTAAATTCCATATATATGTGTTAGTATACTGTATTTATGTTTTTCCTTCTGGCTTACTTCACTCTGTATAATAGGCTCCAGTTTCATCCACCTCATTAGAACCGATTCAAATGTTTTCTTTTTAATGGCCGAGTAATACTCCATTGTGTATATGTACCACTGCTTTCTTATCCATTCATCTGCTGATGGACATCTAGGTTGCTTCCATGTCCTGGCTATTATAAACAGTGCTGAGATGAACATTGGGGTACACGTGTCTCTTTCCCTTCTGGTTTCCTCAGTGTGTATGCCCAGCAGTGGGATTGCTGGATCATAAGGCAGTTCTATTTCCAGTTTTTTAAGGAATCTCCACACTGTTCTCCATAGTGGCTGTACTAGTTTGCATTCCCACCAACAGTGTAAGAGGGTTCCCTTTTCTCCACACCCTCTCCAGCATTTATTATTTGTAGACTTTTGGATCGCAGCCATTCTGACTGGTGTGAAATGGTACTTCATAGTGGTTTTGATTTGCATTTCTCTGATAATGAGTGATGTTGAGCATCTTTTCATGTGTTTGTTAGCCATCTGTATGTCTTCTTTGGAGAAATGTCTATTTAGTTCTTTGGCCCATTTTTTGATTGGGTCGTTTATTTTTCTGGAGTTGAGCTGTAGGAGTTGCTTGTATATTTTTGAGATTAGTTGTTTGTCAGTTGCTTCATTTGCTATTATTTTCTCCCATTCTGAAGGCTGTCCTTTCACCTTGCTAATAGTTTCCTTTGATGTGCAGAAGCTTTTAAGGTTAATTAGGTCCCATTTGTTTATTTTTGATTTTATTTCCAATATTCTGGGAGGTGGGTCATAGAGGATCCTGCTGTGATGTATGTCAGAGAGTGTTTTGCCTATGTTCTCCTCTAGGAGTTTTATAGTTTCTGGTCTTACGTTTAGCTCTTTAATCCATTTTGAGTTTATTTTTGTGTATGGTGTTAGAAAGTGGTCTAGTTTCATTCTTTTACATGTGGTTGACCAGATTTCCCAGCACCACTTGTTAAAGAGATTGTCTTTAATCCATTGTATATTCTTGCCTCCTTTGTCAAAGATAAGGTGTCCATATGTGCGTGGATTTATCTCTGGGCTTTCTATTTTGTTCCATTGATCTATATTTCTGTCTTTGTGCCAGTACCATACTGTCTTGATAACTGTGGCTTTGTAGTAGAGCCTGAAGTCAGGTAGGTTGATTCCTCCAGTTCCATTCTTCTTTCTCAAGATTGCTTTGGCTATTCGAGGTTTTTTGTATTTCCATGCAAATTGTGAAATTATTTGTTCTAGCTCTGTGAAGAATACTGTTGGTAGCTTGATAGGGATTGCGTTGAATCTATAAATTGCTTTGGGTAGTATACTCATTTTCACTATATTGATTCTTCCAATCCATGAACATGGTATATTTCTCCATCTATTAGTGTCCTCTTTGATTTCTTTCACCAGTGTTTTATAGTTTTCTATATAGGTCTTTAGTTTCTTTAGGTAGATATATTCCTAAGTATTTTATTCTTTCTGTTGCAATGGTGAATGGAATTGTTTCCTTAATTTCTCTTTCTGTTTTCTCGTTATTAGTGTATAGGAATGCAAGGGATTTCTGTGTGTTGATTTTATATCCTGCAACTTTACTATAGTCATTGCTTATTTCTAGTAATTTTCTGGTGGAATCTTTAGGGTTTTCTATGTAGAGGATCATGTCATCTGCAAATAGTGAGAGTTTTACTTCTTCTTTTCCAATTTGGATTCCTTTTATTTCTTTTTCTGCTCTGATTTCTGTGGCCAAAACTTCCAAAACTATGTTGAATAGTAATGGTGAAAGTGGGCACCCTTGTCTTGTTCCTGACTTTAGAGGAAATGCTTTTAATTTTTCACCATTGAGGATAATGTTTGCTGTGGGTTTGTCATGCTCCACTTCTCTGAAATGTGCTTGGCCATGGTACTGTTTTGGGCTAACACCTCTTCCTGTACTGTGGGACACACTTTGCCAACCTCTGCTCTAGAAAGAAAGTAATCCCCCCATGTTTCAGGTGATTTCAGGGCCCACCTTCTATCCTGGAACCCCTGGAGGTGTGTATGCACCTGATATTGTAAAGGACCATCCACAGAAGAGCCATCTGTCTAAATAAACATATGTATCTGACAGCGAAAATGTAAGTACTGTAGATACATATTTAGATTGCTAGGTAACCAAATAAGAATAGACCTGATATTTAAACCTGGCAGATTGACTTAGATGTTTATTCATCCATTCCATTATTTATTCTTTAACTCAACAAATGTTTATTGAGCAACTACTTTGTTATAGACCCTAACCTTAATAATCTAGAGATCTTTATTTACAACTTCAACTTGCAATACTCCAATTATTGCTTGTATGGTGCTTTCCTAACCGTAGTGACTATTTGTACTGATCTGGCTTGGGCTGACATGATATTGTATGCCAGATGAAACTGAGTTACTCATCATGAAAGGTAGATAGCATGATCATAGAATCTTACATTGATATAACATTTAAAATTTTGAGTTCTTTTAAAGATATCATCATTTGCTTGTTTGTTTATTTTTGGCTGAGCTGGGTCTTCATTGCTTCGTGCAATGGGCTTTCTCTAGTTGCAGTAATCTGCTCTGTAGCTGTGGTGCACTGGCTTCTCACTGTGATGGCTTCTCTTGTTGCGGAGCACAGGCTCTAGGGTTCATGGTCTTCAGGATTGTGGCTCTCGGACTCCAGAGCACAGGCTCTGTAGTTGTGGCTCATGGGCTTAGTTGACTGTGGAATATTAGTTGCATGTAGAATCTTCTCAGACCAGGGATCAAACCCGTGTCCCCTGCATTGGCAGGTATATTCTTTAACACTGAGCCACAGGGAAGTCCTGAAGATGTCATCTTATTTAACAAAAACTTTAGGAGATGGATAATGCAGCTATTTTTCAAAATCTATTTATTTTATAGAAGTATAATGAATAACAATGTTGTGTCAATTATTGCTATACAACAAAGTGACTCAATAATGCATATATATATGCTTTTTCATATTCTTTTCCATTATGGTTTATCTTATCACAGGATATTGAATATAACCCCCTATGCTATACATTAGGACTTTTTTGTTTATACATTCTATAAATACAAGTTTGCATCTGCTAATACCAAAGTCCCAATCCAACCTTCTCCCATGCCCTACTCCCTTGGAAACCACCGATGTATGCTCTGTGTTCCTGATTCTGTTTCTGTTTCATAGATGGGTTCATTTGCGTCATATTTTAGATTCCACGTATAAGTGATATGATATGGTGTTTCTCTTTTTCTGACTTACTTCACTTAGTATGACATTAATAATCTCTAATTGCATCCCTGTTGCTGCAGATGGCATTATTTCATCCTTTTTATGGCTGAGTAGTATTCCGTTGTATATATGCACCACATCTTCTTTATCCATCCATCTGTCAATGGCATTTGGGTTATTTCCATCTTGGCTATTGTGAATAGTGCTGCTATGAACATAGGGGTGCATGGATCTTCTTTTAATTATAGTTTTGTCTGGATATATGCCCAGGAGTGGGATTGCTGGATCATATGGTAGTTCTATTTTTAGTTTTTTATAGAACTTCCATACTGTTCTGCATAATGGTTATACCAATTTACATTCTCACCAACAGTGTATGGGATGGGGGAGGGGGTTCCCTTTTCTCCACACCCTCGCCAGCATTTGTTATTTGTAGACTTTTAATGGTGGCCATTCTGACTGGTGTGAGGTGGTAACTCACTGTACTTTTAACTTCCTATTTCTCTAATAATTAGTGATGTTGAGCATCTTTTCATGTGCCTATTGGCTATCTGTATATCTTCTTTGGAAAAATGTCTCTTTAGATCTTCTTCCCATTTTTTGATTGGGTTGCTTGCTTGTTTGAGTATTAGAGCAGTTATTTTAATCTCCATTTTGTATAGGGGAAGAGAGGCTTGGAGAAATTAAAAGAAGTGCCCAAGGCCACACAGTTTTGAACATTCAAAATCAAACTTGGGACCAGTCCCTGGATTCCCAGTTTCCCTTTTCTACTCAACCATGCCATTTATCAAGTGCTCAGTTCGTTCCAATACCTAGGATGTGAAAAGTAGAATATAGATTTTCCTTGTCAGTATATAGTAGCCACTAACCTCATGGAGCTAACAAATACTTGAAATGTAGCTACTGCTGTTAGGGAAATGAATTTTGAATTTATTTAATTTTAATGAATTTAAACTCAAATTTAAAGACTCAATAAGTATTGAGGAACTTTTAAATATGTTCAACATAGCAGGAATACAGAAGGATCTCAATAATCATTTGCTTAATAATAATTATTTTTAATCAATTATTAATATTTATATTGATAATTGTATAATTATTATTTGTTGAATTGAGGCTATTATAAATATGTTGGGTTCAGCAGGGCAGGAATAGAGATGCAGATATAGAGAACAGGATGCGTGGCAACAGGGGATGAGGAAGGGGGATGGGATGAATCGGGAGATTGGGATCGACATATATACAGTACCAAGTGTAAAATAGGGAGCTAGTGGGGATCTGCTGTGTAGGGCAGGGTGCTCAGCTCAGTGCTCTGTGATGGGAGGGATGGGATGGGGAGGGGGATGGGAGGGAGGCCCAAGAGGTAGGGGATATATGTACACATATGGCTGATTTGCAGCCAAAGATGGAGAAGCTCTATACAGTCAGCAAAAACAAGACCGGGAGCTGACTGTGGCTCAGATCATGAACTCCTTATTGCCAAATTCAGACTTAAATTGAAGAAAGTAGGGAAAACCACTAGACCATTCAGGTATGACCTAAATCAAATCCCTTATGATTATACAGTTGAAGTGAGAAATAGATTTAAGGGACTAGCTCTGATAGATAGAGTGCCTGATGAACTATGGACTGAGGTTTGTGACACTGTACAGGAGACAGGGATCAAGACCATCCCCATGGAAAAGAAATGCAAAAAAGCAAAATGGCTGTCTGGAGAGGCCTTACAAATAGCTGTGAAAAGAACAGAGCAAAAAGCAAAGGAGAAAAGGAAAGATATAAGCATCTGAATGCAGAGTTCCAAAGAATAGCAAGAAGAGATAAGAAAGCCTTCCTCAGCGATCAATGCAAAGAAATAGAGAGAAACAACAGAATAGGAAAGACTAGAGATCTGTTCAATAAAATTAGAGATACCAAGGGAACATTTCATGCAAAGATGGGGTCGATACAGGACACAAATGGTATGGCCCTAATAGAAGCAGAAGATATTAAGAAGAGGTGGCAAGAATACACAGAAGAACTGTACAAAAAAGATCTTCACGACCCAGATAATCATGATGGTGTGATCACTGACCTAGAGCCAGACATCCTGGAATGTGAGGTCAAGTGGGCCTTAGAAAGCATCACTACAAACAAAGCTAGTGGAGGTGATGGAATTCCAGCTGAGCTATTCCAAATCCTGAAAGACGACACTGTGAAAGTGCTGCACTCAATATGCCAGCAAATTTGGAAAACTCAGCAGTGGCCACAGGACTGGAAAAAGTCAGTCTTTATTCCAATCCCAAAGACAGGCAGTGCCAAAGAATGCTCAAACAATTGCACTCATCTCACATGCTAGTAAAGTAATGCTAAAAATTCTCCAAGCCAGGCTTCAGCAATATATGAACTGTGAACTTCTGGTTGTTCAAGCTGGTTTTAGAAAAGGCAGAGGAACCAGAGACCAAATTGCCAACATCTGCTGGATCATGGAAAAAGCAAGAGATTTCCAGAAAAACATCTATTTCTGCCTTATTGACTATGCCAAGGCCTTTGTGTGGATCACAGTAAACTGTGGAAGATTCTGAAAAAGATGGGAATACCAGACCACCTGATCTGCCTCTTGAGAAATCTGTATGCAGGTCAGGAAGCAACAGTTAGAACTGGACATGGAACAACAGACTGGTTCCAAATAGGAAAAGGAGTACGTCAAGGCTGTATATTGTCACCCTGCTTATTTAACTTATATGCAGAGTATATCATGAGAAACGCTGGGCTGGAAGAAGCACAAGCTGGAATCAAGATTGCCGGGAGAAATATCAATAACCTCAGATATGCAGATGACACCACCCTTATGTCAGAAAGTGAAGAGGAACTAAAAATCCTCTTGAGGAAAGTGAAAGAAGAGAGTGAAAAAGTTGGCTTAAAACTCAACATTCAGAAAACCAAGATCATGGCATCTGGTCCCATCACTTTGTGGGAAATAGATAGGGAAACAGTGGAAACAGTGGCTGACTATTTTTCTGGGCTCCAAAATCACTGCAGATGGTGACTGCAGCCATGAAATTAAAAGACGCTTACTCCTTGGAAGGAAAGTTATGACCAACCTAGATAGCATATTCAAAAGCAGAGACATTACTTTGCCAACAAAGTTTCGTCTAGTCAAGGCTATGGTTTTTCCTGTGGTCATGTATGGATGTGAGAGTTGGACTGTGAAGAAGGCTGAGCGCCGAAGAATTGATGTTTTTGAACTGTGGTGTTGGAGAAGACTCTTGAGAGTCCCTTGGACTGCAAGGAGATCCAACCAGTCCATTCTGAAGGAGATCAGTCCTGGGATTTCTTTGGAGGGAATGATGCTGAAGCTGAAACTCCAGTACTTTGGCCACCTCATGCGAAGACTGACTCATTGGAAAAGACTCTGATGTTGGGAGGGATTGGGGGCAGGAGGAGAAGGGGACGACAGAGGATGAAATGGCTGGATGGCATCACTGACTCGATGGATGTGAGTCTGAGTGAACTCTGGGAGTTGGTGATGGACAGGGAGGCCTGGCGTGCTGCGATTCATGGGGTTGCAAAGAGTCGGACACGACTGAGCGAATGAACTGAACTCAACTGAACAGCAGAAACTAACATAGCATTGTAAGACAACAATACCCCAGTTTTAAATATATATATATACATATGGAATTAAAGTCAGTTCTACCTATTTATTTTCCCTGTTTTTGGTGATGGCTACGTACAGAATGGGGCTTCCCTGGTGGCTAAGTTGGTAAAGAATTCACCTGCAATGCAGGAGATGTGGGTTTGATCCCTGGGTCCAATGTCTGGATCAAGAAGATCCCCTGGAAGAAGAAAGTGGCAACTCACTCCACTATTCTTGCCTGGGAAATCCCACGGATGGAGGAGCGTGATGGACCACAGACTATGGAGTTGCTGAGTCAGACATGAATTAGTGACTAAGCCACCACCACCACATACAGAATACAAGGTCAAATATATGACTTACAGTCTATTTCTTCTGGACCGCACTGATTTAAACTGTATTGCAGGGCACTGAATATCTAGCTGTAAAATTCTAAATCCCAGTGAAATGGGCGGATATATAGCATAGAACTCAGAACATGGGAATTACTCAGGTTTGCTTGTGTATTCATTCTGATTCTAGTATCTCCTAAATTACTTGACTTCTCAAAAACTGTCTCCTTACCTGTAGATCAGGAATGATGTCACCACTCAATTTCATTGATGTTTTCAGTGATTCAACAAGCTAATACTCATATAACGCAGAGTCTAGTATTAGGCAATGTCTAAATGCTCATTACTTTGTTAGTAATAATAATGGTTATAATACTGTTGATACAAAATGCAAATAGAATCCTCAGGCTCAGTAAATGATGGTATTTTGTCTGGATTCTTTTTTTGAGGTGTTGTCCTCTGTTGCAATTCATTGCACTGGACCGCATTAATCATACCCTGTTTTGTTCTTACTGACAGTAATGAATAGTAACTGATAGAAACCAGCCTGCTAGGTCACTGATGAGGTGGCTACAAATGCTCTTTTCCAAGGCAGTTCTTAATTACCTTTTGTATGTGAAATACCATATGCTGTAATTCCTCTAGCTGGAAATCTGCTCTGGGTTAGAATGCCATGTTAGTTTTTAAACAATGTCTCTGGTTGACTTCTCCTCTGTAAATCTCAGGGAGAAGTTTGATTTAGTTGTTACTCCTTATAATTTTATTTTTTAATTGAGTGACTCTCTAATTCTTTTTTCCAGCTCATTTTTTTTCCCTGTTATTTTTTAAGTCAGTGACTCAAGCTGTGCTTTGAGGGTTGCGATAGTTGCGTGCTCAGTTACTCGAAGGCATCAGAACTCTGAATAACAGTAATGTTTATACACCTGGCTTCAGGCTATAGATAGAACGCCATTGTGTACAAATACTGTCTTCAGGCCATTGCAAATTACTATCAAACATAATGGCATTTTATGACTTTGAGAAGTCTGAGAACTGCTCTCTTACTTGAAGGTCAGATTTTTAGCCTTTTCAACCATCCAGGACTTATCTGGAAACACAGGTTTGAGTGAAAAGGCCTTTCAAGTACTAAGAACATACTGTTGCCAAGTATAGCAATTTCCCCCAAAGAGAGGGCAAGATATTTTTCCAGAAGGCCCTGACTTATCCATGAATCTAAAACAAGGGCTAGCAAACTTTCTCTCTAAAGAGCAGATAGTGAGGGACTTCCTCTCCAGTGGTTAAGACTTTGCCAGCCAATGCAGGAGACACGGGTTTGATCCATGGTCCTGGAAGATCCTACATGCCGAGGAGCAGCTAAGCCCGTGCACCACAGCTACTGAAGCCTAGCTGCTCTAGGGCCTATGCTCCGCGATAAGAGAAGCCACTACACTAGGAGGACTGTGCACAGCAAGGGAGAGTAGCCCCCCCGCTTGCTGCAAGTGGGAAAGCCCGCATACAGCAGCGAAGATCCATCACAGTCTTAAGTAAATGTGTGTGTGTGTGTGTGTGTGTGTGTGTGTGTGTGTGTGTATATATTTAAAGAAGCAGATAGGGACTATTTTGAGCTTTGCAGGACATGCAGTGCAGTCTTGGTTGCAACTACTTAATCTGGGACCTGTTGTAGAAAGAAAGTGGCCACAAACATCATGGAAACAGTAAGCACGGCTGTGTTCCAATGAAACTTTATTTACAAAAGCAGGGGGCTGGATTTGGCCCACAGGCTGTAGTTTGCCTTCTGATTTACCTCTGATCTAAAATACAGTGGCAGATTAGAAGGAGCAGGGTAGAGGGAAGACAGCAAGAAAGAATAGCTGTTGAACAGAAGGAAGGATAAAACGACATCTTCAACATAGACAGAACCTTAGAGAAGGTACAGCCTTCCACGTGGGCAGAAGCTCTTTCCACGTGGGCAGAAGTCATTCTGGGAGCATAGGATGATTGATGATGTGATTTCAGCTGTGATAACTGAGATTCATAATGATAACTCCACATTCTCCAGCAACTACTTTTATTATTATTATTTATTTTGCTGCATCAGGTCTTATTTGTGACACACGGGCTTTTCTCTAGCTGTGGCTTGGGCTCAATAGTCGCAGCACATGGGTTTAGTTGTTTTGCGGCACGTGGAATCTTAGTTCCCTGACCAGAGATGGAACTCACATCCCCTCTATTGGAAGGTGGATTCTTAACCACTGAACCATCAGGGAAGTCCCCTCCAGAAACTATTAAAATATATTCCATATATTCTGACTACAAAGAGAGAGTTAGGAAATATATTTGACAGAGTTACACTAAATAAAATTAAAAAATGAATTTTGGTACTTAATATGGTAAGCATCAGTATTCTGAAAGCTCATGGAATTCTCCATTTCTGAAATATGTGGCTCTTGAAATGATATTTGATTTTTTATTGTTTGCTCTTTAAGCTTGAGACTAGCTAAGGAAACCAACTTTCTGCACAAAGCTTTGGCCAGATTCTCTGTGGGGCTTAGGAGAACATTCAACGTCTACATTCAGTTCAGTTCAGTTCAGTTGCTCAGTCGTGTGCGACTCTTTGCGACCCCATGAATCGCAGCACGCCAGGCCTCCCTGTCCATCACCAACTCCCAGAGTTCACTCAGACTCACATCCATCGAGTCAGTGATGCCATCCAGCCATCTCATCCTCTGTCGTCCCCTTCTCCTCCTGCCCCCAATCCCTCCCAACATCAGAGTCTTTTCCAATGAGTCAACTCTTTGCATGATGTGGCCAAAGTATTGGAGTTTCAACTTTAGCATCATTCCTTCCAAAGAACACCCAGGACTGATCTCCTTCAGAATGGACTGGTTGGATCTCCTTGCAGTCCAAGGGACTCTCAAGAGCCTTCTCCAACACCACAGTTCAAAAGCATCAATTCTTCGGCGCTCAGCTTTCTTCACAGTCCAACTCTCACATCCATAGATGACCACTGGAAAAACCATAGCCTTGACCAGACGGACCTTTGGTGGCAAAGTAATGTCTCTGCTTTTGAATATGCTATCTAGGTTGGTCATAACTTTCCTTCCAAGGAGTAAGCGTCTTTTAATTTCATGGCTGCAGTCACCATCTGCAGTGATTTTGAAGCCCCCCAAAATAAAGTCTGACACTGTTTCCACTGTTTCCCCATCTATTTCCCATGAAGTGATGGGACCAGATGCCATGATCTTGGTTTTCTGAATGTTGAGCTTTAAGCCAACATTTTCACTCTCTTCTTTCACTTTCATCAAGAGGCTTTTTAGTTCCTCTTCACTTTCTGCCATAAGTCTACATTGCTGCTGCTGCTAAGTCGCTTCAGTCGTGTCCAACTCTGTGTGACCCCATAGAAGGCAGCCCACCAGGCTCCCCCGTCCCTGGGATTCTCCAGGCAAGAACACTGGAGTGGGTTGCCATTTCCTTCTCCAGTGCATGAAAGTGAAAAGTGAAAGTGAAGTCGCTCAGTCGTGTCCAACCCTCAGCAACCCCATGGACTGCAGCCTTCCAGGCTCCTCCATCCATGGAATTTTCCAGGCAAAGTCTACATTACACCCTTTTAAAAGCAATCTATGCAGAATGATAAAATGCACTTTATGTACTCACAATTCATGCTGACTGCTGAAAAATAGTGTTCTCCTGGGACAAAGAGTATCTTGGACCACTGTTGCTAAACTTGGGAAGAAATTGATTGTTTCCAGCTTGGGACCCTGAGACTACATCATTCTCAATAGTGGGGCTGATGCTGAGTTGATGCCTTTGAGGATTTTTCCAGGACTTTTTTTAAAAACAAAAGAAATTCTGTGACTCTCTATCCAGTAGATTTCAGCTCTTTCTCCCTTTTGCTCTGAATCATTCTATGTTTATCATTATTGATGAAGAGCATCAATAATCACTGGGATTTATTCTACTTCTCTCTTAGATAGTTTAGGTTCACATTATGAAATATGAATTTGTACAGACAGGTTAGAAAATTTCCCAGGTTATTTAGAAGACCTCTTGAGTTTTGACCACTAGGGCTTGATCATCAGGAAAAGTTGAGATTAAAATGTTTTTAAAAGATATCCTGCCTTGGTTCTTTGCAAAAGTGTTTCCTTCCTATCTACAAGTTTATTCTAACTTTGTAAAAATACTGCAAAGTCTTGCATGAAGTTTATACTGGGGGTCTCAGGGCCAGATTTCATAGGTGTGACTCTTGTTTCATAGCTTATGGCTATGTGATGTTGGGTCAATCACTTAACCCTTCTTGATATATTTCTTTATTTATAATATGGAGCCTATAATTCTGCAGATTTGTCGAGGTTATTAAATGAGACAATACACATGGAATGCTTAGCACAATGTAGGGCTGCTAAGTACAGTTTTGTAGATTGTGAACTGAACAACTCCAGTGGGCACCGGTCATATAGACTACAGTGCAATGTGGCAGCTTGGGTACAAAGTCAGTGCTTGATATATGAAGCCATTATTATTATGGTAACTGATGAGAAATTGATACATGAGAAATTCAAGATGTACAAAAGTTATGAAATCTGTCTATAATTATATACTTTCTGTGCAAAAGCCATCACCATGTGGCAGCAACTACTAGACACACATTGTTATCAAGAATTCTGGTGTATTTAATATTAGATTTCAATTGTTAGATTAAGATGACCAACAATTATCTAGTAAAAGCTTGGATTTATCATAACGCTTAGTCGCTTAGTTATGTCCGACTCTTTGCAACCTCATGGACTGTAGCCCACCAGGTGCCTCTGTCACTGGGATTCTCCAGGCAAGAATACTGGAGTGGGTTGCTATTTCCTCCTCCAGGGGATCTTCCTGACCTAGGGATCAAATTTGTGTCTTTTACATTTCCTGCATTGGCAGGTGGATTCTTTACCACTGCAACACCAGGATAGTGGATTTGGTTCATTTGTGACCTGGTTCCAGGGTTTTCTTCAAGATGGCTCTTGAGCCCATTTATTGTATGTCTCGGTTCAGTTCAGTCGCTCAGTTGTGTCCAACTCTTTGCGACCCCATGAACTGCAGCATGCCAGGCCTCCCTGTCCATCACCAACTCCCAGAGTTCACCCAAACCCGTGTCCACTGAGTCGGTGATGCCATCCAGCCATCTCATCCTCTGTTGTCCCTTTCTCAGCTCTTCGTGTCAGGTGGCCAAAGTGTTGGAGTTTCAGCTTCAACATCAGTCCTACTAATGAACATCCAGGACGGATCTCCTTCAGAATGGACTGGTTGGATCTCCCTGCAGCCCAAGGGACTCTCAAGAGTCTTTTCCAACACCACAGTTCAAAAGCATCAATTCTTCAGCACTCAGCTTTCTTCACAGTCCAAATCTCACATCCATACATGACCACTGGAAAAACCATAGCCTTAACTAGATGGACTTTTATTGGCAAAGTAATGTCTCTGCTTTTGAATATGCTGTCTAGGTTGATCATAACTTTCCTTCCAAGGAGTAAGCATCTTTTAATTTCATGGCTGCAATCACCACTTGCAGTGATTTTGGAGCCCAGAAAAATAAAGTCAGCCACTGTTTCCCCATCTATTTGCCATGAAGTGATGTTATTTTGCCAACAAAGCTCCATTTAGTCAAGGCTATGGTTTTTCCAGTGGTCATGTATGGATGTAAGAGTTGGACTGAATAAAGCTGAGTGCCAAAGAACTGATGCTTTTGAACTGTGGTGTTGGAGAAGACTCTTGAGAGTCCCTTGGACTGCAAGGAGATCCAACCAGTCCATTCTGAAGGAAATCAGCCCTGGGATTTCTCTGGAAGGAATGATGCTAAAGCTGAAACTCCAGTACTTTGGCCACCTCATGTGAAGAGTTGACTCATTGGAGAAGACTGTGATGCTGGGAGGGATTGAGGGCAGGAGGAGAAGGGGATGACAGAGGATAAGATGGCTGGATGGCATCACTGACTCAATGGATGTGAGTCTGAGTGAACTCTGGGAGTTGGTGATGGACAGGGAGGCCTGGCGTGCTGCGATTCATGGGGTCGCAAAGAGTCGGACACGACTGAGGGACTGAACTGAACTGGACTGAACTGATGGGACTGGATGCCATGATCTTAGTTTTCTGAATGTTAAGCTGTAAGCCAACTTTTTCACTCTCATCTTTCACTTTAATCAGGAGGCTCTTTAGTTCTTCTTCACTTTCTGCCATAAGGGTGGTATCATCTGCATATCTGAGGTTATTGATATTTCTCCCGGCAATCTTGATTCCAGCTTGTGCTTCCTCCAGCCCAGCGTTTCTCATGGTATACTCTGCATATAAGTTAAATAAGCAGGGTGACAATATGCCTAGTGCCATATTATTCTTAGGAAAGTGAAGTTTTGTCCATTCATTATTCATTCATTCATGAAATGCTATTAAATAGCAACTTGTATGTGACACTGTTTCAGGCAGAGATGTGAAGATAACTAACATTGCTTCTCAAGGAGCTTGCAGACTCTTAGGGAAGCATACAGATAAGGATGAGAAATACCCTGGAAGATCATAAAACCATTCATTCAGTTTTGTTAATTCATGTAAGGAACAGGTGCATCGTAGTTTTGATGACCTAGGTGCTGATGCTGTGATTGTAATGGGATATCAAGAGCAATGCAACTTGGTTCATTCCCTAAAATTGCTCAGTAGATTTCCTGGAGATGAGAAAGAAAGACAAGTAGGAAAAGAATTCTGAGAAGATGAGGAAGGAAATGAGGTTGCAGGCAGTCCAAGGAAAATCCAATATCTCTGGGTGGTACTGAGGTCTTGATGTCATCCCTGGGTTGGTGATGGTATCCAGCCATACCATTGACAATCCCTGCCATCTTGGCCAATGCTCTTTCCACTTCTTAATCTCAATTTCCTCAAGTGCCCAAATAAGGAAGATAACCTCTCCATTAAACAAGCCTGAAGGTTTTTGAGAAGTCCAAAGGAGGGAAGTATGTGAAATTTCTTTGGAAATTGGAAAGAGTAAGTATTATATAAAATAGAAGAGGTGATCATTTTAAGTGGTGTCTATCAACTCCCATGCATGGTGCCTTGATGAGGTTAGCCTGAAAACCTGAGTCAAAGACTTGGGGGTGGGGGAATCCCAGGAAGGTGAAGTAAGGGGCCAGGGAGAATGAAACAGTTGGGGAGGAAAACTCCATACAATAGGTTGCAAGTGGAGTTGCTGCTTGGCTAAGGGAGGGCTGATTCTACCAGGACCTCCCGAGAAGCAAAGATAATCCCTCCCAGAAAAGTTCATCCAACTGATGGAAGGTGGGGTTTTTTTTGTCACTGATTCCTCTCCTTCTACTTAAGAGTCTGTGTCTGGAATATAACACAGTTACCTATAGGATGTCCATAGGGCTCAGATACCTGGTTTCAGCTTCTGGCTCTATTATGCCTTTAG
The DNA here is from genome assembly GCF_027580195.1 of Bos mutus. Taxonomy (NCBI): domain Eukaryota; kingdom Metazoa; phylum Chordata; class Mammalia; order Artiodactyla; family Bovidae; genus Bos; species Bos mutus. The sequence goes on from NC_091634.1 coordinate 41,299,251, forward strand.
TTGTAGGTACATTTTCTCCTGTTTCATTTTATTTTCTCTTCTCACTCTTATTAACAGGATGCCTGCTGGGTAAGACTCACACATATTAGTGCTAGGAATTTGTTAAAAGGCTTTTCCCCCTCTCAGTTTTGATGTTGCTTCCTTTGAGATCATCTTTCTCATCTCCAAACAGTCCCATAAAGCATTGGCCTGGCCAAGAATTACATTCATAATCAAAGTTGAATTTTCAGTAGCCAAGCAATGATTAGATCGCCAAACAAGTTTTTGAGTTCCAGTAATTCCCTTATTAAATAGGAAACAATACAAGGGCTTTATGTGGATGGTACCTGGAATTCTCAATTCTGAAAGTCCTTTGAGGGTTTGATAAATGTGCACTTTGTCATAATAAAACATGCTAAAAGTCATGTAGAATTTTATAAATATATAGATGCCTCCTACTGGGCCTTGATCATCCAGCAAGCCAAACCTATGAAAAAGATGCTAAAAATAGTCTCATCCACAAAGAGATTCTGAAGTGTGACTTTTGATAACAAAAAAAAAAAAAAAACCACTATCATTAGACTCTGCTGTCATTTGGTAACTTCCAAGTCAATGAAATCTAATTTTTCAATTCTCTGATTAAGTTTCTTTCTTTAGCATCAAGATAATATGTTTGAATTTTGGGAATTTAAATATGAAGTTTTTCATTCACGGTTCTGTGCTAGATACCTTTTTATAAGCGAAGGTACTGCTGTTTTCAAGTTGTAGTGTCTTTGAAGGTGACTATAGGAAGGCAGGAAATTTAGGCCAAATGTGTGACCTAATTATTTGAATTTCTGGATGTGGCAGCTGTTCATGACTTTAGCTGCTTCAACTGCAACAATTAGCCACAAGTCCTCATTCCCAAGTCTTCAGTGTCCCTGAGTAGGCAGTTATCTCCCCTAATTAGCTGAATGATCTTTGGCAAGCCACTTTAGAGATGGAAAATTGAAGGTCAGAGTGGGAAATGTCGATAGCAATGCTTTCCTTGTCTGTAAAGCACCTAGCGTGGTGCTTCACATGGAGGGTGCACTCGTTCAAGAGGTATTTTTGAGCATCTGCTGTGTGCCTGGCATTGTTCCAGAGGCTGAGGTCACTGGGGTGCCCACGGCAGACAAAAGCATACATTCTGGTGCAGGAAGGTAGACAAAAAGCAAGCAAAGAAAGGAGGATTTCAGGTGGTATAATAGAGAGGGACTCAATATCCAGGGAACGGGGGACATTTGATGAGTGGAGATCTGGACAGGAAAGAGCCTGTCCTGGAAACATCTGTGAGCAGAGGAAATATCAACCCAGGACCCTAAGGGAAACGTGAGCTCGGCACCTCTGGATGAGGTCAAGGAGGCCTGAAGTGTCCTGATTAAGGAACAGAGGCTAGGGGCTAGATTGTGAAGGGTCTGGAAGACGTTGGTTCAGGTTGTACTCCAAGTGTGATGGGAAACCATCATAAGATTTTAAGCAAGGGGGTGACCTCATGTACACTATTGATACATGTATAAAATAGGTGAGAAGTGAGTGCCTGCTGTCTAGCACAGGGAACTCTACTTGGAGCTCTGTGGTGACCTGGATGGGAAAGAAATCCAAAAGGGACGGGATATATGCATATGTATGGCTGATTCATTTTGCTGTACAAAACGAATTAACACAACATTGTAAAGCAGCTTTAATAAAAATTAATATTAAAAAGGAGTGACTTGATCTGATTTAAATTTTTAAAGATGACTCTGGATGCTTTGTGGAGAATAGCATCTGGGTGGGGAGTAGCTTTGGGGAGGCCAGATAGGAGGCTGCAGTTCAGACAAAAGCTGTTGGGTGATAGGACTAGAGAAGGAAAGTGAAAGAACAAGGTGAATCAAGAGACAGGACTTGGCTATGAAAATGGGTGGAAACGGGAAAAGCAAGGACAGTTCCTATTTTTTTGTCTGAGGGACTGGGGAAATCATGGTGCCATTTTCTGAGATGAGGCGTGGAGAGAAGGTGGATGGGGAGTTTTAATGTATATGGGTAGTGATGATGTCTCCATTTGAGTTTTCTTGGAAGATCCTGAGATAAGGATTGAAATGGAGCTAGGCAATTTGCGGGGGCTTCGCTGGTGGCTCAACGGTAAAGAATCTGCTTGCCAGTGCAGAAGGTGCAGTTCGATCCTTGGCTGGGGAAGATCCCCTGGAGAAGGAAATAGCAATCTTCTCCAGTATTTTTGCCTGGCAAATTCCATGGACAGAGGAGCCTGGTGAATTATAGTCCATGGGGTCACAGAGTCAGACACAACTTAGCATCTAAACACACACACAGGTTATTTGAGAGATGATCCCAGGAAATACCGGTATGGGGCTGGAAGGTGAGGCAGGGATGGGTAGGCAGCCAACTGAGGATATATGATCAAGCAAGTTACCACTGTGGGCAAGTTTCCTTTGGAGAGCTCTGGGGATCTGTGTAGGACATACACCTCAATGTTACTCCACCTGAGTGGAGTAATCTGTCAACTCCCTGCAGCCATTGATTGAAAGTTCTTCCTTGGAGAAGAAGTTTCTTGGCACCTCTGGCCTGTTGTGCGTACAGACAGAGCCGCCTCTAGCCATCACAGAAAACCCTTAGGCAAAGAGATGCAGGTGCTGGCAGCTGCAGATGGGTCAACATAAGGATGTGAGTAGCGCCTGTCTAAGTGTTAGTCACTCAGCTGTGTCTGACTCTTTGTCACCCTATGGATTGTAGCCCACCAGGCTCCTCTGTCCTTGGAATTCTCCAGGCAAGAATACTGGAGTGGGTTACTATTTCCTCCTTCAGGGAGACTTTCCAACCCAGGGATTGACGCCCTGCATTGTAGGCAGACACTGTACTGACTTAGCCACCAGGAAATCTGCTACCATGTCAATTACACAGCTGGAACTAAGTGAGAGCTCAAGACTTCTCTGTGTAGAGAGGATATTTAAAGCCATAGGACTAGGGAAAAAAATCACCTTACAGACAGTTCATGGATAGAGAGAAGTCCTAGAGCTTGAAGTGCCAACGTTTGGAGATGGGCTTCAATGAAGAAAATTAAGAAAGAGTAGCCATTGAGGTTGGAGGAAAATGAGCTGAATGGGGTGTCTTTGGAGCCAAGAGAAGGCTTTCAATACATTTGATCAGATGTTCAAATGCCACTAAGCATTAGAGAAGCTGCAGAGAGAGAACAGTGGATGGCGTGGTTCTTTGGTGCCACTATAGCAGAACTTAAGACCTAAGGATATTATTATGATTATTAGATCCTCAGTGATCACATTGAGGTTATTTTTTTTTTTCCTTTGGACCTATGTTTTGGAGCCTTATGAAACAGGATCTCCAAACTGGGTCCCTGAAAACTGTAGAGTTCATTCCCTTGAATTCTTGATTATTGTTCAGTCACCAAGTCGTGTCTGACTCTTCGCAACCCTGTAGACGGTAGCATGTCAGGCTTCCCTGTCCCTCACTATCTCCTGGAGTTTGCTCAAACTCATGCTCACTGAATTGGTAATGCCATCCAACCATCTCATCCTCTGTCACCCACTTCTCCTCCTGCCCTCAACCCTTCCCAACATCAGAGCCTTTTGCAATGAGTCAGTTCTCATCAGATGGCCAAAGTATTGGATGGACTGATCAGCATCAGTCCTTGCAATGAATATTCAGGGTTGATTTCCTGGTAGGGGCTCTGTAAATTTTGGTTAGATGTAGTTTGATGAATCTTTCCTTCAGAAAAAGTACTTTTCTTATGGCAGGAATTTTTGGAGAAGAAAAGACATCTAAGTAAAACACCTGGCTTGTACCTTTGAGATTTCTAGTAGCAATTCAGTTCTGGAAAATGTATGTAGTAGTCATACCAAAGGTTATTCTAGAACTTGTGTTATGGAGGTAGTTCTGGTATAAAAGTCTCTCAAAGAAAAAAAGTCTCCCAAAGGAAAAAACCTTTCAAAGAATAAAATGATTTGAGTTTCTTAAACAGGACTCTTCCATCCAGGCAATGCTCCTCGTGAGAACTTTTAAATTCTTAACATTTTCAAGCACTCAGTTGGAAATAGCAGGCATTTGAGACTTCACAATATCTAGGAATATACGCTAGCTTGCCTTTCTTTAGATGTCTACCTGCAAAATGAGGTTTGAGGAAGGATTTCTTTTCCCAAGCCTGAGAGTTTGTTGAGGTCACATAAGGAAACGTTGATATTGTACAAATGAATGGATTCATTGAATCCTTCCCCAGTCCCTCTCAAATGTGCCACTTCAGATGTATCATCAATCCAAATGCCTTCCTCTTGGCATTGGAGCTTGTTCCAGGCAGACCATCTGAGCTATGTTAATGCCTTCTCTTTATTATAGTCTCTCAAGAAGCGTCATTAGCACAGTCCTGTCTTAAGATGAGAAAGTGGAGCAAAATGGAAATCTAACCTTTAAGACCAATTTGTCACTTTGGGGAACTTTTAGTGGGGGTAGTCAAAGTGAGTTACTAAACAATTACTCAAAGCTAACTACTGAAATCTTCGAACACTATTCAGGTTTTAATTTTTATCAGTTCAGATTAGAGGAATGTCTCAAACCATTTCTGAGCATGGAGGTCTGACTGATGCTTTTGTTGTTTCTTTGAGCTTTTGTATTTCTGAAAAATCCAACACCATATCTCATGCTTCCATATCTAAGGCTTTGCCCTCACCTTCATTGCAATAGAGACTTGGTGGGAAGAATAGTGTGTGTGTGTGTGTGTGTGTGCGCGTGCGTGTGCAAGTGTGTACGTGCATGCATAGGAGTGCTCGTATGCTATATAAATTTTTTAACCAAATCAATTGCCCATTGCCCACGGGGCTACATACTATTTTTGTCTGCTTTACATATTGTGTTGCAGTCCAATTTAAACATTTCAGAAGTCACAAATCATTTTCAATAGTTTGAGCAGTGTGTGAAGTGAAAATTACTCTCTCCCCGACCCCTTCCGTGGTTCCCAGCACTTCTTGTTTTCCAAGCCTATTTCTTCTGCTGTTCATGTGAAGACAGAGTAGCTGAAGCTGCAAGAACGCTTCTGGGCAACACTACTTTCGCCACGCTGTGTTTCCTTGGGCTTTGATGTCTCTGAACAGATGGGGAGAGAGGAGCTGATGGAGGCAAGGTTGGAGCTCTGGCTCAGGAGTTGTGGTGGCAGAGGAAGGGTGACTGTTTTTTCATCAGTTCAACCTTTGGATCATAGAGTTGGGCCACAGAAAGTGACGGAGAGTTCATTTCACTTAACTTCTTGGGAGCTAACTATCTTCTTTGGATTTGGAGAGTATGTTTGTGTTTCTAAATCAGTCTCACTTAATGAACCAGCTAACACCAACTCCCTCTGTCCTTAGGCGTGTGGTCTTCAATCTTTGGTTTACAGTGTTTTAGACACTATATGTTGTGCTTGGTCTCTCAGTCGTGGCTGACTCTTTGCGACCACATGGACTGCAGCCCACCAGGCTCCTCTGTCCATAAAATTTTCCAGGCAGGAATACTGGAGTGAGTTGCCATTTTCTGCCTTCTCCAGAGGATCTTCCTGACCCAGGGATCAAACCCATGTCTCCTGCATGGGCAGGCAGATTCTTTACAATTGCACCACCTGGCAAGCACTTGTAGATGCTATAGGCCTTTTTGCTTTTAAAACTTTCACCTGTTTGATTTATATTTTATTGGGGCATAGTTGCTTTACAATGTTGTGTTGGCTTTTGCTTGGACCTCCCTCACACCTCCCCCCATCCCACCATGCTAGGTCATCGGAGAGCACCTAGCTGAGCTCCCTGTGCTGTACAGCAGGTTCCCACTAGCGATCTGTTTTATCTGTGATAGTGTATATATGTCACTCCTAGTCTCCTCCTTCATCCCACCCCCTTTGCCTCCCCAGCCCCGCGTCCACAAGTCCATAGGCATAGAGATGCAGATGTAGAGAACACACTCTTGGCCTCTTGTGCATCTTTGTGGGCATTTTATTAGGAATATTTGTTAAACCCTCTGCCAACCCAAAAGTCCACGGGAAAGAAAGTAAAACCTTCTAGAGAGCATGTGATGTTTCATTCATCCCCAGACCCTACTGCAGAGAAAAACAGTGCTGGGAGGTCAGAATTGAAATGAGATAAATACTGCATTTGTCTAACAGAGTGAGAAGCTTTGCACACTGAGACAAAGATCAATTGTCTTGAACGGTGTGTTCAACACGGTTTAACAAAAAGGTTGAGCTACAGATATATGTAGCTTCTTTCAAATGTCTGTGATTTTTGAGGACTCTTCTGATTGTTCATTCACATTTTTTTTTTGATATCTCTCTAACTGTGGTGTTCCTCATTAAAAACCAGGATATGGAAAACGATGGGAGAGTTTAAAAGTTTAAAGCACATTCAAAAGTGCTCAAACATTTCACAATATGAGTCTTTATTTCTCCCTGCCTCTAAAGGTGCCTCTAATTGTGGCCCTTTGTTCCTGTGTTTTTTGTTCGAGGAATAGCCCGCATATGCCAAGCCCTTGAGGCCTGCCCCTCACTTGCACTAAGAGGCTCTCCCATGCTGGCGATCTGTAGGCGCTCCAGGGGGAATGTGAGATATGAAATGATCAATCATGAAACCATTTTCGTGTCATTAAAACATTTTTGTGAGTGATCACCGTTCTTTCTTCACATGAGATAAAAATTAAAGACAAGTTGAATAAAAAATAATTGCTCTCCATTTCTAAAGGGGGAAATGTCTCTGAGGAAAAGAGGGAAGCAAACTTCCTCCAAAAAATTCAACCTTTCATTGAAAACTACTTTAATTTTCCTGAGATATTCCAACATGTTATCCCCCACCCCACCACCACTCCCAACCCTCCCCCCAGGATGGGATTAGTTTAAGCAAGCAAACATTTTAGAGTGGTCCACTCAAGCTCAGGTTTTCTAGATAACACAGGCTGCTCTGTGTTTCTCCTTATGCCTGTAACATCTGTACCATGCACAGAACATGTCACAGTGAAATGTGGCCAAGGCAGATTCCAGAGTTTTCTCAAATAAGGATGCAGGAGCTCACAACTCTGGTCATTTGCACACACTATCACTTAACCCCTAGTCTCAGGCGTGCACGTGTGCTCAGCCACTCAGTTGTGTCTGACTCTTTGCAATCCTATGGACTATACCCCTCCAGGCTCCTCTCTCCATGGGACTCTCCGGTAGGAATACTGGAGTGGGTTGCCATTTCCTCCTCCAAGGGATCTTTTTGACCCAAGGATCAAACCTGCATCTCCTGCGCTGGCAGGCAGATTCGTTTATCACTGAGCCATCTGGGAGGCCCTAGTCTCAGGAGTCAGCCTCAAAATAAAGGGCTTTGGAGGCCATGTTGGTTCTCATAAATTAACAATTATGGAACATGGCCTCCCTGAAGCTAATCTAGCAGCTGCATTTTTAAAGAGTTATTTTAGCTTTTCTTTGTGTGAATCATTTTTAAAGTCTTTTATTGAATTTGTTACAATACTGCTTCTGTTTTAAGGTTTGCATTTTTTTGGCTATGAGGCATGTGGAATCTTAGCTTGCCTAACAGGGATCGAACTTGCACCCCCTGCATTGAAAGGTGAAGTCTTAACTACTAGACAATCAGGGAAGTCCCCGGCAGCTGCATTTGAGTCTGTTTTGGAAACAAATGGCAAAATATAGTGACAAGATTTGATTAATTCTGACTAAGTGGAGTCCTAAATTTTCATTTTTTTTCCCTTTGAGTCAGGAGGATTTTCTACCACAGGCAAGGATTTACCTTGAAAGGAATGAACTGGTTGAGAGATGAGGAAGCTAAAGGAAGAAATGTCTTTCTCGGGCAAGGGACTTCTGAGCCTCAGTTTCCCCACCTATAAAGTGGGAGAGTTGGGCCACGTGACCCTTGCTTTTACCAGTTTTAATGCTAAATGTGATTTCTCGATGTCAGGGTATGAACTGTTCAAAAGCCATATGGCAGGAGGGGAGCCTAACAACAGAATTCAAATGACTAAAAACACATTTCTATCATTAAAACCTCTGGGTGAATGATCTCTGTTCTTCTTTCACTTGAGGTAAAATACTAAACTTTTTCCTTATAAATTTAAGTAAACAGATTGCAATGAAATTGAAAAGAAAAATGGGAGCGCGTGAGCACATGCATGTAATTCTACCAGTGGGAAACCTTTGGTGGCATCTTCGTGTATTTCTACCAGTAGTTTTGCTCTAGGTCAGGTGTTTAATGTAGTTGTATTATCTTGTTTATAGATGTTTTGCATCTTGAATTGCTCCCTAACATTATAATAATTTTACTTATTTGTGTTTATTCTTCTTAGTCTTCTTTTTAATAGCTGAGCAGATATATTTATTTCCCTGTGGCTGGGAAATTCATTCCAATTTTTATTCTTGTAAATAATATTACAGTGAATATCTTCATTCCTATGAAATCTGGTCTCCCTCCAAGTCAATTCCACTTTGAAAAAAATAAAACTGTTTGGCTGTCTCCTGATGCAGAACTCTGGCTGATCCCATTTTGCACAAACCCTGTTTTATCTTTGCATTGTTTACAGTCACTCATAATGATGTTTGTAAATGCTTCTGGATTTGTTTGTGTGATCAACTGAGATCTGTGGTCACTTGAAAAATCTAACTGGGCACAGTTGGATAGGAGAGACTTAAAGTATAATCATGTTTGAAAGGAGTAACATAGAATTTGTTGTGTGCCACAATCTTCGTGCCTTAGGGAGGAAGAATGTTTTCTCTGGCTAGTCATGGCCCGAACTTTGTCTCATTCTGACTCTCCTCAGTGACAGTCTGATGGTCACCCCCTAGGATCTGGGTTCCTAACTTGTAGTAGAGGAGATTACAAATGACCAGTCCAATAGCAGTATTTTTTCACGCTTCTCTCCAGCTTGCAACAGTTCCTTGCCATTAATATAGCCACTGAAGAGTGTTAAATTTCTTAGTGCTGTGAAAATTGGTATTAAAAGAAGTACTTTAAAAAAGAAATGGGAGCTTAAGAGCTATAATAAAAGAATAACCCTTAAAGCAAGTCAATTGGAAAGCATAATGAAGTTGATAGTGGTCCTTTCAGTTTAGTCATGAATTTGTTAGAGAAAAAAATGACTTCTCTGAAAACCACCATCTGTGCCATAAGTAGATCCATTAACACCGCTAAAGACACCAAGAAGGTTACGCTTGCTGCCACGGCAGTTCACCCCCATTGCATTTTAATTTTATTGCATTCACTGTTCAGGTTTTCCCTAGTCTTGTCCACTTGGACATGCCAGAAGGCTCTTGTTACTCCCTAATGGACTGTGATCTTCAGGGTGAACTTTGCCTCTTGAAACAAGAGTCCCCTGTATTACTCAGACTTTTAAGTGTTGACAGGTCTGGCGAGGGATTGGAGGCTTTAATTCCATTTGTTTAACACTACTGAATGTCAAATTCTATTACACTGGCATCTAGGGGAGAGGCCAAAGTTTTTGGATGGAGTTATGTTTGAGCATGTCAACTTCAGGTTTACCCTCATTTACTATAGAAATGTTCTTACACTCTCATACAAAGAAAAAAATCTATTTAAAACATATTAGACCTTTAAAATAATTTCTCTTAAGTTAGGAATATTCTTTATTGAAATACAAGTAGTCATCCTTCTATTGATCTCTTTTGAGCAACATTTTCACAATTGAAACCTATGTTAAGTTTCTAGTACTTTACAAGAGAAATATCCATCTTCTGAATTCTTAGGGTGACAGTCTATGTAACAGTATGTGTATGTGTGTTGTCACGTTCAGTCAACAAATATTTACTAAACACTTGCTAGATACTTGGGGCTTTCCTGCTGGCTCGGATGGTAAAGAATCAGCCTGCAACACAGGAGACCCTGGTTCAATCCCTGGGTCAGGAAGATCCTCCTAAAGGGAATGGCTACCCACTCCAGCATTTTTGGGCTTCCCTGGTGGCTCAGATGGTAAAGAATCCACCTGCAATGTAGGTAGACCTGGGTTCTATTCCTGGGTTGGGAAGATTCCCTATTGCAAAGAGTCAGACATGACTGAGCAACTTTCACTTCTTCACTAACTAGATACTTGGCACCTGTTAGGTACTTGGGTGAGTGATTTTGGTCCTCCTAGAAATACTCTCTAGAGATTTCATGTACCTCGTCAATTAAATTTCAAACTTCTTAAGGGCAGAGATCATATCCTGTCTTTCATTTTTAGGCCATGAAAAAGCATAAAATCTATGCAAGAAGTGCTTAGCTGATGATAAATGAAAGAGTGAAAAAATAATGAAATCAGATTAAGCTTATATTGCTTAACAAAATCAGCTTATCACTGGGATTTGGAATTCTTTTAATGAGGGATCTTGAAATGGTATATTGATATATTTCTGTTTTTCCCTTCACTTAAAGTCCTTTCAGCCCAATGGTTGAGGCCAGTTTTGTGGATGGCAAGACTAGAGAATGTTTAAAGCAACTTGAGATACAGGAAAAACTATTTCTGTGAGGATAGAGTCTCAGCAACATCTAGTTCAACCTCATCTATAGATGTAAAAATGAAGCCCAGTGAGCTTGAAGCACTTGCTGAAACTCACCCAGCATCTAGTCAGTGGAAGCGCTGGGAAGGGAATCCTGGTTTTAGAATTTTATAAAATATTTTTTGAGGTGGACCATTTTTTTTAAGTCTATATTGAATTTGTTATAATATTGCTTCTGTTTCGTGTATGTGCTAAGTCGCTTCAGCCGTGTGGAACTCTTTGCTACGCCATAGACTAGAGCCTGCCAAGCTTCTCTGTCCATGGGATTCTCCAGGCAAGAGTACTGGAGTGGGTTGCAGTGCCCTTATGTTTTGTTTTGTGGCCACAAGCTTTTGTGGGATTGTAGCTCCCTGACCAGGTATTGAAACCACAGCCCGTGTATTAACCATTGAGCTGCCAGAGAAGCCCCTAGAATTCTTAATTCTCTTCTGCATGTCTTACTTTTGATTTAACACCAGAAATACTACTTATGCCTTCCTTGGGGTTTGTAAGTTTTAGGCAACAGAACCTGGTTTTGACCAATGTAAGAACAAAAGGAACTTCTAGGAAACTAGTGAGTGGTTCACAAAATTAAAGGAAGACTTGAAGAACCAGACCTCTGAAAAGACTCATGTCTGAATTCTCCTTGCCTTTGGAGAACAGGAACTAAAGGGCAGCCACTTCCAGGAGCCACCATCTGAATGAATCAGCACCAAGAGGTTTTAGTGACTACACTCAAGAGTCAAATTCCGGGGAGAGAGCTCTGATTGGTTTAGCTTGGGTCACCTGCCCACTGCTTAGAAAGAGGTGGATGGGACATTTTGATTGACAGTCTTAATAAGTCTGTATCCACTGGGGATTCCAAATCACAACCAGGTGCTATTATCAGTGGTATGAAAATGGATGCAAGGTAGATAAAACCTACAGAGTGCCAGCACACAAATGACTCTACATACTCATGAATGTGAATCTCATACGTACACAGACATCGTCTTCCTCAAATATTTCCACTCTGTTCATGACTGTGATTCTCTCTGAGCCCCACACTCCCAGCACACTTCTACTTTAAAGGGAACATGAAAGTCTCTAAAGGGAGATCCCTTGCTATTCTTCTGCTCTACCTTGACCTTTCTCCTTCCTTTCAAGTTTCTTTCTCTTCCAAGACAATAATCCTTCACACAAACTCTAGGCTCTGTCAATATCCACCTCTTTTGAGGGCTCTGGGGGCAAAAATTCTTTCTCAATCTACCCTGCACCCCCATGACACTGTGGTTTAAGTGGTGTTCCATTCTTACCTCCAAGGGTGGAACATAAGATCCTCAGCTCTATCCTGAATTGCAATACATATTTCCAGCATTGACCAAAGGATTCCCCCAGAAGGAGGGAAAATCCAGGTATAACTAAAGCCCATAGGAGAAGCCAAAAGATGGGTATATGATGAGAAGATAGAAGAGTCAAGTCAGGAGAAATTGAAATTGCAAACTAGGGAAGGAAATGTACAATGATGTCATGTATCATGGAGAAAATAGTTTGGGGGCTTTTTGAAGAATCCTTACCAGATTGGTTTGGGTTCATTAAATGTGGGCTTTTGCTCTTTGGTGATTAACAGTGCCTCTCAGCGTCTGATGTCTTCATCTAGATGCCCTGTCTTAAACTCAGCATGCCTAAATATCATCTTCGCTAATTGTCCTGTACTTATATCCAACCTTCTTCTCGTTTGGTTTCTCACCATTGCTGGCCCAGGGACAATCAATAGATATTCCTCTTTTAGGAGGGCTCAGTAAGGTCATCGAAGAAACAAGGTAGAGTAATGAAAAGAATCGACCAAGGTGAGTTCACGGAACTTTTAATCTGTTTTAAATATCTACTCTTAAGCACCTTGACACACGTTCTTCCATCCTGACTTCCACTTCAGATGAACTACTTCCTCTTGAGCCTTGTGACTTAGCTACTGGGACTTATGACCCTTTATTTCCCTCAATCCTGATTGGCATGCCAGCATAATTGTAGTCTCCACTTGCTTTTTCAGACTTTTTTTTTGATGTGGACCATTTTAAAGTCTTTATTGAATTTGTTACAATATTGCTTCTGCTTTGTTTTTGTTTTTTGGCCTCTAGGCATGTGGGATCTTAGGTCCCCAGCCAGGGATCAAACTCGCATCCCCTGCATTGTAAGACAAAGTCTTAACCATTGGACCACCAGGCCAGTCTCCACTAGCTTAAAGGAAAATTGAAATGAAACATCCAATCAATAGGTGACTAATGATCCAGGCTCACGTATCTTTAGCTCCTTCCTAGAAAAATTGGAATTCACCAGATGTGACACTTTTAGTAGTACCACCATTATGCTAGTCACTATGATTAAGCATTTACTGGTCAAAGGATGTTTGGTTGTAAGTAAGAGCCCCACTAAATTAGTTAAGCAACTGGTTTGTTGTAAAGATGCTCAGAAGTCTTGAGGACATGAGTAGCTGGGATTCTTGGGAACTGCTGTCTTCAGGTGACCTTTCTTCTGTCTACTTTTTCTATTCTGGTTGTGTGCTCTTCTGTTGCTGGGAACTGTCTGCTTTATTCATCTATTCATACTTTTCCATGCTTGTGTGTGTTTGGGGGCTGTAATGTCACAGAGAATCAGCCCCTGATTCTATCTGAATTTTACTTCTCCGACTTGAATTGCTCCTTCAGATCCTTAGGGGAAACAACTGATGCTCTCTGCTGTCCACCCCTGGAATAATTAGCTGCTGCTAGAGGTCCAGGGTGTTTGGTACAATTGTGGTCTCATAGGCTCTCCCCTTCTGCAGAGACCAGTTTTGGGGGCATCTAAGGACAGGGTCATGATCAGGTGTACTCTGAACACGTCTATTCAAATCTCCCTTCTTCCTTTATCTCATATCTTGCCTCTGGTTACTACATACCATTCTCTAGTCTGAATGAATGGTTTTGATTGTGATACACTAAGCCTCCGCTGGGCTCAATGCACCTGGCCTTGCAGAGATGGAAGACTCAGCATCTCCCCAATGGGAAGGGACTCTCAGGAAGTCTGCATCTCTGTGAGAAATAGTATTGGAAACCGATGAAGATCCATTGCTGAAACCCGACAGCAAGATACTTAATGTAGTTACTAGCTGTGCTAACTGATTTAATGAACAGGGACCATAACAAATGAGCATGTTTACCAAGTTAACTTGTGAAAATGAATATCTGTAATTAAAGCAGCTCACAACTGACAGGCAAACAGGAAATTATTGTTATTATTATACACAAATCATCTTAAAATACCAGAACTTAATAAATGGGGGAAAAAACAAACAATGGCTAAAACTGTCTGCTAAATAAAAAATAATGACGAACACCTGTGGTCTTTTTATAGGACTCCAGTGGAGATTTTTTTTTTGAAGACCTAATTATGTTTTAGTAATCCTACCATTTCATTATTTCTCTGTAGCATTATTAAAAGAAAATGTCCATATTTCCTCTGTTTAAAGGTCTGTAACATAGATTCAGCTTTTTTTTTTTTTTTTTTCAATGCTACAGACACTCTGACAGTTCTAGCTACTTATTGGCAGGGCACATAGGCCTTGGCAAGGCTGGATTTTTCTCCTTGGTAATACTGGAGTCTGTCCAGGGGATAAGGGGGGATGTAGACACCTTCAGAAAGAGTCTGCTAGCAAGTAATTGAGAACCAGTGTAGCTGAATGGGTACAAAAGCCAGCCCTGCATTTAGCTTCCTTGGTCTTAAATCCCAGCTTTGTTCCTTGCTAGCTGTATACCCTCTGGCAAGTAACTAAACCAATCTGTGCCTCAATTTTCCCATTTGTAAAACGGAGATAATGATTATATACAGCTCATAGGATTATCGTTTGAAATAATACAGGAACAGAGTTTATCTTGCTTAGCACCTTATAGGTGCTAATAAATATTAGCTGCTTATCATTAATTGCAAGTTACCATTCTCTGTGTGTTTCTCATAACTAACCGGGTTCAAGGAACGTTGCCCCAGGATGCCTCAGCCATGTAGCTGGAGAGTGGCAGCCACATCAGGGGTCTCAATTTACAGAGCTGAGAGTTTATTGTCTTCATAGCACTGAAGAGCATTTGAAATCATCTTGCTTGCCTCTCATCTGCCTCATCTCACGAGGATGTAAGCTCAGTGGTGGGAGAATATTCCAGGGCAGAAATGTTGCAAAACTGCAGGAGATCTTGTTCCCCTTGCCATTTTATGCTTCTGTGCTGTGTGGGTACCATTCATGTTCCGTGGAGTCGTGCAGTATGGTGGTCTTGGATGTGCCAGTGGGGGCTGTGAACTGACCTCACCCTCTTCCCAAACCTTCTTACCACCATGATTCCTTTCTACATTGGTAGCAGTGCCGTGTGCTCCATCACCTCAAGTAGGAACCTTGGAGAACTGATGATTTGAACTAAATAACTTCCTTCTGCTTTGGGCCCCTTGTGACCTCTCCATACAGAAGTCAGTGTGCATTATTCAACCTGTTAGGTCATATAGTCCATTGCTTAATGTCCTTCAATCGTTTCCTGTTTCTCACAATATAACGTTCAAGCTCTCTAGCATGGCCTAACGGAGAAGACAATGGCAACCCACTCCGGTGTTCTTGCCTGGAGAATCCCAGGGATGGAGGAGCCTGATGGGCTGCTGTCTATAGGGTCACGCAGAGTCGGACACGACTGAAGCGACTTAGCAGCAGCAGCAGCATGGCCACACAGGCCTTATCTTATGCCACACTCTCTTAATTATACAAGCACCATAGTTTCAAAATGGATGCTGAGTATCTCCGGGAACTTGTCAGAGATGCAATCTGTGGGCCCACACCAGATCTAATGAATGAGAAACTCTAGGGGTGAGGCCCACTAATCAATGTCTTAAGGCTTCTAGGTGATTTTGATATTACACAGGCTTCTTTGTGTTCCTTAGGCACAGGAGTCACCCGCTGCCTGAAGACTCTTTCCCAGACTTCCACATGATTTCTGGGACCGATTCTGCTCCCTTATTTATATCTGTTTCAAAGCCAGTGCTTCTGAAAGGTCATTCCCACCCACCCTATCTAAGGTCACTCTGCTCCCCTTTACTCCAGCTATTGTTTTCATTTCTCTACCGTACATCTTTATTTACAGTACTGAACGCTATTTGAAATTACTTTTCTTGTCTGTCTGCTTCCCCCCAACAGAACGTTAGCTCCACACAGATGGGTAAGCTGCTTATCCTTACTGCTGTGTCCACAGAGCTTAGAAGAGGGCCTGGTGCACAGTAGGTGCTCAGGAAGAAGCTGAGTGAATGGTGTGAATATTTACTATGTGTGTGGGACAGATTGAGTTATTGACCTGGATTCTTCACCTGGATTCTACATCCTTCGTTACTTGACTCTGTATTTCTTTCTACTAGAGAAGAAAGAGTTCACTCTGGAGAAGCTCCGAGCATTACTTACGTGGAGTAGATCTGAACTCAACATGCAGTTTGGAACTGAGCCCAGCCTAGCTCAGCCAATACCCAGATTTTGAGCAAGAAAAAAATTATCGTTGTTTGTAGTTACATGGTTTTAGGGTAGATATTAATACTTTTTTGGGTCAGCAGCTTATACTTCATACCTATTCTGTATGTGTTGTTTTTTTTTAGTTTCTAAGTCATGTCCCACCTTTTGTGACTTCAGGGACTGTAGCCCTCCAGGCTTCTCTGTCCCTGGGATTTCCCAAGTAAGAATACTGGAGTGGGTTGCCACTTCCTTCTCCAGGGGACCTTCCTGACCCAGGGATCGAACCCACAACTTCTGCTTGGCAGGCAGATTCTTTACCACTGAGCCACCAGGGAAGCCTCTGTTTGTATTAGGTACCATTAGAATCCACAAGAAGTGGTAATCAATCTTGTTTTTAGGACAAGAGGTTTGAAAAGAAGTAATTACTGAATAAATCTTTTTGAAAACAAAATAAAAGATTACTTGGTAGATAAAATGGAGGACAGTATTTGGGGAAAAGGAATGACTTTGAAGACAAAGGCCTTCACCAAAGTGTGAGAAGTATCTGGGAAAGGGCAAATAGCTCCTTAGACAGAAAATATATGGGAAGGCAACTAGAAATTAGATTTAAAAATAGTAATTGTACCTTATATTTAGTGCTCATGATACCTCTGAGACAGCATTCTGTATAGCTTTAGAGAACCTCGGTTTCTCTATTAACACCATTCTCTATTCTCTATTAATTATCTATTAATGCCATTGTTGCCTTGGGAAAGTTACCTTAAATATCTCTTAGCCTCAGCTTTCTCATCCATAAAATGGTATTACTTTCAGGAGTAAAAAGGATGAACTATGTACAGTACCAGGCTTCCCGCGTAGCTCAAACGGTAAAGAATCTGCCTGCAATGTGGGAGACCCAGGTTTGAGCCCTAGGTCAGGAAGATCCCCTGGAGAAGGGCATGGCAACCCACTCCAGTGCTCTTGCCTGGACAATTCCACGGACAGAGGAGCCTGGCGGGTTACAGTCCATAGGGTCACAAAGAGCTGGACACGACTGAGCGACTAACACACACACGAACACAGTGTCCAAGGTACAACAGGTACTCAAATCTTCCCTCCCAGTGCCCATTCCATTTTACATCTGAAGAAACCGAGACTCCGGTTAAGTAGCTTGTCTGTATGTCACATTGTTAAGAAGTAACAGGTTTGGGGCCATGATTCCCATTTTAGGGTTCTCCCCTTGATGCCTTGTCCTTATTGGGCAATGCCGAGAGAGGAGCTCAACCTCAGAGAGTTCAGACTTTCCAGCTCTCTGCTTGGAATGCTTTTCCTAATCTTTGTCAGCAGCTATCAAGAAAATAAGTAGGGTAAGGGAGAATAGTCACACTCTGGATTCATCTTTTTGCTTACTCGTTTTGGTTTACATTCCAGTGGAATGTAAGGGCAAAGTCCCTTGCCTGCCACATCCCTACCATACTTCCAGTGCCTGGCATGTGATCGATGCCCAAGAGGTACATGTAGACTGACAGTATTCAGGACCAAGAAGAAGGACAGATCCTGGGAGAGGGCAAGTGTGAGACAAAGATGGAAAGAGCTCTGAGGACCAGGTAGCCATGGTGGATTTAAAAAAAAAATCAGAGTACAATTGCTTAACAATGTTGTGTTAGTTTCTGCACTCCAACTATGTGAATCAGCTACTAGAATACATATAACCCCTCCCTCTTGAGCATCCCCCGACCCCCTGTCCCACCCCTCTAGGTCATCACGGAGCACTGAGCTGAGCTCCCTGTGCTGTACAGCTGCTTCCCACTAGCTGTGTTACACATGGTAGAGTATATGCGTCAGCACCACTCTTTCAATTCATCCCATCCTGTCCTTCCCCTGCTAGTCCACAAGTCCATCATGGTGGATTTTTATGGGCTGGGTCAGTGTGATTGGCACATTCAGGAAGAAGATTCTAG
Organism: Bos mutus; assembly: GCF_027580195.1. Lineage (NCBI taxonomy): Eukaryota > Metazoa > Chordata > Mammalia > Artiodactyla > Bovidae > Bos > Bos mutus. Next base: position 41,317,156 of record NC_091634.1, read on the forward strand.
TTTGGCTTGTCTAGCATGGGCATTATTCCATGTGCAATCCTCTTTGACAGCCTCTTCCCAGCTTAAGTCAAAGTCTGCTTGTTTGTTTTCATTCTTTTGGTCTTGTTCTCAGACTTCTACAAGATTGAAACAGGAGTTGCAGCAGAGGATGGTGGGAATGTAAATTGTTACAACCACTTTGGAAAACAATTTGTCACTCTCCTGTAGAACTGAACATTTGCATACTCTATGATTTAGCTTTCTACTCCTTGGTATGTGCTTCAGAGATATCCTTGGATGTATTTACCAGGATACATGTAAAAGAATATTTGGAGTCACCACAATTGGACACAATGCAAATATCCATCATATGAGACTAGTTAAGTGAATTAGGGTATAGTTGCACAATGGAATATTATACAGAAAAGAAAGTAAATGAATCACAGTCACATTGACCAGTCATGAATGAATCTTATAAAGGTAAAATTGAAAGAAAAATCTGGTTACTAGAGACATCTTAGAGTTTGATGCCATTTTTATAAAGTTCAAAAAGTAGCAAAACTATGCAATATGTGTAGGGAGACCCACATGTAAAAACCAAAAGGAAAAAGAAACAATGAAAGATCTTTGGCTTCTAGAGGTATCAGTGAGCTGGGATGGAGAAGAAGCCCAGAGGTAAACACAACATTAGTGATGTACACAGGGTGGTGGGCTGACAGGTCTTCATTTTGTTGTGTGCCTCATGATTCACATACAAAAATTATATTCATACACCTAATTTATACTCAGTAATACATAATAGATTGATGAGAAGTCCCCTGAATGAGGAGGCAGGATTGATTATTTCTTGAATTTTAAGTTGACATGGACTCTAAAATATATCATCTATTTAGTCAAAAACTTTTTGGGACAGAAGGGGAGAAATGCTATTTAGAACCAAGCAATTAGATGCAATGGATCTCTTTCTAGAGATTAAACTCTCAGTCTTTGGAATTGTGACACGAGCCATGTTGTGACTGGGGGTCATGGTGTGGGGAGCCAACTGGGGATGACTTTTGAGGACAGATGATTCTGTGGGCATTCTCTATTTCACTACTTGTTCTTTGTCCTGGAAAGTGGATATAAATTTGGAGAGAAAAAGAGTGACAGAAAATACAAAGTACTCTTTTAAGTTTTAAGAGTAGAGATGGGTGTTTAAGGGCATGAAGGTTGACCACTCTCATGAAGATTTTTTTCTTTTTTAAAGGAGGACCTCATGTTTTTGAACCTCATGCCTCCTATGATGCCTCTTCCTCTGAGTCTGATCCTGGAGGTCAGTTTACTTATATGTAACATTCAGTGAAAGTGAAAGTGTTAGTTGCTCAGTCGTGTCTAACTCTTTGCGACCTCATGGACTGTAGCCTGCCAGGCTCCTCTGTCTATGGAATTCTCCAGGCAAAAATACTAGAGTGAGTTGCCATTCTCTTCTCCAGAGGATCTTCCCATTCCAGGGATGAAACCCAGGTTTCCTGCATTACAGGCAGATTCTTTGCCATCTGAGCCACTAGGGAAGCCCCCCAAAATAAATCATTCTGGGCAAGAATGCTGAAGTGGGTAGCCATTCCCTTCTCAGCGATTGTCTAAGAGATTAAAAAAAAAAGTTCATGAGCTATAAAGAGTTGTATGTACCTCTTGATCCATTATTCCTGAAGAGAGGGGTTAACCACAACCCATTTCTTCATGTCCTTTGATTCCCTTTGGGTTTTGGCCACAACTACACAAAGAAGAAATTGAAGTTGGGATGAATAAAAGGCAAGAAGCAGTTAAGAAGCAAGTCCACTGAGTAGCTGGCCTCAGTGCCTGCCTTTCAAACAGCCCTTGCTATTTAATTTAAAGGAGAAATTGAAGACCTGGTCATAAATATAAGGCAAAAGTCAATGACAATGCGATGAAAATCTTACCACCGTGCTCTGAGAAAGAGCCCCCTGGTGCCTGAGCTAAATAAAATAAGGCAGTGGTGAACACCATGGGTCAGACAGTATTGTGTGAAAGTTCTTCTCTCTGAGAACACAAAGTGGGAAATCCAATTGCATTTGGAAAATGGAGTGTATAAACAGGGCAGGGGAGACCTTATTGGACTCCATGGGCTTGCGCCTAAAGGAAAGGCAAGAGGATTTTGGGTGAGGGAATTTTGAAGCTGGAGTCATTGCGTTCATGAGAACTGATGAAAAGGGGTCTGCTTTGATGTCTAAAAGTTGTAAAAGAATATTCTAGAACTTAAAATTTTTTATTGGGATATAATTGCTTTACAATATTGTGTTAGTTTCTGCTCTACAAGGAAGTGAATCAGCTATATGTACACATATATCCCCTCCCTTGGTGAGCCACCCTCCTGCCCCCAGCCCCACATCCCACCCATCTCGGTCATCAGAGAGCACCGCTGAGCTCCCTGTGCTATGTAGCAGCTTCCCACTAGCCATCTATTTCACATGTGGCTGTGTATATATGGCAATGCTACTCTTCCAATTTGTCCCACCCTCCCCACCTTACCCCGTGTCCACCTAGCCATTCTCTACATCTGTGTCTTTATTCCTGCCCTTCACATTGGGTTCATCTCTGTAGTTTTTCTCGACTCCATATATATGTATTAATATGTGATATTTGTTTTTCTCTTTCTGACTTACTTTACTCTGCATGACAGACTCTAGTTTCAACCATATCACTACAAATGAGCCAGTTTTGATCCTTTTTATGGCTGAGTAATATTCCATTATATATATACCACATCTTCTTTATCCATTCTTTATACCATATATATATATATATATATACCAGATCTTCTTTATCCATTCATCTGTCAGTGGGTGTTTAGGTTGCTTCCATGTCCCAGCTATTGTAAATAGTGCTGCCATGAACAAGAATATTCTAGAACTTTTAGTAGGCCCAAGAGAAAGTTGCCAGGAAGGAAGAATCAAATGCTCTTATGAGGCAGCAAAGTGGTTAAAAACCAAGGGTTTTGAAGTCAGATGTAAGTTCAAATCTCTGCTCTGAAATTTCAAATCTGTGTAAAGTTGGGGAAGCACTTAGGTCACATAAGCCACAGTTTCCTCTTTCTACAGTGGGGAGAGCGGTTCCTTACCTGATAGAGTTGCTTGTCAGATTAAATAAGATAATAACAGAACACAGCCCGGCGCGCATGGCATGTGCAGCTGTAACTGTGCAGGCTGTAGTGAAATGACATGAATGGTGAGAAATCATACCGATATTGCTGATACACCATCTCTGGGTAATTTAGATTCTCAATTCTTTTCTACTCAAAGCAGGAGGCTTTCTTTCCTACTTTATTCTGACTTAAAGAATTCCACCCTTTTATGTAGACAAAGTGTTATTTAGAGATTTCCAATATGTCACCTTGATTTTACTGTTTACATAGATGAAAAGTGTTTTTTGTAGATTCTCCTTTTGATATACTATGATCTGTCAACAGTTAATAAAAAAAGACTTATTTTGACCAAGATAGTCTGTCAATTCAGTCAAACAACTAGTTTGACAGATTCTATCCCCTCCCTAGACTGGAGTGACAGGCTGTTTGTTTGCCAACTGGATCTAATTGACTAAATGTTTTGGAACCTCGTCGACACAGACTTGAGTGATGTTTTTTTCTTTGTTATTTGCATGGAAAAAGGTACTGAATCTGAAGAAATTGGGTTTATCCTGGTGAGTTGCCACTGGTGCTTTTGTGTTTGCTTTTTAATTTGGTCCTCTGAGAGCTCAAGATCCAAAGGGAATAGGGAGAATTTAGAAGAAGAGATTGGAAAATGATTCCTGAATGGATCCTGGGTAATTAGTTATCACGCTCAGGGGCTGGGGGTGTTAGATTGAAAAGTGTGGGCAGCTTAAAAATAACTTGGCCCTGAGGACCCCTCCCCAGGATCTGGGACAACCTGCGATAGTTGTAAGAAAGCCCTATTTGTTTCCAATTTTGGTACCCCTCACTTCTTCGACCAGTGCAGGGGATGTTGAAATTTTCTGGCCTCTCAACATTTATTTCTAATCCTTTAAGGAGTAATTCCTTAATTTTCACTTGGATAATCATCTGTCCTAAGCTTAGAGGAGGTTTACTTTGTTGAACTTAGATCAGATTACCCTGCTCTCTTTTCACCTGGTCAAAAGGTAGGTCCAGTCTCTTCTCTGGAGCTTGGAGTCTTTAGCATTTTAAAGGCAAAAAATGTATGAGGAGCTCATGCATTATAGTTGGGGAACTATGAGAAGAGGTGGTGTCATTCCTGTTCTTCAGACCCCTGGTCCACCCTGCTTTCTGTACTTTTCTGAGCTGTTGGTCCTCCAGACTTCTCCTCAAGCCCCTAGTCCTAACTCCTTCCTTATATCATTCGAATGCATTCCTTTTCCCACTAAGCTGCTGCTGCTGCTAAATCACTTAAGTCGTGTCCGACTCCGTATGACCCCAGAGACGACAGCCCATCAGGCTCCTCTGTCCCTGGGATTCTCCAGGCAAGAACACTGGAGTGGGTTGCCATTTCCTTCTCCATCCCACTAAGCTAGTCAGATTCTATTTCTGTGACTTGTAAACGAAGACGGGGACTATCACTACTGGTTGCCCAGCCAACAGGCCTCTCTTCTATATTCTGTGCTCACGGGTCTGCCTTGCACAATAGTGGCTGATTATGTATTCACTCTCATGGCATTTCTTGAATGTAAGCACAGAGTGGCTGAATGCATTTGTTATGGCTGCTGTGACAGAGTGCCACAGACTGGGTGTCTTCAATCTCGGAAGTGAATTGTCCCGCAGTTCTGAAAGCTGAAATCCCAAGATACAAGACTTCCAACTTGGTTGGTTCCTTCTGAGGGCCACGAAGGAGGTATGTGTTCTGGGTTTGTCTTTTTGATTCTTTTTTTAAAAAGCTATTTATTTGGCTGTTTTAGTTGCAGTGTGTGGGCTCTTTAGCTGCAGTGGATAGGCTTAGTTGCCCCATGGCATGTGGGATCTTAGTTCCTCAACCAGAGATCAAACCTGCATCCCTGAATTACAAGGCAGATTCTTAACCACTGGGCCACAAGGGAAGACCCTCCTTGGTTTTTAAATGAGCATCTTCGTTTTGTGTCTTCACATCATCTTCCCTTTGTCCATGCTCATGTTCAAAGTTCCTGTTCTTATAAGGACACCAGTCATATTGTATGAGGAGCCACTCTAATGACTTTCCTTTAATTTGATGATCTTTGTAAAGACGTTATCTACAAATAAGGTCACACTCTGAGATGCTGGGGGTTAGGACTTCAACACATGGATTTTGGGGAGGCACAATTCAGCCCTTCAGTCAGTCAGTTCAGTCGCTCAGTCGTGTCCGACTCTTTGCGACCCCATAAATCGCAGCACACCAGGCCTCCCTGTCCATCACCAACTCCCGGAGTTCACTCAAACTCACATCCATCGAGTCGGTGATGCCATCCAGCCATCTCATCCTCTGCCGTCCCCTTCTCCTCCTGCCCCCAATCCCTCCCAGCATCAGAGTCTTTTCCAATGAGTCAACTCTTCACATGAGGTGGCCAAAGTACTGGAGTTTCAGCTTTAGCATCATTCCTTCCAAAGAACACCCAGGGCTGATCTCCTTCAGAATGGACTGGTTGGATCTCCTTGCAGTCCAAGGGACTCTCAAGAGTCTTCTCCAACACCACAGTTTAAAAGCATCAATTCTTTGGCACTCAGCTTTCTTCACAGTCCAACTCTCACATCCATACACGACCACAGGAAAAACCATAGCCTTGACTAGATGGACCTTTGTTGGCAAAGTAATGTCTCTGCTTTTGAATATGCTATCTAGGTTGGTCATAACTTTCCTTCCAAGGAGTAAGCGTCTTTTAATTTCATGGCTGCAATCACCATCCGCAGTGATTTTGGAGCCCCCCAAAATAAAGTCTGACACTGTTTCCACTGTTTCCACATCTATTTCCCATGAAGTGATGGGACCAGATGCCATGATCTTCATTTTCTGAATGTTGAGCTTTAAGCCAACTTTTTCAGTCTCCACTTTCACTTTCATCAAGAGGCTTTTGAGTTCTTCTTCACTTTCTGCCATAAGGGTGGTGTCATCTGCATATCTGAGGTTATCGATATTTCTTCTGGCAATCTTGATTCCAGCTTGTGCCTCTTCCAGCCCAGCATTTCTCATGATGTACTCTGCATATAAATTAAATAAGCAGGGTGACAATATACAGCCTTGACATACTCCTTTTCCTATTTGGAACCAGTCTGTTGTTCCATGTCCAGTTCTAACAGTTGCTTCCTGACCTGCATATAGATTTCTTAAGAGGCAGGTCAGGTGGTCTGGTATTCCCATCTCTTTCAGAATTTTCCACAGTTTATTTGTGATCCACACAGTCAAAGGCTTTGGCATAGTCAATAAAGCAGAAATTGATGTTTTTCTGGAACTCTCTTGCTTTTTTGATGATCCAGCAGATATTGGCAATCTGATGTCTGGTTCCTCTGCCTTTTTTAAAACCAGCCCTTAATAGTGATCAAATGACACAGTCCTCACCAATGAGGCATAAGATGAATACTATTCCTGGAAGTTCTCCTGCGTGGCTGCAGAGAGAGATGTAGACATAAAGGGTTTGTTCCCTCCCTTCCTGCTTTGGGTGCTGTAGTGTTAGGGTGCAATGTCCAGTGTGATGACAGCCATTTTGTGATCAGGAGGTAATAAGTTGGAGGTTCAAACTACACATGCAGAACAGTGGAGTTAAAGGAAGGAAAAAACATAAAGAATAAAGATCCCTGGTACAATGCTAAAACAACTCAGAAACACCTAGTTTCATATGTAGATATGTAAGATAATAGAATGCTTTATTGTTTAAACTACTGTGACTCTTCACCTTTCTTCCTTGTGATAGAACCGTCCCCAGATCCAATAAAATTCTCAGTGGCTTATGTCTTCACTCTTCTCATTTTCCCCACACTCACAGATTATTAATTTAGGAAAAGTGCAGATATTTGATCTCCAGTCTGATGATCTGTGAAAATATTTGAAATGATGATAATATTTCAAGATCATCCAATCAGGTCACTTCTCATCTGCTGCACAAATCCCTTAGTTCTGGGCACAGCCAGAACTTATTTCTAGCTGCCTCTAGGTCAAAACTCCAAATTTCTTGGAAAGGCCAAGGGTCCATATATGCTTGGATTGACTATGTTTAGGGACCCTGGGGTCACAGAATACTATTGTGAGTGCCAGAGTACTTGTGAACAAAGTTTCTTTTAAAAATATTTTACCATAAGATTTAAAAGTATAATTTAAAGGTTACACTCCATTTAGTTATCATTAATACAAAATATTGGTTATATTCTGTGTGCTGTACAATATATCCTTGAGCTTATCTTATACCCAATAGTTTGTCCCCCCACCCACATCCCAACAATTTCCCTCCCCTCCTTTCCCAACTGATAAACACTAGTTTGTTCTCTATATCTGTGGGTCTGCAAAATGTAGTTCTTAGGATAGTCTGGTGGGGAAAGTGTGTGTGTGTGTGTGTGTGTGTGTGTGTGTGTGTGTGTGTGTGTGTGTGTGTATGTGTGAGAGAGAGAGTGAGGGAGAGAGAGAGAGAGTGCTGGCAGACTCTCTAAACAGTATCTCTGAGAGGTGTGGTTGTCAGCTTTCCTGTGAAAACAAACAATCCTGAAATCCCATCAATTTCCCAGAAAAAACATTTCTATCTCACTTCACACGTGCCGTGGCTCTGCCCTGTGTCTTCCCTCCCAGCCAGGTCCCAGGTGGAAGGAGCCGGCCTTATTTGGGAGATGTCTTTCTTCTCACAAACAAAAGAACAAGAGGCTGAACCAATCTATGCACCTGAAAGCTTCCCCTTGGATGTAGCTTGGCTCAGATCTGCTCACAGTCCATTGGCCAAAGGAGTCCCCCAGACCAGCCTGACACTGGGGCTGGGGGCACACACCACCTCCGGGAAGGCATCTCTGGTTTCTTACCAATGGGCAAAAGGTGGGATCCTCTTTGAAGTCAGAACACAAATAAGTGGGAACTATCACACCGTTGGTCAGAACAGGTTTTGGCAACAATAATTGACCTTTAACAAGTCTTTAAAATGTGCTAGACACTGTGCTAAAAGCTTTATGCAAATTACCTTGTTTAATGATCTCAATAACCTTATGAAATAACCACTATTATCTTCATTTTACAGAGGAGAAAACGGAAGCTTGGAGAGGTTAAACAGCTTGCCTCCTGCTCTGCAGCCTCAGGGGGATGCTTAGATTCATAAACTGAGGTGCATCTATTTCCTTTCAATTTCCAGCTTTTAGAAGCTGGCCCTTGATGCATGGCCCCTTCTTCTATTTTCAGTTAAGTGGATTGAGTCCTCATAAGGTATCACTCCCACCCTCTTTCTTTTTTTAAAAAAAGTATTAATTTGTTTTTGGCTGTGCTGGATCTTCTCAGGTCCACAGGCTTTTCTCTAGTTGCAGAAAGTGGGGGCTACTCACCATGGGGGCTTCTCTTTTGCTGAACATGGGCACTTGGGCTTTAGGAGTTGTGACACACGGGGTTAGTGACTCTGCAGGCATGCGGGATCTTCCTGGACCAGGGATTGAACCCATGTCCCCTGCACTGGAAGGCAGATTCTTAACCACTGAAGCACCGGGGAAGCCCTTCCCTGCTTCTACTGTCAGGGCCACTTCTCTGCCTGTCTCTTCTGACTCTCTCTTCCACTTGTAAGGACCCCTTTGATGACATTGTGCCCATCCAGATGATCCAGAATTGTCTTTCCATCTCTGGGTCCTTACTCACATCTGCATGACCCCTTTGGCCATGGAAGCTAACATATTCATAGGTTCTAGGGATTCGTATGTGGACATCTATGTGTGCTTGCTCAGTTGTGTCCAAATCTTTGTGACTCCATGGGCTGTAGCCCACCAGGTTCCTCTGGCCTTGCGATTTCCCAGACAGGAATCCTGGAGCAGGTTTCCATTTCCTCTTCCAGGGGATTCTCCTGACCCAGGGATCAAATCTATGTCCCCAGCATTGGCAGGCAGATTCTTTGCCACTGAGCCACTTGGGAAGCCCAGACATCTTTGGGGGACTATTTTTCTGCCTACCATATATATCACTCTTCCTTGGGTGCTATATATGGCCTCCGAGAAACTGCTGAAAAAAGGGCAAAGATAACCATCCCTTCCACTCTCATTTACACTGATTTCCCCATAAATCAAGACCAATGGTGCTTGACGCACAAATTAAGAAAGAGAGACTGTAATTCAGGGAATCGATGCAGAGCTCAAAGCTGATCATCTAGTTGTTAGTTGTGAAGGGGAGAGAGCCTCTTGTTGGCTCTGGAAAAACCAAGGGATTTCATTACTAGCATTCCTGGCATGATGCCATAATGAATATATGGTAACAATATTACTAAGAGCGAAAACATACAATTATGCCCTTAAAAATGTCAACATGAAAAGTAAACTTAATAAAAGATAGGCAGAGGCACATACATAACAAAGATTATCTTTAATAATGAAATTATTTATGATCAAACATTTTTACTTCATTTTGGTTCAATTCTAAAATAGTCACAATAATGTCAAGATTAAATATTCATGCTAGCAGAAACAACCTAATTGGGAGGTTATTAAAGCTTCAAATTAAGTTTCTTTTTCTTTTCCTAACCAAAAATTCTGCCTAGAATGGTACCAGGGGATTTCTAGCACACGTGTTTTATTAACGTGGATTTGCGGGGCCAAGAGAAGGGCTACGTCAGAAGAGGTTAAGCCTGAGTTCCTAGGCGATACTAATGAGACATTCTCTGTCTCTCCCTTGAGTCTCCAGAATAGTGCTTACTACTCATGCTTTTCTTGGTGCAGAGCTGGTTGTTGCTTGGGGTATAACAAGCTGTTGCTTGCTGCCTTCTAAACCACCCCAAAACTTAAAACAATCATCTCATCGTGCACAATTCTGTCACAATTTCTGCTGGCCTTTCCCTGGTCTCATCTGGTGTCACTTATGATTGCCTGTTTGGAACTAGTTGGCTAAGATGCCTGACTCACATATGTGGTGGTTGGTGCTTGGTTAGCATGGGGGCACTTGTGTCTGGGAGACTAGACTCTAAATGGTGCCTGGGTTCCAAAAAGAGAGAGACAGACCCCAGCATGCTAGTTCTTCCCAAGTTGCTGACCATAAGGTAACATATTCAGAAGTTCTGAGGATGAATCTGCTACCCACTCTAGTATTCTTACCTGGAGAATCCCACAGACAGAGAAGCCTGGAAGGTTACAGTCTATTGGGTCACACAGAGTTGAACACAGCTGGGCGATTAATCACACATGCACACACGTGAATACGTTACCTTTCATGTTTGTTGATGTCCTATTGACCAAAGCCTGATAAGACTTTGGACTTTGTCAGTTGCCTGACAAGACAACCGTCATAGTAGGAGGAAATACATGTGAGCCTGGGTACAAGGAGGCATGTTCCACTGATGGCCATGATTGTATCCGTCTATTGCAAGGGGAATCATCTAACATTCTCTAGAGATAAATGACGCAGGAAAGGGAGTATGTTTTATGCCTGTCCTAAAGGGATTGTTACCCCAAACAAAGAGTTCATACACATTTTGGCCATTCAGTGACAAACTCCCCATAAAGTTCCTGATGGTTTTTCAAATGCATTGGGCAGAAGTGGAGAGCCCATAGTTAATGGCTCACAAATTGTTTAATTCTCACCATAAACTGAGATGTATGTAACAATCATTTCACCTGACAGGACTTGACACTGAGCACATATTTGTGTCATTACAGCGTCTGAACCCAGGTGCAAATTGTGCTTATCCAAAGAACTGTTTACTTGTATTTCTGTGCATCTGGGGGTACTCAGACAGATTTTCTAGTTATTTACTTTATTGATTCCTGAGACCGGACTGTTGAAATCTCCAGTATTGGCTGTAGGTTTGCCTTTTCTCCTTTTCAGTTCCGTCAGTTTTGCTTTATATATTTTGAAGCTCTGTTATTGAGTGTTCATATTTAGGACTATTAGATCTTAATGATTTACCTTTTTATCACTAGGTGTTAGATGTCATATCTTTAATATAGCAATACCATTAGAAGATTCCTGGTGATATTCCTGTTCTGAAGTCTACTTTGTTCAATATTAATAAAGGCATTCCAGCTTTTAGTTAATCAGTGTTTGCGTATCTTTTTTCTATTCTTTCATTTTTAACCTACCTATATTTCTTACCTCTGATGACTTGGGGGATTAAAAAAAAATGGATGGTTTTCAGCAATTTGATTATGGTATCTTGGTTCAGTTTTCTTTAAGTTCATTCTGCTGCCTGGTTCATGGGACTTCTTGGATCTGTGGGCTTATAGACCTCTGGATGAATTTTCTTTCTTTGTCAGTCACTTTCATTTTTTAATTGATGATTGACAAGCAAATCCTAAACAAGTTTTGAATTTGCCAAGACACAAAAGAACAGAATATTCATTGACTCATTCTGTTTGGGACAGAAGATTTAAATTGATTTAGGGATCAAATGTCCCTGGTGGCTCAGATGGTGAAGAATCTGCCTGCAATGCAGGAGACACTGGTTTGATCCCTGGTTTGGGAAGATTTGCCTGGAGAAGGGAATGGCAACCCACTCCAGTATTCTTGCCTGAAGAATTCCATGGACAGAAGGCTACAGTCCATAGGGTCACAAAGTATCAGACATGACTGAGTGACTAACTTTCACTTTTTCAAAGATCAAAATTTTTCTATAAGAAATCAGGATGGTTGGCTCATGTTCTATTGGGTTGGCCAAAAAGTTAGCTTGGGTTTTTCCATAGGATGTTATGGGAAAACCAGAATGAACTTTTGGGCTAACCCAAATACATCTGCCATTTATATGGTGTGTAAACTTGGGCCAATCCTAATTTGAAAGTGAGGGATATGGATCTTTTGAAGCCCTTTCCAAACCCTGTATTTCAATATGCCATGATTTAATGCAGCCTGTGTAAAATTTGCTCTAGAAATCATTAATCTCATGTGATAATTTATCTAAAAAGGACTTTCCTGTTCAAACATATCTAGGGAGCTTTGCGTAAAGTTTGGGTATCTCATAGACTTTAAAATGCCGTTAATTAAATAACAGTAAGTCCCCTACATGAACGTCAACATTCTAGGAATCAGAGAACTAAGATGGACTGGAATGGGTGAATTTAACTCAGATGACCATTATATCTACTACTGTGGGCAGGAATCCCTTAGAAGAAATGGAGTAGCCATCATGGTCAATAAAGAGTCTGAAATGCAGTACTTGGATGCAATCTCAAAAATGACAGAATGATCTCTGTTCGTTTCCAAGGCAAACCATTCAATATCACAGTAACCCAAGTCTATGCCCCAACCAGTAACGCTGAAGAAGCTGAAGTTGAATGGTTCTATGAAGACCTACAAGACCTTTTAGAACTAACATCCAAAAAAGATGTCCTTTTCATTACAGAAGGCTGGAATGCAAAAGTAGGAAGTCAAGAAACACCTGGAGTAACAGGTAAATTTGGCCTTGGAGTACAGAATAAAGCAGGACAAAGGCTAATAGAGTTTTGCCAAGAGAATGCATTGGTCATAGCAAACACTCTCTTTCAACAACACAAGAGAAGGCTCTACACATGGACATCACCAGATGGTCAACACCGAAATCAGATTGATTATATTCTTTGCAGCCAAAGATGAAGAAGCTCTATCCAGTCAGCAAAAAGAAGACTGGGAGCTGACTGTGGCTCAGATCATGAACTCCTTATTGCCAAATTCAGACTTAAATTGAAAAAAGTAGGGAAAACCACTAGACCATTCAGGTATGGCCTAAATCAAATCCCTTATGATTATACAGTGGAAGTGAGAAATAGATTTAAGGGCCTAGATCTGATAGAGTGCCTGATGAACTATGGACTGAGGTTCGTGACATTGTACAGGAGACAGGGATCAAGACCATCCCCAAGAAAAAGAAATGCAAAAAAGCAAAATGGCTGTCTGAGGAGGCCTTACAAAGAGCTGTGAAAAGAAGAGAAGCAAAAAGCAAAGGAGAAAAGGAAAGACATAAGCATCTGAATGCAGAGTTCCAAAGAATAGCAAGGAGAGATAAGAAAGCCTTCCTCAGTGATCAATGAAAAGAAATAGAGGAAAACAACAGAATGGGAAAGACTAGGGATCTCTTCAAGAAAATTAGAAATATCAAGGGAACATTTCATGCAAAGATGGGCTCGATAAAGGACAGAAATGGAATGGACCTAACAGAAGCAGAAGATATTAAGAAGAGATGGCAAGAATACACAGAAGAACTGTACAAAAAAGATCTTCATGACCCAGGTAATCACGATGGTGTGATCACTCACCTAGAGCCAGACATCCTGGAATGTGAAGTTAAGTGGGCCTTAGAAAGCATCACTACGAACAAAGCTAGTGGAGGTGATGGAATTCCAGTGGAGCTATTTCAAATCCTGAAAGATGATGTTGTGAAAGTGCTGCACTCAATATGCCAGCAAATTTGGAAAACTCAGCAGTGGCCACAGGACTGGAAAAGGTCAGTTTTCATTCCAATCCCAAAGAAAGGCAATGCCAAAGAATGTTCAAACTACCGCACAATTGCACTCATCTCACGTGCTAGTAAAGTAGTGCTCAATATTCTCCAAGCCAGGCTTCAGCAATACACGAACCGTGAACTTCCAGATGTTCAAGCTGGTTTTAGAAAAGGCAGAGGAACCAGAGATTTAATTGCCAACATTAGCTGGATCATGGAAAAAGCAAGAGAGTTCCAGAAAAACATCTATTTTTGCTTTATTGACTATGCCAAAGCCTTTGACTCTGTGGATCACAACAAACTGTGGAAAATTCTGAAAGAGATGGGAATACCAGATCACCTGATTTGCCTCTTGGGAAATCTGTATGCAGGTCAGGAAGCAATAGTTAGAACTGGACATGGAACAACAGATTGGTTCCAAATAGGAAAAGGAATACATCAAGGCTGTATATTGTCACCCTGCTTATTTAATTTATATGCAGAGTACATCATGAGAAATGCTGGGCTGGAAGAAGCACAAGCTGAAATCAAGATTGCTGAGAGAAATATCAATAACCTCAGATATGCAGACAATACCACCCTTATGACAGAAAGTGAAGAGGAACTAAAAAGCCTCTTGATGAAAGTGAAAGAGGAGAGTGAAAAAGTTGGCTTAAAACTCAACATTCAGAAAACTAAGATCATGGCATCTGGTCCCATCACTTCATGGGAAATAGCTGTGGGAACAGTGTCAGACTTTATTTTTTTGGGCTCCAAAATCACGGCAGATGGTGATTGCAGCCAGGAAATTAAAAGACGCTTACTCCTTGGAAGGAAAGTTATGACCAACCTAGATAGCATATTAAAAAACATAGACATTACTTTGTTAGCAAAGGTCGGTCTAGTGAAGGCTATGGTTTTTCCAGTAGTCATGTATGGATGTGAGAGTTGGACTGTGAAGAAAGCTGAGTGCCGAAGAATTGATGCTTTTGAACTGTGGTGTTGGAGAAGACTCTTGAGAGTCCCTTGGACTGCAAGAAGATCCAACCAGTCCATCCTAAAGGAGATCAGTCCTGGGTGTTCATTGGAAGGACTGATGCTAAAGCTGCGACTCCAATACTTTGCCCACCTCATGTGAAGAGTTGACTCATTGGAAAAGACCCTGATGCTGGGAAGGACTGGGGCAGGAGAAGGGGACGACAGAGGATGAGATGGCTGGATGGCATCACCAACTCCATGGACATGGGTTTGGGTGGGTTCTGGGAGTTGGTGATGGACAGTGAAGCCTGGTGTAGTGCAATTCATGGTGTGGCAAAGAGTTGGACACGACTGAGCAACTGAACTGAACTGAAGTCCCCTACATATTAATCTTCAAGTTGTTAACTTTCAAAGATATGAATGTGCTCAGAGAAATGACAAAGAGAGACAAGAGGAAGAAGAATCAACTGAAGGACTGAAGATATTCATGACGCAGGAAATGACAAGAGGATTTTATTTGAGGAGACACTGTTAGCACAGAACCCAAATGTGGACCAGTAGATGAAGGTTGCAGCAGATATTCAGAATGCAATTCAGTGCTACCATGGCATCTATAATGAGAGAAAAAAAGAGCTACTACTCAGACATCACTGGATCATTTTTTTCAAGCGGGTGGATAGAACTGAATCCAGCAAGGAACCAGAACCTGTGCCATTAACGTGAGACGTGAGTGAAATCACAGCTTTCCTTCTATCTCCTATTACTGATGATCCTTCAGCTCTACCATCTCCCCTTATCTCTCAGCTCTACCATCTTCCCACGAGAAAACAGGCAACAAGAGCTACTGACTGGAGGAGTGAGTCAGTAACTCTTCTTGCCTGTTAGCTTGATGCCAGCCCCTGTATGCCAGCCGTTGTACTGTACTACTCTACTTTTCAAGACACTGAACTATAAGATCAAGCATGGTTTCTTTATGTTTTGTGTTTGTTTTTAATGTATTATTTGTGTGAAAAGTATTATGAACCTATTACAGTACAGTCCTATATAGCTGAGTGTGATAGTCGGGTACCTAGGCTAGCCTTGCTGAATTTAGGAACAGATTGGGCTTAAAAATTCACTCTCAGAATGGAACTCATTTGTATGTAGGGGACTTACTGTACCTGTCATTACTTTATGTTCAACTAAGGAAGACACTGCTACCAACTAAACCATGAGATAATTCTATCTTAGCACTGAGAATTTTTATTTTTGATTTATTAAAAGAGTTTAATTTTTATGTAGCTCTTTCTTTCTTTTTGTCATCATCACTGTTGGGTACACCTGAAGAAGAAAATCTAAGTGAGTTAAATTGCTGAGGTTTCCTTCATGTTGAGTTCGACTCTTGTGCATCATCTGTTTGACTCCAAGAGTCACTGATATGTGAAGTTTTCCACCAGGTATTGTCTTCTAGGCCAGCAAGAGTTTGGGTGATGCAACGCTTCTTAAAGACATGCTCCACTACTGTCTCTGGGATTTTCTTCCAAGACACTGACACTCACTTTGCAAATTTTAATGCATATGTTCTTGCACAGCCGTTTTTCTGGCTGACTACAATTGTAAGATACATTTTGATTTTGGAAATGTTAAAATGTGAAAAAATGTGCATTTTGGAATGAAGGAAATATGGTATAATCCCTTCTTGGATATGCATAATGCATGATGCATATTGAAGGCTTTGTGATACCCTGCCCTAAAAAAAAAAAAAAAGTCTGTTTAACTGTGTTTATCCCCATGTTGCCCAAACTTAATTGACCCTGGAATCTTGGCACACTCTAATACTTTCAGGGCCTTGACAACAGTGTCAGTGGAGATCCATATATTGTAACAAATTGTTATATAATATATCCTGTATCCTCAATATGCTTCAACTATACCTTCTTAATTGGCCTCCCTGGTGGCTCAGAGGTAAAGAATCCACCTGCAATGCAGGAACACAGGAGACTCGGGTTTGATCCCTGGGTGGGGAAGATCCCCTGGAGAAGGGCATGACAACCCACTCCAGAATCCCCATGGGCAGAGGAGACTGGCGGGCTACCATCCATAGGGTTGCAAAGTGTCGGACATGACTGAATCGACTTAGCACACACACATGCACACATACCTTCTTAACTACATGGAAATTCAGGTTTGACTTCAGAATTCTCGGAGTCCTTAGGCTTCTGCATTGGGAGAGCTATGCCTTTGCTCCCAGCTCATGGTATGTTCTCTTTCCCGCACCATCCCTGGTTGCATCCCACACTGCAGGAGGCCTCTGGGCTACAAACACGGACACTCCAATAGCACGTCCATATCCAAGACTCTTCCTATAGGAGCTTGGGGGCTGTTTGGAGATGCAGTTCAGTTCATTCAGTCGTGTCTGACTCTTTGAGACCCCATGGACTTCAGGACGCCAGGCTTCCCTGTCCATCACCAACTTCTAGAGCTTGCTCAAACTCATATCCATCGAGTTGGTGATGCCATCCAATCATCTCATCCTCTATTGTTCCCTTCTCCTCCTGACTTCAATCTTTCCCAGCATCAGGATCTTTCCCAATGAGCCAGTTCTTTGCATCAGGTAGCCAAAGTATTGGAGTTTCAGCTTCAGCATCAGTCCTTCTAGTGAATATTCAGGACTGATCTCCTTCAGAATGGACTGGTTGGATCTCCTTGCAGTCCAAGGGACTCTCAAGAGACTTCTCCAACACCACAGTTCAAAAGCATCAATTCTTTGGCACTCAGCTTTCTTTATAGTCCAACTCTCACATTCATACATGACTACTGGAAAAATCATAGCTTTGACTAGATGGATCTTTGTCAGCAAAGTAATATCTTCGCTTTTTAATATGCTGTCTAGGTTGGTTATAGCTTTTCTTTCAAGGAGAAAGCACCTTTTAATTTCATGGATTCAGTCACCATCTGTAGTAATTTTGGGGCCCCCTCAAAATAAAGTCTCTCTCCGTTTCTATTGTTTCCCCATCTATTTGCCATGAAGTGATGGGATCAGATGATCTTCTTTTTCTGAAAGCTGAGTTTTAAGCCAACTTTTTCACTTTCTTCTTTCACTTTCTTCAAGAGGCTCTTTAGTTCCTCTTTGCTTTCTGCCATAAGGTTGGTATCATCTGCATATCTGAGGTTATTGATATTCCTCCCAGCAATCTTGATTTCAGCTTGTGCTTCATCCCTCCTGGCATTTCGCATGAGGTACTCTGCATAGAAGTTAAATAAGCAGGGTGACAATATATAGCCTTGAGGTACTCCTTTCCCAATTTGGAACCAGTCTGTTGTTCCATGTCCAGTTCTAACTGTTGTTTCTTGATCTGCATACAGATTTCTCAGGGGGCAGATAAGGTGATCTGGTATTCCCATCTCTTGAAGAATTTTCCACAGTTTGTTGTGATCCACACAGTCAAAGGCTCTGACATAGTCAGTAAATCAGAAGCAGATGTTTTTCTGGAACTCTCTTGCTTTTTTCAATCCAGTGGATATTGGTAATTTGATCTTTGGTTCCTTTGCCTTTTCTAAATTCAGCTTGAATATCTAGAAGTTCATGGTTCACTTACTGTTGAAGCGTAGATTGAGAATTTTGAGCATTACTTTGCTAGCATGTGAGCTGAGTGCAACTGTGCGGTAGTTTGAGCATTCTTTGGCATTGCCTTTCTTTGGGATTGGAATGAAAACTGACCTTTTCCAGTCCTGTGGCCACTGCTGAGTTTTCCAAATTTGCTGGCATATTGAGTGCAGCACTTTCACAGCATCATCTTTCAGGACTTGAAATAGCTCCACTGGAATTCCATCACCTCCACTAGCTTTGTTCGTAGTGATGCTTTCTAAGGCCCACTTGACTTCACATTCCAGGATGTCTGGCTCTAGATGGGTGATCACACCATCCTGATTATCTGGGTCATGAAGATCTATTTTGTATAGTTCTCCTGTGTATTCTTGCCACCTCTTCTTAATATCTTCTGCTTCTGTTAGCTCCATACCATTTCTGTCCTTTATTATGCCTATCTTTGCATGAAATTGGGGATGTAGAGTGTGGGCTAGAAGGAGGAGCACAGGTTCTAAGTAGACAGGTTTCCTTCAAACTGGGACTTCTTGCCCTGAAGAGCACAGTGAGGGAAGAGCCTGAGTTAGGCCTCTGTCATTTAAGACCCAGGTCTTGTATAAGCACGAGGACGGGATTGCTAGAAAGTTTTTGTTACATAAAACCTATTAACATCCCATGAAGTAAGAATATTTTCCAAGAGCTCCTCTGAGAGTGGATGGTTCTATCTGTGAATATATTTATACTTGCTTTTTCTTTTTTCTCTCATATTCCTTTTTCACTTCTTTCTTCTTCTTCTCTTTTTTTTTTTTTAAAAGACCTTTCCTTTAGTTGATTGCTTGCATGTATGCTCAGTTGCTTCAGTTGTGTCCAACTCTTTATGACCCCATGGACTGTAGCCTGCCAGGCTCTTCTGTCCATGGGATTCTCCAGGCCAGAACAGTGGAGTGGATTGCCACACCCTCCTTCAGGGGATATTCGAAATCCAGGGGTTGAACTTGGGTCTCCTGCATTGTGGGTGGATTCTTTATCACTGAGCTAACAGGGAAGCCCAGTTGGTCAGGAACATCCAATTTTTGTGTAATATGCACGCGCAACCCCAGCCAATGGCATTCACATTCTTTCCTTACTATACCATCCTTTGGAGGAGCTGGGGTGGGGGTGGGGGGTGGCAGTTAATTGTCACCATCTTTCAGCCACTGAGGAAACAGTGGCCCAGAGCAATAAAATGACTGATCTAGGCCAGTAAGATGGGTAAGTGAGTTTGGCAAGACCTTTCCCAGTGCTTTAACACTGGTCAAGACTGCTCCCTGTCTAAGAGAAATCTGTTGGATTGTACTTGTTAACAGTATGTTTACATGTCCTAATGGATTTCTATGATAAGTCTTTGACTGCAATACTTGTGCATGGAAATGTTATGTAGTATGATGCAAAACATCCAGCCCAGATGGTGCTAGTTGTAAAGAACACACCTACCACTCTAGGAGACATAGAGATGTGGGTTGGATCCCTGAGTTGGGAAGATCCCCTGGAGGAGGAAATGGCAACCCACTCCAGTATTCTTTCCTGAAGAATCCCAAGGACAGAGCAGCCTAGCGAGCTACAGTCCATGGGGCCACAAAGAGTTGCACATGACAGAGCACACAAACACAGAAAAAGACCCAGAAGGTCCAGGCCAAGGAAGAGCAGAGATCTGAAAATAATGCACGTGGAGAAACAAGATTCCCTTCTTTAATTGCCTCTGTGCTTAAAGCTATTGCACACAAATCTTGATACAAATTCAAGTTAAATGGAGGGAGTTTGTTTTTATCATCTGGAATAGTCATTTGGCCCTCTGAGATGTGTGAAAAGAGAGGCCTTACTGATGCAATGGACAGGAAATCTCTAAATTTGGGCCATGCTGCTCTGCAGAGCACAGCTGAGAAAAGTTTGTGTGTGTGTGTTTGTGTGTGTGTGCATGTTTATTTTACACATACAAACAATAAGCACCTATTTACAAGTGCAACTGTCCACTCCCATCTCAAGGCAATCTCTCTCTCTTTTTTCAAATTGAAGTATTTGCAATATTATATGAGTTTCAGGCATACGACATGGTGATTCACCATTTTTAAAGGCTATACTCCATTTATAGTTATTATAAAACATTGGCTATACTCCCTGTGCTGTACAATATATTCTTGTAGCTTATTTTTTTTATACATGGTAATATCTCTTAATTCCCTTTTAGCTTGCCATTCCTCCCTTCTCTCTCCCCACTGGTAACCACTAGTTTTTCTCTATATCTGTGAGTCTGTTTCTTTTTTGTTATATTTACTTATTGTATTATGTGTTTATTACTTTATTTATTTTTTTGTTTTATATATAAACTAAATTTATATATTTAGTTTTGGCTGTGCTAGGTCTTTGCTGCATGGGCTTCTGTAGCTGTGGTGGGCAGGCTTACTTGCCCTGTGACATGTGGGATCTTAGTTCCCCAACCAGGGATCGAACCCACATCTCCTGCATTAGGAGGCAGATTCTTAACCACAGGACCACTAGGGAAGTCTCTATTGTGCTTTTTAGATTGTACCCGTAAGTGATATCATACAGTATTTGTCTTTCTCTGTCTGACTTCCAAGTTCAAGGCAAGCTCTTCATTCTTGTCAACAAAAGGAGAGACACTGTTTTCCTCTGTTCTAGAAGTCTGCACTCTGATTTACTGTCTAAATGAGAAGTAGAAGCTGGTCTATGGAAGTTACCTTGTAGCTCTCTCTCGTTGGTGTTTGACCATGATGGTGAAACTTCCCAGGATAAGGCTCCTTCTGTGTTCAACTCCAGACTGACAACACTGGGAAGGCCCTTCCATTTTCCAAAAAGGTTTGGAAAGCAAGACTCCCCTTTCAGGGGCTTTATGTGCTTCCAGCCACAGTTCTGCAATTTAGGCCACCTCTTGACACCTCCATTACAACAAGAGACTGAAGAATACTAATTTCTTTTCTGTATGGTACTTAAAATTCTAACTCTGAGCCAGTTCACATCACAACCAGTCTGGTTATTACACTGGTGTCAGTAACACCTCAGGTTTCATCCTATCCGTATAATCCATGGTGTATTAATTAGAGTCTCTGCTGCTGTTGTTAGTGAGAATTCTAAAGCACGTTTAGTATTAATAGCTTGTAATTGACAAGAACACTTTTGTTGCATCTCTGAAATGCTTTGTCCCTTCCATTGAAAGCCACGACACATGGATGTGTAATCAGGGAACTCGTGGAGGACAGAGGACTTCTGTAATTAGAGTGACAGTTTACAGATCTAGCTTTCAAATGAAGAGCTAGACTTAACAGTGCGTTTACCCCAGGTCCCTCCTCTACTGGCATTATTTGCATGCCTATAACCCTTTCTAAGATTATGCAGATGTTCTATGTGACTGATATTTACTTTAAATGTATGTCAAATAGCACAGAGCTACAAGAGAGGTGAGAATGCAATTTGTGCTTATGAAGAGATGGGTGGCTAAGGCCAGAGATACTATTTATCTTTTGATTTCAGCACTAGCCTTTATGAATATAAATTAGAACATGACTCCCAGGGAAAACACCATTTGTAGGGGAAAAGTCAATTGTAAGGATGTCCTTGATGCAATAGGAACCTCTGTTTTTTCCTTTCACCTTCAGAAGGAATGAGTCATTTCCTTTATGACTCACCTGTCCTGAAATGCTCATTGGAATGGCTTCATAACCTGTTGTTTAACTCATGTCTTTTTGTGCATCAGCAAAGAGAGACTGAAGAGGGAGAGACAAGGAGGGGAATCGTGAACATCACAAAACTTGGTTATTGGAAACCTTGACTATGATAAAGCAGCTTCAAGTTTTTTTCTTGGACATCATTCATACTCAATTTCTATCTTCCTTTCTTTCCCTGTGTTTCTTGGGACTAACCTCTTTTTAATATTTTTTTCTTAAATTTAATTGTTATTGTATCTTACAATATTGTGTTTCAGGTGTACAGCAAAGTGATTCAGCTATATATTAATATATACATATATCCATTCTTTTTCAGATTTTTTCCCATATAGCTCACTATATGGGTATAGGTAATTATGGAGTATTGACTAGAGTTTCCTGTGCTATTCAATAAGTCCTTGTTGATTATCTATTTTACATACAGTAGTGTGTATATGTTAATCCTGGACTCCTAATTTACCTCCACCCTTTAGTATTTTTTTTTTCTTCTATGTTTCTTGGGAAAAAGAATCTCTTTTTTGGTTCCTCCAGGGTGGGGCAAGCCTGGGCAAAAAGTGAATTGAACTAATAGGAGTCATGATTCTGAACTGCAAAAACAGCTTTCTTATTCTGGGCCTCAGTTTTCTTGTTCGTAAAATGAGGTGAATATTCTCCTTGATTTTTTAGGCTACCCTCCCACTGCCTTGCTCTGGGATTTAGGTAACAATGCTCTTGAGTTCAATGTTATTGTCCCACCTGAATAAAGTGTCAATTCTTGGAATGGAAGAAAGAGAAATTGGGGGAAAATGTAAGAAAATTAAAGTCAAGAATAGAAACTCTGAGATAAGAATTCTGGAAAGCTCATTTCCCACAAAGTAAGACAGAATTGGATCATAAAGAAAGGTGAGTATCAAAGAATTGATGTTTTTGAACTGTGGGGCTGGAGAAGACTCTTGAGAGTCCCTTGGACTGCAAGAAGATCAAATCAGTCAATCCTAAAGGAAATCCGTCTGGAATATTCATTGGAAGGACTGATGGTGAAGCTGAAGCTCCAATACTTTGGCCACCTGATGCGAAGAACTGACTCATTTGAAAAGACCCTGATGCTGGGAAAGATTGAAAGTTGGAGGAGAAGGGGTGACAGAGGATGAGATGGTTGGATGGCGTCACTGACTCGATGGACATGAGTTGAGCAAGCTCCGGGAGTTGGTGATAGACAGGGAAGCCTGGCGTGCTGCAGTCCATGGGTTCTCAAAGAGTCAGTCGAACTGACTGAGAAGACTGACTGACTGAGACAGAGGAGAAAAAGTCATCTTCAAGGTACATTTTATATTGGGCACCAATGCTTCTCTACTAACTACCACACAGCAAAACTGGACCATCCAAGAAAAACCCCAAGCCATCACTCTGAGGGTGCTATGTTTGTTTATTTACTTACTTAGTTCAGTGCTAATTTACTAGCTGGACAACCTATCAGTCCAAGGGTTTTCTTTTTCCTTCCTTCTTTCATTCTTTTATTTTTTTCAATCATTCTAGCCATGCGTTCAGAGGATCAGGTCAAAGAGATTGCTTTGTGATTTTTAAGATAACAGAATAAGATTAGCAGAAAAAGTAAGAACCACATCTCAAATGAATATAGCCATCCTCAGCAATCCTTACCAAAGGTAAGGTTTGCCTTCCAGACACACAGTAAGGTTGTACCGAATGGGTGGCTGAGGACGTCCGCAATCCAGGTCAATGAGCTGTAAGTAAAAGTAGTGTTTGTCTTTTCCAGGTTGGAACATTACTTTTGTGGGGCAAGACTGTCCAAAGCTTCCTTTTCTCCTGGCACAGTGATCAGCAGGATTTTGGTGGGGAAGGTGGGAGGCTGCTCCATCTGCCTATATCTCTGAGTGACTGCAATAAACTGTGCTTCTCTGCTGACCTGGGATGGATGAGTATTGTGAGTTATGACCAGTGTTTCCAGAAGTCCCTGAGCTATTGGAACTGCTTGTTACCAGAGCCTATTCTTATGGATACAGTCTGATGCACAAACCACAGAGACTGTTCTGCCTACAGATGCAAGTCTTAGGATTTTCCAAAAGGATATGTGGGTGTGTGCACACGTGTGTAGAAAGATTTATTACAATGAGATTGGCTCAAGTGATTATAAAGGCTGAGAAATCCCCAAAGTCTAAAGTCAGGGTGTTGAATACCCATGAGAGCCAACATATAGTTCCAATCTGAGCCCAAAGGCCTGAGAACCAGGAACGCAGGTGGTATACACTCCAGTCTAAAAACTGGCAGACTCGAGACCCAATAAGAGGAGTTATTTCAGTTTGAGTTTGAAGGTAGACCCACGTTCCAGCTCTGGTAGTCAGTCAGGCAGAAAGCAGTCCCTCTTATTCAGCTGTTTAATTCTACTCTGGTGAGTCACTGATTGGAAAAGGCCTTGTCCACATTAGGGAGGGCAATCTGCTTTCCTCAGTCTATTGATTTAAATGTTCATCTCATCTGCAAACACCTTCACGGAAACACCCAGAATAATGTTTGACCAAATATATGAATACTCCATGGCTCTGTTGAGATGTCAGATTATCCATCATGAGATGAATTTGAGGTTTTGTGGGACACAAGTCCATTCTATGGTGAACAAATCTAGGAGCCAGTACAGAGACTAATGGAATTTGGTGTTAAAATTGGTCCATTTGGCAATGTAATCTCAAAGGTCATTTCACTGAGACAGGTTCAAACTTCTGTGGCTTGTGTGTAAGTCTTGTATTTACTCTATTATAAAATCACCCTTGCGTTCAAGTTTCTAGTTGCCAGTGACATTCTGTAAATAATGAAATATATTTTTTAAAAAAGCTTTGGTTATGACACCCTGAATAAAAGTCTCATATATATATATATATATATATATATATATATATACACACACACACATATATCTCAGCTATATAGCTGCTTCTATTTAAGTGTCAATGTGTGGTTTAATTTGTATCTCTCTGGAGTATGTGTCTACCTGTGTTGGGGTGGGGAAGTGTGATACATATAGCCCTGATCTGGGATTTTTTTTTTCTCATGCTCTTTTGAAAGATGGTGTGCCCATGTTAAGTCACTTCAGTAGTGTCCAACTCTTTGGGACCCCATGGACTGTAGTCCTGCCAGGCCCCTCTGTCCATGGGATTCTCTAGGAAAGAATACTAGAGTTGGTTGCCATGCCCTCCTCCAGGGGATCTTCTGGAACCAGGGATCGAACCCACATCTCTTATGTCTCCTGCATTGGCAGGTGGGTTCTTTACCACTAGCACCATCTGGAAAGTTTGAAAGATGGAGAAAATCTTTATCTCCTTTCTAGAAAGTCTGTTATTTGGCCTTAAAAGTTGACTTTTTTGGCAAAATGGTGCCAAGAGGATGCTTACTTGGGAGAACAAAACAAACCCACTATAAACTGGAGAATCTACCTCAGAGATCCCTACATCCACTAATCACAGCTAATCTGTTTCCTTGCACGTGTTCCCATCACCCTTCAAATAGAAGCTCACTTTCTGTGGACTTGAAAAGCATTTCAAAAGAGGGATTAACTCTTTAGACTAGGGTTAGGGCTGTAAATATCTAAGGCAAAACCACATATGATCAAACACTTCCTTAAAAAATATTTTACATTCATTAGGAAATTTAGCATACACAGTTTGGGGTATGCAGTATTAATAAATCTGGTACTGCCATATTCTTCTTGAAGTATTGGAATCTAATTTCTTGAGTTGAATAGATTTTGAGTTTCTTGAGAAAGAGTAATTGGCTTAAGTGTCCATAATATATTAAAAATTCTTTTTTGCCCCCTGAGAATATTTGATTGATTCTGTGGAAACTGCATGTTGGTGTGGGGGGTTTAACTGTCCTATGTACTCTCGATGGCCAACATTATTCACATAAGAGAAGCTCAGTTTAGTACCCAGTGTGGGTAACACACAGGTTTTGAAATGCTTGGCATTCTTTCATAGACTTCTGCCCATCTTAGATACCCCTAAAGGTCACCAGAGCCAACAATCCCAAGGAAGTGCTCTAGTGGCAGATTTTCAAAAATTAGCTTGGAGCTCAACTCCTTGCTAAGTGAAAGTGATTAAAAAGGATTTCAAGCATGCAGTCCATGACTGCTGAAAGTGGCAGATGGTGTGAGTTAGTACATTATGTCAAGGAATCCATGTACATTTTTGCAACCATTTACAGCTCTTGGTACATATTAATACTCCCAGAATGCTGTCATCACAGGAGCCTGGCCAGCTGACCCTTGTCAAATGTGCCATTTCTTTTTCCTTTCCGAAAGTCTTTATTTCAGTTATGTTTTTTTTTTTTTTTCTCTCCTGTCCTAGGAGATTCTGGTTTGGAGGTTTTGTTAAGAATTCAAGGCATTCAAAATTACACTTTGTTTCCTCCATGTTCTCATTTGTTGGGATAGATGTTGGGGGCTGGGAGACATTTATTCCCTGGCTGTCCTGTCTTTTGTGAGGTGGCTTCTTCCTCCACAGAATAACACCTTAGGGAAGACAGAGACAACGTGGGTGCAGAAATTTCAGTTTATTAGCCCTAGAGTTACTCCAGTAGTTGGAAGCACTACCTTGGTAAACCAGATAGTCCCAGCCAAACTCTTGAATCCAGGCAGGTCTTTATGATCTGGTGTGTCAGCAGAAGGTCTAAAACCTGAGCCTACTCTGACCCAGAAAGACACATAAGTCGCTGCTTATTCATACTATATTTATTGGAGTAACAAATTCCTTTCACCAAATGTCTAGGAATCATGCGAAAATGTCTGAGCCGGTGTCTCACATCCAGCTCATCTCTTACTTGACACTCAGCTCTATTGCAGTATTGGGTAGTTTTGTTGCAGGGCTTCACTGAATATGATCTGAGCCAATCAGCAGAGACCTGCCCTCTAGGCTTTGTTGGGCATAGGCGGAGATGGTAGACAAGCTCTGGGGCATTTTTTTAGACTTCTTGAGCTGTTTGGGTTCCAGTTGTGGGACCACTTTGGTTATGGGAAGAAGAAGTTCTCTCAGGCAACCAAAACCAGAAGATGAGGCTGTCATGGCTTCAGTGTTGCCCTTGAGTTGGTCTCAGTTGGAAGGTGGCAGCAGGTAACATGGAGGAGGCTGACTCACAGGTCCAGTACGCAACCTGGGGATCCCTCTGATATTTGAAGAGAAACCTTCAGGAAAAGCCTGGACTTTGGATCTCCTAAGCACATGGCAATTGGGATTCACTGTCATTTGGATAGTAAGAGAAATGTCCTCTGGCAAGTACTAGGTCCTTTTATCTTTCTCCCGAGCTTTCTAGCATGTCTAGAACTAATCCCCACATCTTCTCACCTTGAGGTCATCTTATTTCAACAGTAGGAGGCCACAGGCTCTGGAAGGTTCTGTATATCTGCATGACAAATTAGTCATACATTGTGAAATGTACCAACGCTGACTCTTTCAAGATGGTCTTTTAAGACCATGGTGACAAGATGATACCTGGTGGGTGGAAGTAGCATTTTTTTTTGCCTAAAGGAAATGAATGTTCCTACTGTCAATCATCCAGGGGAGTGATTAACCATGGGGCAGAAAGTGAGAAAATGTTGTATGCCAAGCTGATGATGAAGGATGCAAAATTACAGAGCTCATCATGGTCATTCCTGTTCTAATTGTGTTACCTGGAGCAGCTCTGATGGGAAATGGATCAAGGCAGTCAAATTTATAGGGCAGAGAAAAGTCAGCAGGTGCCTTGTGAGAGGGTGGATCCCTGGGAAGTTGAAGCAAATCATGACCCCGAAGGGGAAAGCAAGATAGAGGAGAGAAGCCTGGCTGTCACACAGGACTGCCTTCTCCATTTTGCTGCAGGCCAGCCCTGGTAATCAGCAGATAAGCACTTGAACATCTGTTCAGGAGATACCTGTTAGATTATTTGTTCCATAACTCACACCTCCACCAGTCATTTGTAATGACAGGAGGACCTGCCAGCAGCTCCTTATCTGGTTTTACTTGGGAAAGGAGCAAAGCACAAAGCAAATGGAACTCACTGGGAAAGCAGGTCACCTTTCTTCCTCCATTCAATAGGGAGTCCAGACCCCCTCTTGAGTATCCAGGGCTTGCATTACCCAGAGATGAGTAAGGTGGCTACCCATGCGTTAAGCTTTCAGACTTACTGCAAAGCTCTGCTCTCAGCAAAATATCTCCTTTTACCAGTTGCTTAGAATGCCCACGTTATTTCTATGTGTTAAGCATTATGTTTCCAAGAGTCCCCTATAAACATGCAAATATCCACAAATAGGTGGTACACTCAGGTGCTGTCAGCTATTAATGAAGTGCTGGGAATTAGTTTAACCCTGAGTTCCCTGGAGTGGGATCTGCATACCTCTTGTGGTATGGAAGGTAGTTGCAAGTGGAACCCACATGGTCTTACCCAATATTTTATTTCATTTTACATTTCATCTGTGCAGTCACCTGGCTTCCCATGTGGCACTTGTGGTAAAGAACCTGCCTGCCAATGCGGGAGACATAAGAAACTCAGGTTCAATCCCTAGAACAGGAAAATCGCCAGGAGGAGGAAATGGCAACCCACTCCAGTATTCTTGCCTAGAAAACCCCATGGACAGAGGAGCCTGGTGGGCTACAGTCCAAAGGGTCTCAAAGAGTTGGATGCAACTGAAGCAGCCTAGCATTCATGCAAAGGCCTGTTAAAGACCACATTTGCAGAGCAAAGTAAAAATGCAAGGGTTTTTGTTAAAAAATCTCCACGAATTGCAAAGTGGTGTCTAGAAAGTACTAGACCAAGTTCAAGACCCTGCTGAGTGTGGGGTTTCGTGCACCTTCTGGTGTCACTGGCCCATGAAGCTCCCCTTAACAGCATGTGCTGTGTGTGCTCAGTCGTGTCTGTCTCTTTGCGACCCCATGGACTGAAGCCCACCAGGCTCCCCTGTCCATGGGATTCTCCAGGCAAGAATACCGGAGTGGGTGGCCATTTCCTCCTCCAGGGGAATCTTCCCAATCCAGGGATCAAACCTGTCTCTCTTGCCCTTCTTGCATTGGCAGGTGAATTTTTTACCATTGTGCCACCTGGGAAGCATTTGCCTTGACGACTGTCCCTCACGTACAGATGATTGAGGAATAAAGACGTTCACATTCCTGCAAGGTCACTGGTTTGAGTCAAGAGCCCAGGTTTGTTGTCATCAGTCTGTAACATCTTTGTAGGGTGACAACGCATTCAGAAATGTGACATAAATGTAGTTTCTTTTTTTTTTACCCAACAGAGGCAGCCTCATGAATGTGGACCATAAAAGAGTTGCAAGATGAATAAATTCTGGGGATCGAATGTACAGTGTGATAATTAGAGGTAATAATACTGTGCTGCATACCTGAAATTTGCTAAGAGAGTAGATTCCAAGTGTTCTCATCACACACACCCCCAAAAGAGAACTGTGTGAGGTGATGGATGTGCTAATGAACTTGATTGTGATAATCATTTCACAATGCATATTAAATCATCACATTGTACATCTTGAAAAAAAATCATCTTGCTTTTGTCAATCACAGCTCAATAGAGCGGGGGGGTGGCGGGGGTGGGGGGCAGTGGCAAATATCATAAAAAGAGACCAGAGCAACTAGGAAATGTCTGGGAACCACTTTTTCCCAGAATGGGCAGCTGCCACCAGCAGGCCTGGAGGGACTCCTGATTCTCAAACAGAGCTCTCTCTTCCCTCTGCCTTCCGCCTTCGTTTAGGGACCAGAAACATCTTGACAGGTACTGATTGGTTTGAGGCCATCAACAGGAGTTTACAGACAGGAAAGTCGAGCCTAATCAGCATGATTAATATCTCCTGAGCAGAAGGGTCTCTGAGCTGCTCTTGTGGGAAGGAAGGAGCACTAGTATTTTAGGAGGGTCTCAGTATGGAAGGCGGAGAAGGCAATGGCACCCCACTCCAGTACTCTTGCCTGGAAAATCCCATGGACGGAGGAGCCTGGTGGGCTGCAGTCCATGGGGTCACTAAGAGTCAGACACGACTGAGTGACTTCACTTTCACTTTCCACTTTCATGCGTCGGAGAAGGAAATGGCAACCCACTCCAGTGTTCTTGCCTGGAGAATCCCAGGGACGGGGGAGCCTCGTGGGCTGCCGTCTATAGGGTCGCACAGAGTTGGACACGACTGAAGTGACTTAGCAGCAGCAGCAGCAGTATGAAAGGCAGGCGAAGTGGTGGAGATGACATTCGGAGAGCATGCTGAGCTGGAGGGCAAAGTCAGTTTCTCAATGGCTCTTGTGAATCTGTTGCAGGAGGGAGACTCCTTCCAGGGCTTGAAAGTGGGCTCTTGTCTAACACTCAGAAATGAATTGTCCGAGGAGACACGTTCTGAGAAAGCAAGAGACTTTATTAGGATAGGGAGCCTGGGCGGAGAGCAGCAGGGTAACAGAACCCAGGAGGATCGCCCTGTCATGTGGCTGGCAGCCTCGGGTTTTACGGTGATGGGATTAGTTTCTAGGTTGTCTTTGGCCAATCATTCTGACTCAGGGTACTTTCTGGTGGTGCACGTATTGCTCAGCCAAGATGGATGTCAGCGAAAAGGATTCTGGGAGATGGTACAGCACGTGCATCTCCTTTTGACCTTTCCTGAACTATTCTGGTTGGTGGTGGCTTATTAGTTCCATGTTCCTTACCAGGACCTCCTACTGTAAAATAGCTCACACAGGTGGATGTGATGGTGCCTGATCAGGGTCTGTGATTTTAGTCAATGTTTCCCCTAACAAATCCAGTAAACAAGAAGCCCCGATTTGTCCCTTTGCAGAGAATTCTTCAGTTTCCCATCCTGCCAGCATCCAGGGGGAAAGAGTCCAATGCTGGAATTCTCCCCCAAAGCCCTGCCTCTGTGCTGACACCCCTAACCCCTCCCTTTGATTCCCATTTAGGAATGAGAGGTTCTGAGTTTAGGGAAATCAAATCACAAGTGCCATTCTAGCTGATTTTAGAGCCTAACTCCCATGCAAGATGTACACCAAGATTTCTTTTTAATTCTCTTGGCAAACAACAACTCTCTTAACCAAAATTAAGGCTGTTGAGGTTTAATAGTACAACCTAATGGAGACTACCCCACAGGCCAGCAATGTACTTGAGAATTCTCCATCTCTCTCCATTCACTGCGAGGGATTTGAGAGTCATCTTGAAGGCAGAGAGGGTGGAATGACAGACATCTGTACCTGGACCAAGAGTCAGCAACCTTCTTTCTGTAAAGGGCCAGAGAGGAAGTATTTTAGGCTTTGAGGGCCATATGGCTTCTGTTGCAACCATTCAATTCTGCTGTCCTGGGAAAGCAGCCATAGACAATATGTAAATAAATGAGCATGTGTGTTCCAATAAAGCTTTATTTACAAAAACAGGTGGTGGGCTGGATTTGGCCCATTATTTATCAACCCTTGATCTAGACTTTCCTTCCAGAGGTCTCAAAGTGGAATGTGCCTGAGGATTACAGGGGATCGATTTAGAGAGACAACAATGGTTTAAAGATTTTCTAAAGATGATCTTGATAATATGTAATCTCCCAAAACTTTGTTCTCAGTCCTAGCCTAACGTGCTGCAGTATGCGATTATTATTATTTTGGTATTTGGGAGAATTGAGTTAGGTAGGGAGGTTAGGTCACTAGTTCAAAGGCACCTGGTGAGAGAGTGATAGAGATGGGATTTGAACCCTGTCTGTCTGTTTTTGGAACCCTTTCACAGAAACATCTAGAATTGACTTATCCGGAAATGAACTTCTTTCAGGACAGTGCTTCACACAGCCTACTGCTCAGTTAGGTACCTGATAGAGACATTTTGGTGATTAGAATGATATGATTAGGAGGAAGAATAAAAGGACATCCACCAAGGAAAGTTACAAAAAGCCCAACTCTCCAGTTAGTTCTGGTCCTCTTTCATCTCCCTTCCCCCACCTCCTTGCATTATAAATCCTTTGAAATATGGTAATGCTATCAGTGGACCTGGACGTTTTTATTAGATGTCAGGAACATATTTGGCCAATGTCACGGGACTCGCATTTCTTGACAAAGTATGATGTCATTTAGAAGTTCATGTTCTTGACATTGTTTCGGAGAGTCCAGTTAAAAAAGCCAAATATGTTTTATGGGCTCTCGCGGCAGGGAAGCAGCCATGGTTATGCATAGCCATATCAATTAGAAGTGGATTAATTAAGCAATAAGACAGGGGCAGCAGTGCATTTCAGAGAGGTTATTGCACGGCTCATAGAGTGTTGCCGAGGCATTCAGCCAAGAGCTGAGTGACTTCTACTGGCCAAGGCATTTCAGCCATCCAAGACGTGTAATGTTCTCCCAGAAACACTATCCCCTGCCATCCATTTCCACTGTGAGAAATAAAAAGACCCTCTTATTAACTAGGTGTTATTAGGCATGGGCCAATTGACAGCCATTTCATTATTTCATAATTATGATTAATGGCCTTCCCAATGAAGTCACCGTCCGCTCTCCCAAAGCCAACTGGTCCCTTTTGGGATGGTGTCACCAAGCCATGGTTAATGTTCCCAGAAGCATGGAAAGCATCGAGTTTCACAAACGCTGGAGAGGGAGGGTGAGCCCTGATTGCCTTTGGAGGCTGCTGGCACAGGAAGCAGACCTCTTCTTAGGGTAAGTGAACTTTGAAGAGGCTAAGGGGGGTGGGGGTGCATGAATGTGGTGATGGGAGGAGCAGAGGCAAGAAGAGGCAGGGTGATAACTACGCTTCATCTTTTCAAAAAAATTATTATGATGATTATTTTGCTGCATAGGGTCTTTGTTGCTGCTGGGTTTTCTCTAGTCGCAGTGAGCAGGGGCTACTCTCTAGTTGCAATGCATGGGCTTCTCATTATGGCAGCTTCTCTTGTTGCAGAGCCATCCAAGAGCTCAGTAGTTCTGGTGCTTGGGTTTAGTTGCCCTTTGGCGTGCAGGATCTTCCCGAACCAGGGACTGAACCCATGTCCCTTGCATTGGTAGGCAGATTCTTAACCACTGGACCACCACGGTTAACCTGGCCCTTTGTCTTTAAACATACTTTGCTTTCTACTAAATGCCTTCATATGAACTTTTCAGTGGAGAGTCTTAATAATTCTTTGAACTCTTTTTTTTTTTTTTTTTCATTCTAGGAATACAAAAAGCAATCCTTAGGTTATAGACAATGTTTTGGGTTGAGTTTTGCCACACCCCTCCCTCTGTTCAGATGTTGAAATCCTGACCCCATGGAGCCTCAGAATGTGACTATATTTGGAGATAGGGTCTTTAAAGGGGTCATTAAGTTAAAATGAGGAAGTTAGGGTGGGCCCTAATCCAATATGAGGTATGTCCTTATAAGAAGAAGAAATTAGGAGACAGGTACAGAGATGCAGAGAGAAGATGGCTATTTCCAAGCCAAGAAGAGGGGACTTAAAAGCAACTAACTTGCTGACACCTTTATCTCAGACTTCCAGCCTCCAGAACTGTGAGGAAATACATTTCTGTTGTTTGAGCCATGAAGTTTGTAATACTTTGTTACTGTATTCCTTGCAAACCAATACACATAGAAATAAAATATAATACAAGGTAAAAGGTGACCAGAGCAGAAAGGGATAAAATATGGTAAAAATTATTTTGGGAGTTGCCGTGCAGGCAGTAGGTAACCAAATTTTAAATATTTGTACCCCTTGACCCAGAGAGTGCACATTTAGAAACTTATCCTAAATACTCAGATATATTTGTGTGGACGTGTTTAAAATGATAGTGAATGCAGGATCACATTTTGGTGGGTAGAGGAGTAGTTCAACAGAGTACAGTACATGGATGCCATGGAATAGAATGAACCATTGAGAAGGATGAGGTGAATCCAACAATGTTGATGGGAAAGATGTCTACAACATTTTGCTGTTGTTGTTTTTAATCTTTATTTATTTGGCTGCACCAAGTCTTAATAGTGGCACAGGAGATCTTTGATTTTTGTTGTGGAATCTTTAGCTATGGCATGCAGGATCCAGTGTCCTGACCAGGGATTGAACCTAGGCTCCCTGCATTGGGAGCACAGTCTTAGCCACTGGACCACCAGGGAAATCCTTACAATACATTATTAAACTTAAAAAGAAGGCAGTTGTATAGGAGGATTCCACTTATATGTATTTACATTCATTAAATATCTAGAATAATATATACCAACCATTAACAGTACATTTCTCTGGGTAGGTGACCTTATGGTGGGGAGGCTTTGACTTTCTACCTGATGCAAGTTTGGAAAAAGAAAGGTGAACTCTGATAGGAGGGACAACTTTCTAAACCTCATCTATAAACTATGTTCTGCTTTCTTCACAGGCAGGGCTTCCCTGATAGCTCAGCAGGTAAAGAATTTGCCTGCAATGCATGAGACCCGGGTTCAGTTCCTGGGTCAGGAAGATCCGGTGGAGAAAGGCTAGGCTACCCACTCCAGTACTCTTGGGCTTCCCTTGTGTCTCAGCTGGTAAAGAATCCACCTGCCACACTGGAAACCTGGGTTTGATCCCTGGGTTGGGAAGATCCCCTGGAGAAGGGAAAGGCTACCCACTCCAATACTCTGGCCTAGAGAATTCCATGGACTGTATAATCTATGGGGTCACAAAGAGTTGGACACGACTGAGCAACTTTCACTTCACTTCTTCATAGGCATGGTTCTGAGAACTGAATGAATGCATATGTGTTTGGGGCAATAAACCACAGCACAAATGGCCAACACTTATTCAATATTTTATGTCAAATACCTCATTCAATCCTTCTTATAGCCCCATGAGGTAGTATGATATTATGATTTATAATAACATATATATATATATATATAGTTGGTCTTTGTCCAGGATATTGGCACAGAGCTCCTAAAATCCTTGGAATTTCCTAAGTGATGAGAGTTGTAAAGGTGCTCTTTGTTATGTTAACAAGGTGACTTTTGGATCTCACCTAAGGATGGGGGTTGGTAGCCAGTGGGGCCAACCACATGATTAGAGGCTTGGAAATTTCAGTCCCTCTTTCCGCATCCCAACTGCTGATTTAATCACCAATGGCCAATGATTCCACTGAAAGTGTTAGTTGTTCAGTCGTGTCGGACTGTTTGTGACCCCATGGACTATAGTCTGCCAGGCTCTTCTGTCCATGGAATTCTCCAGGCAAGAATACTGAAATGGGTTGTCATGCCCTTTTCTGGGGGATCTTCCCAACCCAGGGATCGAACCTGGGTCTCCTGCATTGCAGGCAGATCCTTTACCATCTGAGCCACCAGGGAAACCCAATGTTTCCATTGACCATGCCTATGTAATGAAGCCTGCATAAAACCCAAACAGGACAGGGTTCAGAAATCTTCCAGATTGGGGAACCAGAATGCTTTCCAGTGCTACCACATTGGGCTCCAGGCTTCATGGAGACAGGAGCTCCTGTATCAGTATCTGGCTGTTGATTTGTATCCTTTAGGATAGGACACAACTGAGTGACTTCACTTTCACTTTTCACTTTCATGCATTGGAGAAGGAAATGGCAACCCACTCCAGTGTTCTTGCCTGGAGAGTCCCAGGGACGGGGGAGCCTGGTGGGCTGCTGTCTATGGGGTCACACAGAGTCGGACACGACTGAAGTGACTTAGCAGCAACAGCAGCAGTATGGTTCATAGTACACCAGTAATATAGTGAAGTAAATAGGTTTCCTCAGTGCTGTAAGCTGTTCTAGCAAATAGAATCCAAGAAAGGCGTCTATAAATCTGTTCCTGTTTTGTAAATAAGTTCATCTGTATCATTTCTTTTTAGATTCTATAGATAAGTGATATTGTACAATACTTCTCTTTCTCTGACTGCCATCACCCAATATTACAATCTCTAGATCCACCCATGTTGCTACAAATGGCATTATTTCATTCTTTTTACTGGCTGAGTAATATTCCACTGCATATATGTACCACATCTTCTTTATCCATTCCTCTGTTGAGGGGCATTCAGGTTGCTTCCATGTGATGGTTATCATAAATAGTGCTGCAAAGAACACTGGGGTGTATGTATGCTTTCAGACCGTGTTTTTCTCTGGACATAAGCCCAGCAGTGGAGTTATAGGGTAATATGGTAACTCTAGTTTTCATTTTTTAAGGTACCTCCATACCGTTCTCCATAATGACTGCACCAATTTACATTCCCATCAGCAGCATAGGAGGGTTTACTTCTGGAGCTCAGAGCTTTTTGATCAACTCTGAAGCCCCCTGTTCCTGGGCACTGTTCTGTTGGTTCCGTATCGTTGGAGTTGTGCCTTTGAAAGAGGTAGACTTTGGGTGGGGAAAGTGTTGAGATGTTGGGTATTGGTGAGATTTGCCTACTTTCCTTTCTTCTTCTCCCTAAGGCCACGCGGAACTCTAAATAGCATCTCTCCCTGCCCCCTCTAATGAGCTGGTTTAAAATAGCATTTCCTGTGTGGCAAAAATGGCTCCCGGTCATGGGCTGGTGGTGGGGAAACTGATCTAATCTATTTAGAAAGCTGTTCTTGTCTTGCTGTTTTGTCAGAGAAGGTGATACCTTAGTCCAGAGCTAAGTAATTAAAAACTCTCTTAATACCACTTGAAATCAAGTGGCTCATATGCAACATGCTGAGCCTTCTATCCTCTGGGCTTGGGGTAACGATTGTCTCTTAATACTGGTTTCATTGGTCGTTTGAATCTCAAGAGAGGCGACTAGAATAAGCAAAGGAAAATCTTAAAAAATACAAACAAAACCTACCCGCCCAATTCAACCCTGTTATTACGTTTCCTATAATTTTGTATCCCCTATTAATGTTTGATTAAAAAGAGAAACCCAAACAACATACATGCTTTTGGAATGTAGTTTGGCTTCAAGTCATCATAACTTTTTTTCATGCATGACAAAAACCTCACAAATACTAAGTTAGTATAGTGATCATTGCATTTTGTTGGGAATTCATACCAACCCTATATATCTACACTAGCAAGTTATTATGAATTTAATATATCTGAGTAGTAATTTTCCATTTCAGAGCATTGCAGGGTCTTGGGGCACCCCAGTAGACTCCCATTTTCCTGGAGATGAGGATGTGGCTGGAAGTAGGGATCGCGCTGGGCAGGTGAAGTCTCACCCATTCTCCACCTTAACTGGAGGCTACTTTTGAGCAGGTGCAGACCACCTTCTGATCTGTCCCTGAAAGATAAATTCCTAAATGGCCCATTGTCCTTCTCTCTTCTCCTTCTGTTCCTCTTTACTCCCTGCGTGCATGCTAAGTTGCTTCAGTTGTGTACAACTCTGTGCGACCCTGTGGACTGTAGCCTGCCAGGCCCCTCTGTCCATGGAATTCTCTTGGCAAAAATACTGAAGTGGGTTGCCATGCTCTTCTCCAGGGGATCTTCCTGACCCCAGGGATTGAACCTGCATCTCTTCTGTCCCTTGCATTGGCAAGTAGATTCTTTACCACTAGCACCACCTGGGAAGCCCCTTTTTCCCTATTCAAGTCAAAATGATAACAATTGTTGTGTAGCCATGCGTTTCAGGAAACAAACTCACTCAGAAGGACAATGCAGATAGTGGCTGCTGCTGCTGCTGCTAAGTCGCTTCAGTCGTGTCCGACTCTGTGCGACCCCAGAGACGGCAGCCCACCAGGCTTCCCCATCCCTGGGATTCTCCAGGCAAGAACACTGGAGTGTGTTGCCATTTCCTTCTCCAATGCATGAAGACTCTTAGTGACCCCATGGACTGCAGCCTACCAGGCTCCTCTGTCCATGGATTTTCCAGGCAAGAGTACTAGAGTGGGGTGCCATTGCCTTCTCCAGCAGATAGTGGAGGGTAGTTTATTACACCGGCGGGCCCAAGGCAGAGTCTTCTCTTAGACAAGGACCCTGGCCAGTTTTTGTGAAAACCTTATATACCCTAAGTGTATGTGCCCAAACCCACCTCCCCAAATTCCCTGAAATTAGTCTGAACAAAGGAAAAGAAAGATACAAAGTTAACCCGTGATTCATACCCCTTAAGCCTAGGTAATTAACAATTATCAGCAGGCCTGTGGTCATACCCCAATAAGCATAATAGAATTTATGATTCTATTTGGTTACACAGATGATTAGGGTATTCTTTTAAGTGACAGAGAGTCTAGGTACGAGCCCTGGGGCTCTTCCACCTGGGGGGGTCTGGTTTTCCATAGACACTGGGCATATAGCTGAAAGTCCACAGTCCGGCCCAGGATGGAGTCCTGCATTCAGGCTTTCAAGATGGAGCCTGTTCTGTCTGTTTCCTCCTTCACAACAACAACAAGCCTTTTTGTCAGTGTTCGTCAATAGCAAAACACAATGCCAAACACTTTTAAAAATTTTTTAATGAATTTCTATTGGAGCATATTTGCTTTATAATATTGTGTTGGTTTCTATTGTACAGCAAAGTGAATCAGCTATATACACACACGAATCCCTTCTTTTTTGAATTTCCTTCCCATTTAATTCACTACACAGCACTGAATAGAGTTCCCTGAGCTATACAGCAGGTTCTCAGTAGTCACCTATTTTAATGTTAAACACTGCATATAAATACCTATCATATCTCATTTAGGCTTTGCAGCACCTTGTGAAGAAGTCATTATTTTTACTTTATAGGTGAGTTTAGGAGAGGTCAAGAAACTTGCTCAAGGCCACACCACTGGTAAGCAGCACAATCATGATGTGAACTGGAATCTTCTAGCTGTCAGCTACATTCTCGTCACTCCTGTGGTTTGAAGAAACAAGCCTTTAGAAGAGACAGCTGAGGAACTTCTCTGGTGGCCCAGTGGTTAGGACTTTGCCTTCCAATATAGGGGGTGCAAATTTGATCCCTGGCCAGGGAGCTAAGATTCCCCCATGCCTCACAGCCAAAAAATCAAGACCTAAAACAGAAGCAATATTGTAACAAATTCAATAAAGACTTTTAAAATGACCCCCCCCAAAAAAAGTTAAAAGAAAAAAAAAAGAGAGAGAGAGACAGCTGAGGGACAGTGAGTGGTATGGATGGGACTAGAGTCTGGAGTAGAGAAGGCAATGGCACCCCACTCCAGTACTCTTGCCTGGAAAATCCCATGGACAGAGGAGCCTGGTGGGCTGCAGTCCATGGGGTCGAGAAGAGTTGGACACAACAGAGCAACTTCACTTTCACTTTTCACTTTCATGCATTGGAGAAGGAACTGGCAACCTACTCC
The DNA here is from genome assembly GCF_027580195.1 of Bos mutus. Classification (NCBI taxonomy): domain Eukaryota; kingdom Metazoa; phylum Chordata; class Mammalia; order Artiodactyla; family Bovidae; genus Bos; species Bos mutus. Next base: position 41,356,080 of record NC_091634.1, read on the forward strand.
AGTATTCTCGCCTGGAGAATCTCAGGGACGGCGGAGCCTGGTGGGCTGCCATCTATGGGGTTTCACAGAGACAGACACGACTGAGGTGACTTAGCAGCAGCAGCAGAGTCTGGAGTGGTTCCATTGACCTCATACTCTGTCCCCATGCCTGGAGGTCAGACAACAGCAGCCTGAGCAGGTACTGTCTAAGGAATGTCCACTGCAGTATTGTATAAAATAGGAAAAGGTGCAAACAACCTCATTTTTCACCAGCAAGGGATTAAAGCATTGAAGGATGGCACCTGCCATCATGGAAGAATGTCATGACTGAAAAGGCACAGCCTGACAGGTTAAGGAGCTTGTCCCAGTTCAAGCAGAGTTTCCCCCCAATTCCCCATCCTGACATTTCTGCTTCCTGCCTAGAATGTCCAATAGGTTTCAAGTGTTGGGTAGTTAGGGAGCCAGAACCCAGGCATTCCCTCTACTGATCAACATTGCATAGGTAACTGAGAGGCTCAGCCATGCTTTAGTTAAGGAGTGACTTGGCCTCAGCTAAACCTGGATTTGAATCTTAAGCTGGCAAAACTCCATAGTTCTCCATACTCTCTCAGCATGTTGCCTGAGCAGACGTGGTGGCTTTGTGGTGGGTCTAGAGGCTTCATGTGGCTCCTCCTCCTCTGGCTGGTACAGAGCAATGGAAAAAAGCCTAGGCATACAAGAGCCCTCCCCCAGCCCCCACCCTGGAGAGGGCTGAACCAAGTGAATCCTCCAGCTGGACACAGCAGTGACCACTGGGCACTGATGATCAACCAGATGGAGGCTTTTCAGTGGCTGTCAGCCTATCTCAATGCTTCTCTCCTCTTAGATTAGCCAGCATTCTCCAGAGAAACAGAAGCAACAGGAGATAGATAGAAGACTTAATATAGGAATTGGTTCACATGGTTATGGAGGTCTAGAAGTTCCATGATCTGCCAACTGCAAGATGAAGCATCAGGAAAATTGGTGATGTAATTCAGTCTGAGTCCAAAGGCCTGAGAATTGGTGTAAATTCTGATCTGAGTCTAAAGTTTGAGAACCAGGAGCACTGATGTCCAAGGGCAGGAGAAGGTGGATGTCTCAGCTCAGGCAGAGAGAGATTGAATTGCCCTTCCTCTGCCTTCTGTTCTACCTGGGCCCTGAATGAGTTGGATAATGCCCACTTACATTGGGGAGGGCTATCCGCTTTACTCAGTTCACCGATTCAAATCCTAATCTTTCAGAAACATCCTTACAGACACCTCCAGAAATAATGCTTTACCAATTATTTGGGCATCCAAATTATTAGCTCAGTCAAGTTGACACCTAAAATTAGCCATCACATCTGTGATGACTTGGCTACAAATAATTCCCCCAATTTAAAGCAGCTCACAAGAAAAGATAAGTGGTAAAGAATTCACCTGCCAATGCAGGGGATAGAAGGAAGATCCCCTGGCAGAGGAAATGGCAACCCACTCCAGTATTCTTGCCTGGGAAATCCCATGGACAGAGAAGTCTGGTGGGCTACAGTCCATGGGGTCACAAAGAGTCGGACATGACTGAGCAACTAAACACAACAGCAAGAAAAGGAGGTATCCCAAAGTCCTGGTTTTGAACTAGAAAGTACATTCAGTTACAGAAAAATAGCATTATGTTTCTTCTGAGCCTGATTTAGTGACCTGAGATTCACAGCTGCTTTAGTGATAATGATCCAAGTTAGTTTGAATGGAATTCTTGGGATGGTTTACCCTAAAAAGAACCCACTAGCCTCTCATGATTTTTGCAACAGGTGGGATGGTGATAAGCACTCCCACCTCGTGGAAGATTCTGCATCAGTATGACAAGAAGCAGCAGCTGATGACTCAGAGGATGTTAACTGGCTTTATTAATCATAACCACAAACCAGAAGCTGTGTGTTTTCTCCAGGAGTTGAGTGAGAGATTGCCTTGTCTCCTGCCGCTCCCACGGTATAATCAAGGCATCAAGCTAAATTAAAAGAAATGCCATCGTCTCATGACAGCAGGTGCAAAATTACCCCTAATTATGAATTTGCTAGGTACAACAGTGACTCTGCGTGAATTATAACATTGCATTCATTAAAACAGCCATTTAGGGTCTCACTTACCTTGACACGCCTACAGATTCTCAGAATTCAATAGTGAGTCCATTTCAAATTGTCCACGGTGCTCTCAGAGAACTGCTGGTCTGACAATTTGCAATCCAAAAGCTTTGTTTAAAGTATAAGGTTCAGAGTAAGGAAGGGTGGGTCTGCCTCAAATTTACTATGGACTGGTGTGTATGCGGCTTGAACAAGTCAGTTAACCTTTTCAGAACTCAGTTCGTTCACCTGTAAAAGAGGAGGGCAGAACTGGGCAATCTTTAAGGAAGTATATCTCAAAATTAATGTGCTACTCAAAGTGGCCATGGACCAGAAGCTTATTGAAAATGCAGAATCTCAGCCTTAACCCCAGATTACTAGTTTCAAAGTAAGATACGCTTACACATCATCTGGGGATCATATTATTGTGTTGGCTAAAAAATTCATTCAGCTTTTCCCATAAGAAGTTATAGAAAAACTCGAATGAACTATTTGGCCAACTTAATAAAGTGTAGATTCTGATTGTGTATGTCTGGGGTAGGGCCTGAGATTCTGCATTCCAGTGAGCTCCCCGGTGCTGCTACTGTGCCAGCTGCTCCCTAGAGTACACTTGAGTGAGGCTCTCAGATCCCTTCTAGCTGTATATTTATTTATTATCATAGTAGGTGATGCTTATTGAGTACTTCCTCTGTGCTAGACATTGTGCTAAATACAGGCATTGTCTTATTTAATTCTCATAAGCACTCTAAACGAGAGATATATTAATGTCATCCACATTTTATATATAATGAAACCAAGGATCATGGAGGTCACCAACTCGCCCAAGGTCACACAGAGTTCAGAGCTGGGATTTGAATTCATATTATTTGGCTCTGTTGATTGCCAGGGCTTCCCTGGTGGCTCAGCTGGTAAAGAATCTGCCTGCAATGCGGGAGACCTGGATTCGATCCCTGGGTTGGGAAGATCCTCTGGAGAAGGGAACGGCTACCCACTTCAGTATTGGGGTCACAGAGTTGATTGCCAAGTTATTTAGCATTAACTCTTGTTTCTTTGTTCTTCTGTGTAAAGTTGTGGTGGCTAATTCTCTGTGGAGCAGCAGGATACTAGCTTAGCCAGTTGATGTGACCCTTGTTTTAACTTGTGCCATTTCAGAGTTGTATTGTATTTGATGAATGAATATATATTTCTCTATCAAGGGGCATTTTGAAGAATTCCAATTTTTTCCTATTCTGAACTGTACTACAATAAACACACTTGTACATGTACTTCATACGTGGTCTGACCTTGGGACAGATTACTGGAAGTTCAATGCCTGGACTAAAGGACATGCATTGTTACATTTGTATAAATACTGTCATCTTGTCTACCATTGGGGCTCACATACATAACATATAACATAATTGTGCTCAGTCATGTCAGACTCTTTGCGACCCCACGCACCAGGCTCCTCTGTCCATGGAATTTTCCAGGCAAGAATACTGGAGTGAGTTGCCAGTTCCGCCTTTAGGGCATCTTCCCGGTCCAGGAATCAAACTCGCGTCTCCTGCATTTGCAGGCAGATTTTTTTTTTTTAACCACAGAGCCACCTGGGAAGCCCTTGATACAACTGAACTAAAGGCAATTAAGAAGCAGCAAATGCAAGAAAAGCTCTCTATAGCCTTCCCCTCTCTTCTGCCTAAAGGCTGGATATAAATTCTCCCTTTCTGGAGACAGATTCTTGTCAGCCCCGCAATGCACTCAGTGACTGAATTTGAATCTTGAATCCCATCTTGCTGGAAAAATTCACACCCTACATTTTCAAATAGCAAAATTCTTACCTGTGAAGATAGATTCTCCTTTTGGTTGGTTCCCTCTACCAAAGTGCTGACCCCAATTGGGAAATTGTGATGCCTCTTCTTAAAACTTGAAAAAAAAGTAAAGAAGAGGAAGTTGTGAAGCTGGGATATGTCGAACCCGTATTTGCAGAGTTTGATATTTAAGAAGAGAAACCCTGCATTTGGGAAAATGGAATCACTTAGTTTCCCTGTTTGACTTCATGTAATTAGCCTAAACCTCAAAAGATTCTGTCAAGGGCAGCTCAAACTTCAGGAAAAAAATTTAAAAAGCGTGAAGACTCATTTTGATGAGAAGATGGAACTCCAAATGGTTGTTTGGGAAACCAACCTAGACTTCTGGCTGAAACTCAAGATGTTACACATTCGCCTACATATTTAATACTGCACTCAAGTTCCCAAGCCTTCTCTGATGGGTATTTTTTTTTTTACTTGTGAGTATGGGTATTTCTTCCTCCTATAAATGGTTATTTCTCTACACAGATCCATGTGGGAGAATATTTAATTAGAACTGAAAATGTTTTGAGCATGTTAAGTACAATCTAAGTGATAAAAATCATGATCTTTAAATGCTACAGTAAGTATTATAATACATGCCTAATTCAATGATGAGCACTTGGCATGTCTTTGACAAATTCTTAATACATTGCTCAAAAGAGCCCTTTAGAAAGTGTCATTTCACACTACATAACTCTACCTCTGATATTTCTCAACCTTGTCTATCTGCAGAAATGGGAAATTCTCTTGAACATTTTTCTTAACTGATTCTGATTTATGGTTTTCGGTGGAAACTCCCAGGGACTTGTTGCAATATACTGTAAATGAAATCTGCTAGCTACACAATTTGAAAAGTGAAGACTGTAGTCTCCAACTTTTCAAAAGCAGCCCATTTCACCTAGACAATGAATTATGGGATCCATAAGTACATAGAAAGCCTGAATACTGCACTTGGTATGTATCTTCAAGGGAAAAGCTGTAAGAATTTAACAAAAGCTAGCCACGGCCTCGATGTCATCTGGAGGGTATTAAGAGAAGATTTGTAGCAATTGAGTTGATTGTTAGTGTTGGGGCAGTGATTCCTTAGCATCAAAGTACTCCATAAATTCTCCCTGTGCCCAGATATCAGACTCTGCAATTAAATTTGGATGTAGGTAAAAGATTCTTTGGAAAATTAATTTTTAAATTAAAAATTTAACAAATGCATTAATTTAGAAAGGTCTGTGGCTGCATAGCAACTCAGATTACTTCAAAGCAGGAAAAAAACAATACTGAGTTGGCAGGCTCCATTATTTTTCTCCTACTATGTGCCCCAAGCAAGATGTTCTAACTGCAAGTTTTTTAATGTATTTAATTTCAATCTTTTATATCTGCATAAAATATCTGAAAAGATTAAAGGCATACTGATGAGAAAGGTGAAGTTCAAAGAAGTTAAACACACAATTAGTGAAGGGGCCAGTTTACTGAGTTTTAAAAAAGTAACTTTTAATTTTAGAATAATTTTAGGTTTATAGAAAAATCACCAGGATAATACAGAGAACCTGTAAACCTATTACCCTCTTTTACCTACTGTTAACATCTTACATAACCATGGTATATTTGTTAAAACTAAGAAATTAACTTTGGTTCACGATTGTTCGTTTGCTAAATCACATCCAATTCTTTGCCACTCAGGCTTCACTGTCTTCTTTATTTCCCGGAGATTGCTCAGACTCATGTCCATTGAGTCAGTGATGCCATCCAACCATCTGTCGTCTCCTTCTCCTCTGGCCCTCAATCTTTCCCACCATCAGGGTCTTTTCCAATGAGTCGGTTCTTCACCTCAGGTGGCTAATGTATTGGGGCTTCAGCTTCAGGATCAGTCCTTCCAATGAATATTCAGGGTTGATTTCCTTTAGGATTGATTGGTTGGATCTCCTTGCAGTCCAAGGGACTCTCAAGAGTCTTCTCCAGCACCACAGCTCAAAAGCATCAATTCTTTGGCACTCAGCCTTCTTTATGGTCCACCTCTCACATCCGTACATGACGACTAGAAAAACCATAGCTTTGTCTATATGGACCTTTGTCCGCAAAGTGATGTCTCTGCTTTTTAATACACTGTCTAGGTTTGTCATAGCTTTCCTTCCAAGGAGCAAGCATCTTTTAATTTCATGGCTGCAATCATCATCCTCAGTGATTTTGAAGCCCAAGAAAATAAAATCTCTGTGTTTCCACTTTTTTCCCCATCTATTTGCCATGAAGTGATGGAACTGGATGCCATTATCTTAGTTTTTCCAATGCTGAATTTTAAGCCAGCTTTTCCCACTCTCTTTCACCTTCATCAAGAGGCTCATTAGTTCCTCTTCACTTTCTGTCATGAGAGTGGTATCATCTATGTATCTGAAGTTGTTGATATTTCTCCCAGCAATCTTGGTTCTAGCTTGTGATTCATCCAGCCTGGCATTTCTCATGATGTACTCTGCATATAAGTTAAATAAGCAGGGCGACAATATACAGCCTTGACATACTCTTTTTCCAATTTTGAACCAGTTTGTCTTTCCATATCTGGTTCTAACTGTTGCTTCTTGACATGAAAGTGAAAATTACTCAGTTGTGTCCAACTCTTTGCAACCCCATGGACTGTAGCCTGCCAGTTCCTCTGTGCATGGAACCTTACAGGCCAGAATATTGGCATGTGTAGCTGTTCCCTTCTCCAGGGGATCTTCCCAACCCAGGGATCGAACCCAGATCTCCCGCATTGCAGGAAGGTTTTTTACCATCCGAACCAGCAGAGAAGCCCAAGAATACTGAAGTGGGTAGCCTATCCCTTCTCCAGCAGATCTTCCTGACCCAGGGATTGAACCTGGGTCGCCTGCCTTGCAGGTGGATTCTTTACCAGCTGAGTTACCAGGGAAGCCTTGTACCATGGAAGCTTCTTGACTGCATACAGGTTTCTCAGGAGACAGGTACCGTGGTCTGGTATTCCCAGCTCTTTAAGAATTCCCCACAGTTTGTCACGATCCACAATTTGTTGTGATTAAATAAACTCTAGAATTTATTGAGATTTGTTTGTGTGTTTATTTATTTATTTTCACTAATGTTTTTTTTTTGGATCTTATTTAAGACCTTGCATTGCATTTTGTTGCCATGTCTCCTAGTATCCTCTGGTCTGTGACAATTTCTTAGTATTTCCTTGCTTTTCATGACCTTGACAGTTTGAGAAATACCGGTCAAGTATTCTGTAGACTATCCTTCCATTTGGATTAGTCTTAATGTTTTTCTCCTGATTTGACTGGAATTATGAGTTTTTGGGAAAAACACCACAGAAATAAGGTGCCTTCCTCATCACATATTATGCTATCCTGCTTTCAACATAACTTATCACTGGTAATGTTAATCTTAATCTCTTGGTTAGTGAATTCAGGTTTCTGGAGCTACATTTTGTATCAGTGGTAAGGAGTGTGACAGTCAATTAGTGATGTCTGCCATGAGCACAGAATCAAAAAATAGTGCTACCCACAGCAAACATTTGCTATTTCTGCCTCTCAGATAAGAACACCATCTCTTGCAGATGAAGCTGAGACTCAGTCATCCAGAATTTCATGTCATTGTACGTATGGCTCTGTCATCCATAAGATGCATTCATGTTAAACATTTAAAAACAAATATTTGTTGAACATCTGTAATATGCAAAGGCCATATTTATGTTTCTCACTTAATATATTGAGAGAATGTTGAGGCTGAAGGGTAGACTTATGAGATAAACCAATCTCATATTATTTTTTTTTAATTAAAACAATTCAAAACTCCAAAAATGAGAACAGCTACACTAGAGGCTCAGAAAGTGACAGTTACTGCCTGAAGCCTAGGATCTTAGAGGGCTGAGTCTGGACTTCTGTCTTCTGACTGCTTTAGTATCTGCATCTCTGATGATATTTACCACTGTACGTGTGTGTGCATTCTCAGTCGCTCACTTGTATCTGACTCTTGGCAACCTTAGGAACTGTATGTAGAGCACCAGGCTCCTCTGCCATGGGATTTCCCAGCAAAGGTACTGGACTGGGTTGCCATTTCCTCCTCTAGGGGATCTTCCCGACCCAGGGATCAAACCTGAGTCTCCTGTGTCTCCTGTATTGACACACAGATTCTTGACCACTGAGCCACCCAAGTTACTCAAGCTGAGTGCCAGTGATAATTTATGGTCTTGCCTCCTTCAGAAGACCATTGAAATTAGCAATTTTCAGTGTGTAGGAGACACACAATAATGCATCAAAACATTTCCACTGTATCTCACCCAAACATTTTTGTTTGTTGAATGTAAATGGATGTTTTTTTACAAACTCCTGTGAGTTTTCAAAAATTTACTCACTGAGAACAATTTAGTGAGTACCAGCCATTTATTAGGTACTGAGCAAGATGCTGGCTACACATTAGTGAATTAAAAGGACATGGTCCCTATAAGAACAACTTATATTCTAATGAAGTATACAAATGTAAAATAAATTAAAATAATAATATAATTACAAAGTATAAAGAATGCTATGAAGGGATCAAACACAGAGTGTTAATATGATAAAGAAAGGAGGGGAACCTAATTAGGGTGGTCAGGGAAGACTTGCCTGAGAAGGTGATGCTTACACTGAGACGGAGGGAGCTTTGCAATGTATCTGAATCAGAGTGGGTCATATTTGCAGAGGCCCTAAAAGAGAGGACAGGACAAGTCTGAGGATTTTAGTAAACAGTGGGGCACAAATTTGTCAGTGTCCTACATTATCAGCCCTGTATCAGTCTTGTTTACAGTGGTAGCTTTTCCTGGTAGGTTGGGTCAACATATTGGGCAGGCTAGAAGTGCCACTGAGTTGATGTCCCAGGAGCTGTTCTCAACCTATGATGAGTGAGTTGGTGGAGACATGTCCCCGTTTTCCCATTCCTTGGGAGGGATGACCAGGAGGCATGTTCTGTGCTCCCTGCCATCTCCCAGGGGTCCTCATCAGGACTGAATCTCAGGAACCCATCATGGTAACCCTGTTGATAAGACACCTTTTGTTGGCTTCCTCCCCTTAACTGTGTCTGTTCCCCATTCCCTTATTGTTCCCTTTCCAAATAAACTCATGTCCTTTTTTTCAAGGTCTCATTTTGGGGAACCCAGCTGAAGACCGATGGGCAGGGAGATACAAACTGAGGCTGGAGATGTAGGCAGAGGGTGGACCGTGCAGCTCTTTGCAAGCTTTGTAAAGAAGTTTGATTTTAATCTCACTTCATTGGGAAACAACTGAAAGCTCTTAAGAAAGGAGTGGCTTGACTAGATTTAGGTTTTAAAATGGGATACTCTAAAATGCGGGGCTTCCCTTCATGGCTCAGATGGTAAAGTATCTGCCTGCAATGCAGGAGACCCAGGTTCCATCCTTGGGTCAGGAAGATCCCTGGAGAAGGGAATGGTTACCTACTCTAGTATTCTTGCCTGGAGAATCCCATGGACAGAGGAACCTGGTGGGCTACAGTCCATGGGTCCCAAAGAGTTGGACATGACTGAATGACTAACGCACACACACTCTAAAATGTAGTTTGACCTTAGAATCATGGTTTTTTTTTTGCTGCACAGGGTCTTCCTTGTGGTGCTCAGGGTTTCTCTAGTTGTAGTGTGCAAGTTTCTTCTATTTCGGTGCATGGGCTTCTCTAGTTGTGGCACGTGGCTCAGTTGCCCCATGGCACGTGGGATCTTTGTTCTCTGATCAGGGAATAAGCCTGAGTCCCCTGCGCTGGAATGGGGATGGTTAACCACTAGACCACCAGGGAAGTCACAGAATCATGGATTTAAAAGGCGTCTTAGGACAATCTATGTGAACCCTCCCTTTGTAGGAAAAGAAAGTGAGATCCACAGAAGCTGGCTTTGCCCCAAGCCACACGGTGAGAGAGGTAGGACAACCATGAGTTAGACCCCACGACCAAAGTCCCCTAATCATCTAGGACTCAGCGGTGGCTTTTTGGCTCTGATAATCTTTTAGAGAAGCTTCATCCAAGATGGCATGTGCTAAGGAAAACAGCCTGAATTTTGAATTCAGTATCGTGTTGCTGAGGACTGTACTAGGTAATTACCATAACATGTTAGACAGTTGAAATTGCAGGGGAGAAAAACAGTTAAGACACTGGCCCAGTTATTAAGTATTAAAGCCACGAAAGATTTTTGCTTTGGGATAAGTACCAGGATAAGGCATGATAACCATTTGCAAATATTTGTAAAGGTGCGGACAGTGAAGAGGGAGAAAAATTACTTAGCTTAGAACAGCAGAGGAAATCTCAAAGTAATGAGGTGAAACAAAAGGAAAATATTATTAGCTGAAGAGTGGAAAAAGGGTCTTTTCAGAGGACGAGTCGGTTGTGTTTACAGGCAAACCCAATTGTCTGAGTGAACCTTATGTAGTGTTTGAGATGGAAAAAAAAAAAAAAAAAAAAAAAAAGGAAAATCAGATTTACACTGGCACGCATTTCTCGTATTTCTTAAAATTATTTTCTCTTATCCTCTCGCTTTCAAACATATCCGCTGTACATTTGAAATGTAATTATTTCACAGAAGGCCATGGCACCCCAATCCAGTACTCTTGCCTGGAAAATCCCATGGACGGAGGGCCTGGTGGGCTGTAGTCCATGGGGTCGCTAAGAGTCGGACACGACTGAGCGACTTCACTTTCACTTCACTGTTTCACAGCAGAGAAAGTGTAGTGCAGTTTGGTAAGTTTCATGTTGGATCAAGTCAAAGTTCTCTCTTAGCAAACCGAGATGGATAAATAATTGGACTACAAACCACGTGTTCTCTATGTTTCACTCGCTGATTGTGGCATTAAGATAGTCTGTGTTATCATTGTTAATCATTTTTACTGTGTTTTAACATTTAGGCAGTTTTCAACTACAAAGAAGTTGTGTCAATGTTGTGAAATTGTCAAGGCTGACTCTTTGCTGAAAGGTAATATTTCCAGTGTGAATTTGAATGGTTAATATTAAATTAACAACAAAAAACAAAGAAAACAAAATGAAAAAACGATTGTTTCACCTACATTGTTATCAGTGGATTTAAGTGGTTATAGATGATTACTCACTGGTAATCATGGCTATTTTTCCTTATTTTATTTGGGTTTGGTGAATATGCCAGCATCAATCATTTCACAGCCTATTAAAGTAACACAATCCACCCATCCAAGAAAAAATACTCTATAATCCTCATGTTCCTTTGGATTAGGGGGGTTCCTCTGAGGACAAAGTGTTACAGATAGGAACATGCAGTCCCTCTAGGCTGACTAACCCTCTTACCCACCTTGTTCTAAGTGTCATCATTGAATATAATTTCTTGGCATACTGTTTGCTTTGTCTTCAGTTAAGAGCCAGCAAAATAGCTGCTATAATTATATCTCCTTAAGATGATGCTCATTTGATTGAGGACTGGGCTGAAAATACACTCTACATTATCATATGAAAAAGCCACATAAAGAGACCTGTCTTCAAACTGCAGAGTGAACCCTGCTCCAAGTGATTCTAAATGAAGTGACAAAGTGCAAAAAAGGCGAGAGCACTTATTTGACCACAGACCCATTGAAATATCACTTTGATGAATGCAAACACATTTATCATCTGTGCTGGGCCATGTTTTATGTCACTTTCCCAGTGAAGGCTGTTTTAGCTCTAAGGACTAGAAACTCACACCAAGCTAGCTTAAACAAGAAGGAGAATTTATTATATGTATACAGGGGTATGTGACAGAAGCCACAAGGGGCTGCAATTAGAATCAAGAAAACTGTCCGGAATCAAGGGTCTGATTCTTTTGGTTACCCTCCGGGGTCATGTGGTCTCTCATCTCAGCCTTTCTCTTTGCTGTCTTGCAGAAGATGGGCTTTTCTTGTGTCAACTGAAAAAAATGCACAACCTAAAGTTTGAGAATTTAAAAAAATTACTTATTCATTTTTGGCCGTGCTTGGGTCTTCGGTGCTGCCTGTGTGCTTTCTCTGGTTGCGGTGACTAGCGGCTGCTGTCTAGGTGTCGTGAGCAGGCTTCTCATTGCAGTGGTTTCTCTTCTTGCAGAGCACAGGCTCTAGGGAATGCAGGCTTCAGTAGATGTGGCTCACCGCCTTAGTCGCCCCATGGCAGGTGGAAATCTTCCCGGATCAGGGATCAAACCCATGTCCTCTGCATTGGGAGGTAGATTCTCAATCACTGGACCACCAGGGAAGTCCTAAAAGTTGAGAGTTGTTTTATTTGGCTTGCAAAACTCAAGACTGAAGCCTGGGATAAGATAACTTCTCAGAAAACTCTGAGAAACTGCTGCAAAGAGATGAGGGAGGAGCCAGGATATATGAGAGTTTTTGCAACAAAGACCAGGTAGTCAGGACTTCAAAGAATTACTGTTAATTAAGGAAAACCTAGTATCTGAAGTTAAGGAATTTAGTGCTATTGTATGTGTGGGAAGATGCAAGAGTCTGGGCTCACTGAAATCATTCCTTTGACATGCATCTCAGCCATCTGGGGCTGGTATCTTGTGCTTTCTCATTTTGAGTTCCTTCAGAAAGGCTTCCCATTGCAGGGGAGCTGTAACATGATGGCTTGTTGGCTGCAGCATCCTTTGTTTACTGATATGGCAAGCAACATTTTTTTCCATTGGTGCTTGCTTCTCTCTTCATGTGTCTGCCATATAGTCTACACTTAGGACCACCTCAATGGTAGCCACAGGCAGAGCCTCTGGTTAACATCCCTCATATGCAGTGAAGTCTTGCAAATCCAGCCAGCCTGTACCTGGAGATCAGGAGATCAGTAAGTGTTGAGACTGTCGAGGATTCTCGGCCAGCTGCGTTGGGGAGGGTGGGAGGATGGTTGGTTGAACAGGCTGTTCTTTGAGACATTTCCAGTCAAATGTGTCTGTGTTAAGACCCACTTGTATGTTTTAATAAATTCTATTCACTTACTGTTATTTAACACATGATGAGCACTGGAGTGAGGTAAAAGCTCTTAAATCTTAATGGTTGTGTGTCTTTGTGGTTATCATTGTCTCTACTTCAAAAGTGGATGATGGCAAACTTGTTTTCATAGTAGCATTAGTCCATTATTCACTGTATTCCCTAGAGATGGAAGCAACCCAAATGTCTATCAATAAAGAATATGTGGTATATACAGACAATGGAATATTATTCAATCTTAAAAAAGATGGAAACTCTGTCATGTGCTATCACATGGATGGAAGACATTTGAAGACATTCTACTAATTGAAGTAAGCCAGCCATAAGAAAAGACACAAACTGCTTGATTCCACTTAAATGTGGCACTGAAAGTAGTTGAATTCCTGGAAACAAAGTAGAATTTTAGTTACCAGGAAATGAAGGAATTGCTGTCTAATGTGTATAGAGTTTCAGTTTTTCAAGATGAAAAAATTGGCTGCACAACAACATGACTGTAGTTAACACTCCTGAATTGTACACTTAATTTTTTTTTAATTAAAAAATGATAGACTAGAAAGATAGAAACTAACAGCATTGCAGAGCAGCTGTACCCATCCTGGGCTGCCCACATATGGGCTTCTTTTCATATAAAGAAAATAAAGCATACTCACTAGTTTAAAAAAGTAGATGATGGCTCCCCAAAGCCTACTGACTCCCATGATGGTGGTCAAGCCCCTCCATCCCCTGGCCATAAGTTTTGGTTCCCCATTTTGTCCTTGGAAATTTTAGCCAATCTGGACTAGAAGCCTAGTGCAGCCCAGTCTCCCCGACTCATCTTCTATGTTATCTATTCCAGCAGACTTTCTTGATACCAGTATTTGGGACAATTTTCCCATTCTGAGTGCTCATATTTCTTACAGTCCTTAGCTCTCTCTGTCTTGAATTGAAACTTATGTATACATCTTCTCTATATTCTCTCCCCAGTTATACTGTAAGTTCCTTGAATTCAAGAGTAATGATTTTAAAATTACTCTATCTTTCATACTACCATCAAAGTACTAGGCACATAACAGGTGCTTGGAATGGACACAAACGAAAAACATGGTCTGAGTTTTCAGCTGTGGCTGAAGCAGAAATCTATGAGCTTCTTAATAACACTGACTCAATTGATTCCATTATTTTATTTGCAAGTTTGGGTATATGACATGTTGATGTGAATCAAATAGAAGTCTCTGGGGTCATGTGAAGGATGGAATTCTGTGAAGTCAAGTGAATCAGTTGCTTGGTTATTCTCAATCATTAGCTAGTTGAGAAAAATAACACAGAATCAATCATTCTTCCATATGGCATTTTCATCAGATAGACCAGAAGTTTCTGATTTTTTACAAAATGAAAACCTCTATTTCTTTTTAAAATTTTATCATTTTTTACAATATTTGATGTAAATCAAATATTGAAGTATATTTGATTTACAGTTTAGTGTTAATTACTGCTGTATGGCAAAGTGATTCAGCTATATATTCAGCTATATATATGTATATATATCGGAGAAGTCAATGGCACCCCACTCCAGTACTCTTGCCTGGAAAATCCCATGGACAGAGGAGCCTGGTGGGCTGTAGTCCATGGGGTTGCTAAGAGTCGGACACGACTGAGCGACTTCACTTTCACTTTTCACTTTCCTGCGTTGGAGAAGGAAATGGCGACCCACTCCAGTGTTCTTGCCTGGAGAATCCCAGGGACGGGAGAGCCTGGTGGGCTGCCGTCTATGGGGTCGCACAGAGTCGGACACGACTGAAGTGACTTAGCAGCATGTATATACATTCTTCTCTTTTTCATGTTCCATTGTGGTTTGTCAGAGGATACTGAATACAGTTCTCTGTGCTATACAGTAGAACCTTGCTGTTTATCCATTCTCTATGTAAAAGCTTACATCTGCTAGCCCCAACCTCCCACTCTTATCTCCTCCGCCCCCTTGGCAACCATCAGTCTGTTCTCCATGGCCTTGATTCTGTTTCTGCTTAATAGATAGATCCATTTCTGTCATATTTTACATTCCACATATAAGTGATATCATATGGTGAAAATTTCTATTTTTTAATGCTAATTTTATGATAGTAGTACTTTCGTGTCTGGGGATGGAAAAATACACAATAATAGAGCTATGACAAATTCAATGATGCTTTAAAAATCTTTCGTATCTTGTTAGTCATAGCACCATCAACATATACTTGAAAGACAGCAGAATCTGGTTATGTGATGCATAATGTTTATTCCAACAACAGGTAATGCATGTACTCTTTCCAGTGGAACCGCTGATGTAAATGTCAGTCGACTAGCAAATGTCCAATCAGGTTTTGTGTAGGAAGCCAAGAAGGACTAGATTCTATTCCAACACCTTTCAACTAAGTGTACTTTTCTTATCTACCTTCTCTGGGAAGGAATGTGAAATCATGCTCTCATAAGATTTGAGGGACTCCTTCACTCATAGTTCAGTTCAGTTCAGTCGCTCAGTTGTGTCCAACTCTTTGCGACCCCATGGACTGCTCATAGTTGGATCTACTCATAGTTGGATCTACCTTATACAATGAAGCATAGATAGTTTATGAAGAGTTAATGTCAAGAAGCACATGTCCAGCCAACTTCAAGTCACTTTATGACAACTATAATGGGTCTGGCATTAATGACCAAGATCTCCTTCATTGGATCTGCCTAAAGTTCTTGCTCTGTCATGCCTGCATTTTGTTGATGTTATTTGATGTCTACTTTTGTCACATGGATCTTCCACTATGGAATATACCAACCTGCACCCTTAATCTTATTTCAAAGGCCATTTCTTCATGGATCTCCTTCCTGCTCATCCTAACCTAGTTTACTTCTACTTTTGTAAATCATGATTATGCTCATCATTCCAACATTGGGATGGTATGCCATAGAAAGCAGAGTCTCATTCAGGCTAGTATCCTTAGCACATAGTGGCTTGATCAACACATGTTTGTTAAATTATTGGACATCCCCTACTGTTTCATATTGAGTTCTCTAGAGTCCTTGGACAGCAAGGAAATCAAACCAGTCAATCCTAAAGGAAATCAACCTGAACATTCATTGAAAGGATTGATGATGAAGCTGAAGCTCCAATACTTTGGCTACCTGATGAGAAGAACCAACTCATTGGTAAAGACCCCAGATTCTGGGAAAGATTGAAGGCAGGAGGAGAAGGGGATGTCAGAGGATGAGATGGTTGCATGGCATCATCAACTCAATGGACATGAGTCTGAGCAAACTCTGAGAGATAGGGAAGGACAGGGGAGCTTGGCATGCTGCAGTCAGGGGGTCACAAAGAGACAGACATGACTGAGCACCTGAACAACAGCAATAACACTTTGGGCTGATTAGTTAATTACAGAGGGATCCCAGCCTCAGTCTGAAAATTGTTCAAAAGTCAGACCTAGAATGTAGTCTTCATCCATTGTATTTGCCTAAGATGCCTACATCTGTTCTAATTTGTGACTGCTCACATTTGTGTAAATGTTGAAACCTATTCACATGTTCTCGAATACATGATCTGAATAGTATCCTCTCTCCACTGTGATGTAATTATTTTTCAATAGTACTTGATATCTGTCCCCTAGAATGTAAGTCCCATGAAGGTAAGCTTTGTATATCTGGCTTCTGTGATATTCCTATCACCTATTAATACAATAGTACATGGCAGGCTCCTGATAAATATTTATGATATGAATGAATGACTATTGACTGACTGACTGTTTGGAGGAGTGTTGTGATATAGATATGTAAATACTCCCCGCAAAGGAGTGGGAAGTAAACTAGTCACTACTAATCCTTGCCTTCAGTCTGTTTCAAGACAGGATAACAAGACCTACATTCTAAGCATGTGTTCATGTGGCTTTTCCAATTGCTGCCCTTTTCTTAAGGGAGTCTCTAACTCCTTACATCCTAATCTCTCTAATATCCAGCATATTATTTCCTGGACACTGGACTCTCTGTCTTGCTTCAACTTCAAGTTCAGTAGGAGAAACAAATTGAGGCTTGCAGGGACCTGGACACCAAAAATGTGTTTACTGCTTCTCTTATTACCCTCATCAGCCTTGTGAATTGTTGAGGAGGATAAATGAAGACATTCTAGTTCAGGTTTGATCAAATCCCGTTTGCATTCCCAAACAAAGAACAAGTCTGTGTTTCACTGTGATTGTATAAAAGAAAGGAAAGGACTGTGGCTTATGTTACTTGGAGTTGATTTAAATTTTTATGAACCTGATACCTCTGAAAGGCAATAATCAAAATGAAACCATGGTAATTATTTTCATTTGAAATCATCAGAATGGGACCTCATTACATTCTAGTGAGTGACTCAAGGGGAAGTAAGAGAAGGCAAAGCCTAAACTCCATTTTGAAAATAAATTTCTTAAAAATATTCAGCCTTGTCACGGAAGGAAGTACAAAGCCAGAGGTGACAATTTTCAATCAATATCCCAAATTCTTTTAATTAAGGATGTCTTGGGATTGCAGACTGTGCTGGGACATACATATGTATCTATAATAAACAAGATGTATTTTGCAGAAATGGATTTGGGTTTTGGCATTGACTTGATAGGGAGATCAAAGCACTAGCTGGCATTAGAAGGATTTAGATACATTTGTCATAGGCAGCTGTTATGCTAATCTCATTTATGCAGTTGTCAGCTGATAGGCTCTGATGAGCCAGCTGAGTGGGGAAATCATTATTCCATCCCTATTGTGATAAGTGTTATTTATTACTGTCAAATGGTATTAATGTTTGATTCAAAGATGGGGAGTGGGCACCATCTACATGAAGTTCATCCATTCATGGTCAATTGCAACAAAAGGAATCGCTGAATTCCAGCCAAACGAACTTCATTTCTGGGTGAAAAAAGAATAATGGATTTAATTTGCATATGTTTTAAAAGGGTAATGAAGTAATATGATGTTTATCTTGGTTGAAGAGTGGTAATTTTCACTGGCGGGACTCCAGCTTCGTTGGAGCCATTGTGAGGCATTTACTGTTGGGTTGGTGTGGAAGGACTTTTCAAAGCAGCAGGTGCATTGGGGGTTGGGGGGGAGCAAGATAATTTATTCATTAGGCCAAAAATGAGCAATCTGGACATCTATTTTTTCTTCATCTTCCTCAGAAATGTATTTATAACTAAATCCCCTCTCTCTTCCCCCAGGATGGTGATATCCCCTGATTTTCACATTCCTTTTGTGGCCTTTGACAATTTAATTGTGTGAAATCCCTAACCTGTCACTCACTCCATTTCTGTTAGCCTTTTGTTATGATCAGATTTGCTGTTTCTATCTAAACTGATATCTGTACAGGCCTGGTGTTTTGGAATGGAGTGCTGATCTGTAGTTCGGGTAAAACTAGGAGATGGTTCAGGATATAGACCAATGACTGAGGGTTCACTCTTAAGCATTTTGTTAAATTAACTGCTCAGCTGAGCTCTGAGTTGTTCAAAATGATTCCCCTCTTTTTGGAGACTTGCAGAGAGCTGTCCCCCTTCCAATACAGCTGCATTAGTTAATGCCTCTTTGGATTATTTTTCTTGTGTTAAAAATACAGATAACCTAATTATAGCACCTCCCCAGTTCCCAAATGCCTCACTTAATGACTCATTAGTGCAGTGAGAACACTTTCCAGCGCTTGCTAAATAATATTCCATTTCTGAGGACTTCATCTTCTTTTTTCGTATTTGCTCTGAAAAAAAAATTTGACTAAACATATTTCAGAGCCTTTAGATTTTGCTGATTGGCTACATTTCTATATTAGCCAGTCATTTTTCAGGATCCAGCTTTTCTTGTCTTTTTGGGTTGATAAAAATGGGGCCAGAGGCTTTTGTTCAGTGGGAAAGGGGTTCAAGAGGTTTTGTAAATCCTTGAACTCAAAGAAAATGGTCTTCCTTCTCACCCAGGATTTAACATAACTTTATTGGAATTCAGAATCTTCCATTGTCTGACTTAACCCATCATGTTTCCCTAGAAGCCAGTATCATGCATGGGGTAGAAGCCTTTGAGGCATGTTTATTGATTAAATGAATGCACCCTAGAAAGCTTGTAGTCTAGTTCAAGAGTTGGCAAACTTTTTCTGTACAAGAGTGTGTGTGTGTCTGTGTGTGTGCGCGCGCGCGTGCGTGCTTGCTTAGTTGTGTCTGACTCTTTGCAACCCAATGGACTGTAGCCTGCCAGGCTCCTCTGTCCATGGGATTTCCCTGGCAAGAATATTGGAGTAGGTTGCCGTTCTCTACTGCAGGGGATCTGCCTGACCCAGGGATCGAACCCAAGTCTCTTGCGTCTCCTGCTTTGGCAGGTAGATTCTTTACCACTGCACCACTTGGGAAGCCCTTTCTGTACTAGAGTAGATAGTAAGTATCTTAGGCTTTGTGGACTCTATGGTCTTTGTTGCAACAATTCAACTGCGGTTGTTGGATGAAAGTGACCACAGACCATATGTAAGAGAGTGGGCATGGCTATGTTCAAATAAATATGAAGCTGAAATGTTAATTTTATATAATTTTCACATATCATGAAATATTTTTATTTTCCTTTTTTTCTCCAAACTAATAAAAAATGTGAAAATTATTTTGACCATACAAAAACAAATGGTGAACTGGGTTTGACCCATGGACCAGAGCTTGCAGACCCTTTGCCTGGTTAGTCCATGGGACATGAAAGTGCCGCTTGTCTGGCCTCACCTCCTGTTTCTCTCTCCCTTACTCACTACCCTCCAGCCACCTTTCTGTCCTGCAAATTCACCAAGCTTTTTCCTGCCTCTGAGCAATTGCCTTTGCTCTCCTTCTGCCTGAGACATCTTGCCCTTGTATGTTTCCATGGCTAATTTCCTTCTCCACAATTATTTTGGGTCTCAGCTCAAATGTCAAGTCATCACAGAGATCTTTCCTGATACCCCTATCTCCAAGTGGGCATCCCACCCTCAGGTGTCCCCAACCTCCAGGCTATGGACCAATACTCCCTGTTAGATTAGTGGTGGCATTAGATTAGAAATAAAGTGCACAATAATGTAATGCACTTGACCATCTCAAAACCATCCTCCACCCCCCATCCATGGAAAAGCCACCTTCCTTAGCCCCAGCCACCAGGGACCCCAGACTGGTCCCTGGTGCCAAAAAGGTTGGGGACTGCTGTGCTTCCCCAGACATTGTCTTTTATTTCACTGCATTTTGTGTCCTTATGACCATCTGAAATGATTTTATTTATCTACAAATAAGTATATCTCTCTTCTAGAATTAAACTTCTTTCATTAAAGACCATTTTCTTTTTCTTTTATAATGTGGTTCTTCAATGCCTAGAACAGTGTCTGGCACATGGTAGACAATCAATCATAGTTTGTGGACTGAATGAGGTTGGTGGTGCAAACATACAGGATGCCAAAAACATGAGACTGAAATACTCTGAGACTGCTCTCATTGTGGAAGTATTTTTGATATTCTTCCCCCAAATCTCATCATATAGCAAAGGAAATGTATACACAAATAACTGTGATATAAAGTTTCTAAGCACTGAGAGCCACAAGGGACTCAGTGTGGGGAGAGATCACCTCCAGGTAGATGTAAAGCATGTGGCTTTATGTAGAAGGCAGTCTGCTCTGAGCACTGAATCTGCAGAAAGGAGTGGGGATGATTCATCATAGTATGGGTTTCCAGGTACAGAGGAAATGTCCAGAGGACACCAGTTTCTAAGAATTATTTATGACTGTGACATTCAACTGAGGAATCCACCCTGTTGCAGCAAAGAGATCTGAATATAAGTCTTTGAACACTAATGTTCCAAAGGAATCTTTCTGAGAGTAGTTTGTTCAACATACAGTGGAGCCTCTTCATTAAAGATCTACCAGCAATTAGACCCCAATAGCTTCTCCCAGCAAATGGAGTCAATGGACCACATGAGCAAAGAACAGATGTGACAAGTTTTATTCTGCTTGTAATGAATACTATCTTGAATAGCATCTGGCTTTTGCTAGCCACCCTAGCCTCTGCCCCAGCTCTCCTATACTCATCTTTCACTCCAGTTTCCCCAAGTATGAAACCATGAAACTGACAGTATGAAACCATGCTGTTTCATATCTTTGCATGGACTGATAGCTTTCCTTCCCTTAATTCTTGAATGTCCATGGGGCTAAGGAAAGTAACCTCATGAGTGAAGTGGACTGGGTGGGGTCTGGGACAAACTGGAAGGTGCTCACTGGAGCTAAAGAAGAGGCTGCTTGGCTTGCCAATTTTTAAAATTTATTTTTAATTGAAAGATAATTGCTTTACAATATTATATTCAGCCAATTTTTGTCATGCAGGAATGTGGGCTCTAGGTTGACAAATTTTCCAGTGATTCTTTTGAGAAATTTGAAATCTGAATTCTTAAATATTAGCAACTAATTCAAATATTTTACCTACAGCTGGCCATGTGATGTGACTGTGCCCCATGGTTTGCTTCCTCTAGCTTAAGCTAACTCCTCCTCCTCCTTTACAGTTTTTCTCAAGGGCAACCTCTTTCTTTGTGCTTTCATGATACCTTTCATATGAGACTGCCATGTTCTTAATGTATGTGAGACTTACACAGTTCACGTGTGCTGCAATTTTGACTGAACTCCTGAAGACTCCAACTAGATACTGAGTGCCTAGGAGAGGAGGATTAGAAGGCAGCAAGCTTAGTCTATACTGCTTTGGCCTCTTGTTACCACTCTGCCGTCAGTTACGTTAACATAAATTTTGCTATGTTATCAGATACAGATATGATGTTGTCAAGGAAACATTATAGCACCTCTTATGTTTCATGAAAGCACCACTTGAGTTTTAGTTTCAGAAAAGCTTGTTCTCTAAGCAACTGGTATGTGTTTGTATGTGTGTGTGTGAGAGAGTAAGTATATATGCATATGTGTGTGTGTGTGTGTATTTTTGTGTACATGTATGTGTGTATAAATGTGTGTGTTCTTTGACCTGCAGAGAGCTCTCTGCTTCATTTACAGTCCGCCTCTTTCAGTGGAATGTTCATTGACCATCTGCTTTCTTTCATTTTCCTTTCACCCTAATATATTCTTTGTTTTATACTCTTGTATTTCAGGTTTTTAAAAAAGAAACTCAAAACTTTTTGACATGAACCAGGATATGAATAAATACAAGTCATATTGAATTTGATATTTTTCCAGGTTATTCTCTTATTTAGTTATAGAGAATAGGGAAAAGTGGGCATGCAATATCTTTTATCATTCTTTTAGTTCACACAGGCCAACCAACAACGTTCTGAGTATAAATATTCGATGAGTACACACTGAATGATAAATAGAAAATGAGGTATTTGATCATGTCAATCAATTCCTTTAGATAATCTATTTAAAGTGGCAAATAAATTGATGAGGCAAACCACAATTCTCATTATTGAGAGTGAAGATGGGTATTTGAGATCTTAGCTTCTTTGCCATATTTATAATTTTATTGCTAGAGCTCCATACCCGAGCAGCTAACGAGAATAAGTTTAAGAAGACTGAAATTACATCACATTATAACTGACACTTCGAGGATTAATTTTACAACTTGTGATTTTAATTTTGGTGAAAATGTATTTAAAATTATCTCTTGTCACCATCTCTTATTAAACATAATGAAACTTGATGACATTCTAATAACATTAAACTGTTTTGGTAGTCACTGAGGTTACAATGAAAAGACTATTCAAGCTAAGAAAATAGTGGATCATTTTTGAAAGAGAGTATTTGGAGAGCTTTGAGGAGCTGAGTCTTTCATTCAGCTCACACACTATGAATTGCTCACACTAGCGAGTAATTTAGAAGATATTCTGTATGTTAGAAGAACTGGTATGCAATTAATGGGGGGAAATCAAGGACATTTTAGCAAAGAAGGAAACTAGAGGAGACATTACGTCACTGTCATTTGGTGTATATATTTTGGGCTGACTTTTATTATTAGCAGGTGCTGAAAAATACAAAGGCCCCAAAACTTGGTAAATGAAATGACTGATGTAACAAGGTCATTTCATTTATCTTTTTAGACTTTTTTTCTTCCCTTCTTCACTTCCTTCTTCCCTTTCTTCCTCCCTTTTTCATTTCTAACTCAGGTCTCAAATTCATGGCGTGATCTTCCTCTTGAATCAACTTTTTCTTTTTGCTAGACCAGGAAGAAAATGATTTTGGGATAGAATGATATTATACAGTGAAAAAGGTTAGATAACAGTGGAATTACAGTTTCTCACTTTTCCTAATGATGAAATAATAGCTGCTTGAAAGCTTGCTACATTCCTATTGTTTGTTAATTTAGGGACTTTATGTGTTCACTTCATATATCTTCCTTCCTTTATGGGTTTTTTTCCCCCAAGAAGCTTGTGGATTTTTCAAAACATTCTTTTTAAAAATACTTATTTATTTGGCTGCACTGGGTCTTGGTGGTGGCACTTGAGATCTTCGTTACATCATGCAGGATATTTCATTGCTGCACACGGGCTCAGCAGTTGTGGTATGCAGGATTAGTTGCCCCACAGCATGTGGGATCTTAGTTCCTGGACCAAGGGTAGAACCCGCACCCCTTGTATTGCAAAGCAAGTTCTTAACCACTGGACCACCAGAGAAGTCCCCACACCATTCTTTTGACTCTGGGATTACTCCCTTCTCTATCTTTAGCTTCATTCCAAAATGTGAATTATGTAATACAACACACACGAATATGCCAGGTGCCTGCTGGGCAAGAATCGATATTTGCCAGCTAAGAGCTCATTGTTTAGTTGGAAAAACAGAAAAGTCAGCTACTAATTCTAAGATTATCAGATAAGTGTTATAAAAGCCTGTGACTTAAATACCAATAGGAACAGAAGAAAGAATATTTGGAAACTTTTTCAGAGGTGACATTTGAAATTAGTTTGGAAGGATCTATAGTGTCCTTGCTGGAGAAAAAGAGGAAAAAGCATTCTGATACAAGAAAGGCCTTTACGAGGCCATCATGACCCACCTCCCAAGTAGAGCTGGATGTAAAGGTATCAGAGGGGACTGGCATATGGGTGCAGGGGATGTTAGGAAAACCTTTCCTGGGCTGAGGATCTTTGATTTTATCCTGTGAGTTATGTGGAGCCATAGACATATTAAATAAGGGCAAAGGCAGAGGGGCCTGTGGTCAAAGAGGATCATATTGGAGTGAGGAAAGGTATAAGGGAAGACTAGTTAAGAAACTTTTTCATAGAGTTTAGGTGAGTGGTGATAGAGGTGATAAAGAAGGCTGAGCATGGAAGAACTGATGCTTTCAAATTGTGGTGCTGGAGAAGACTCTTGAGAGTCCCCTGGACTACAAGAAGATCAAAGCAGTCATTCCTAAAGGAAATCAACCCTGAACATTCATTTGAAGGACTGGTACTGAAGCTGAAGCTAAAGCTGAAGCTCCAATACTTTGTCCATCTGATGTGCAGAACTGACTCATTGGAAAAGATGCTGATGCAGGGAAAGATTGAAGGCAGGAGGAGAAGGGGATGTCAGAGGATGAGATGATTGGATGGCATCACCAATTCAATGGACATGAATTTGAGCCAACTCCCAGAGATAGTGGAGGACAGGGAAGACTGGCATGCTGCAGCCCATGGGTTTGCAAAGAGTTGGACACAACTTAGTGACTAAATGATGATGATGACAAGAGGTGATAAGTGTCTAACTAGACAATGGGAGAAGGAATAGATCTGAGAGGTGTTTAAGAAGTGGCATTGACACTGGGGACTAATTGGACAAGAAGAGTGAAGGACAGGGAGGAGTTGAGGGTGACCATGAAGTCACCTGTTGCCTGATGGGCTCACTTCAAGATGAAATGGACCTGGATGCTCATGTGCCCAGACGTCTAGTGGAAATAGTGTTCCGGCTTCATTCATTTATTCTCATACTTTCACCTCTTCATTCTTCTATTCATCCAACAATTACTAATGGAGAAACAATGCCTAGATGCCAGATATTTTGCTAGTCACAAGAAATATGCTAAAAATCATAGAAAATCAATAGCAAAAGATTGTAAGGCTTTAAACAGCACAGCTACACACCTATCACCTTCTCGCTATATCGATTGTCGTAGAACTGGATGTGTATCTCTCCCATGCCGTGTCCTGGGACCAGTTAGAAATATGCTGAGGGATGAACTTACTTACAAAACAGAAACTGAATCACAGATATAGAAAGCAGACTTATGATGACTGGGGGAAATGGAGGGGAAGGATAAGTTGGTAGATTGGGATTGAGATATGCACACTGTGCTCAGTCGCTCAGTCATGGCTGACTCTTTGAGACCCCATGAACTGTAGCCTGCCGGGCTCCTCCGTTCATGGAATTTTCCAGGAAAGAATACTGGAGTGGGTTGTCGTTTCCTTCTTCAGGGGAGATATATACACTACTATATTATAAAATATATATAACTACTAAGGAGCTGCTATATAGAACAGGAAACTCTACCCAATACTCTGTAACCACCCATATGGGAAAAGAATCTAAAAAAAGTGGATATATGTATATGTATAACTGATTTACTTTGCTGTACACCTAAAATGAACACAACATTGTAAATCAACTATACTTCAATAAAAATTATTAAAAACAACAAAAAAACTAAAACTAAAAATAGAGTTGCCATGTGATCCAGCAATCCCATTCCTGGGCATATATCTGGAAAAGATGAAGACTCTAATTTGGAAAGATGCTGCTAAGTCACTTCAGTCGTGTCCGACTCTGTGCGACCCCATAGACGGCAGCCTACCAGGCTCCCCCGTCCCTGGGATTCTCCAGGCAAGAACACTGGAGTGGGTTGCCATTTCCTTCTCCAATGCATGAAAGTGAAAAGTGAAAGTGAAGTCGCTCAGTCATGTCTGACTCTTAGCGACCCCATGGACTGCAGCAAGAGTACTGGAGTGGGTTGCCATTTCCTTCTCCAAATTTGGGAAGATACATGCACCTCAATATTCACTGCAGCACTATTTACAATAGCCAAGACATGGAAGCAACCTAAGTTACCATCAGCAGATGAATGGATAAAGAAGATGTGGTATATGTATACACAATGAAATGTTACTCAGCCATAAAAGAAAGAAATAATACTATTTGCAGAAACATGGATGGACCTAGAGATTATCATACTAAACAAATTAAGTCAGACAAAGACAAATACCATAGGATATCTCTTCTTTGTGAATCCAAAAACTGATACAAATGAACTTATTTATAAAACAGAAAAACTCATAGACATAAAAAACAAACTTATGATTACCAAAGAATAAGTTGGGGGGAGGAATAAATTAGGATTTTAGGATTAATAGATACATGCTGCTGCTAAGTTGCTGCTAAGTTGCTTCAGTCGTGTCCGACTCTGTGCGACCCCGTAGACGGCAGCCCACCAGGCTTCCCCATCTCTGGGATTCTCCAGCCAAGAACACTGGAGTGGGTTGCCATTTCCTTCTCCAGTGCATGAAAGTGAAAGTGAAGTCAGTCAGTCGTATCTGACTCCCAGTGACCCCATGGACTGCAGCCTACCAGGCTCCTCCGTCCATGGGATTTTCCAGGCAAGAGTACTGGAGTGGGGTGCCATCGCCTTCTCCAATAGATACATACACACACATATAAAATAGATAACCAACAAATCCGACTGTATAGCACAGGGAACTATATTCAGTATCTTGTAATAACCTATAATGGAAAAAAATCTGAAAAAGAATATATATAACTGAATCACTTTCTTGAATACTAGAAACACAACAGTAAAAATCAACTACTTAAAAAAAAAGAAGTACAGATCATAGGAGGGGCAAGGCGGTTGGCCTCAGTGTGATGAAATCTATCACAGAAAGAAAAGAAATCTTTGGAACTTTCTGAAGTGTCCTTTTTGCCTCCACAAGCTTCTTTTCCCATGTGGGAATTTATATTCCTTCTCTTTTATTTTACCCACCATCTCATGAGAATTTGGGTTTGAATATTTTGGTCCTGGCTCTGTGTATCTCTTCTGTCTGTATAATTTTTTTTAGTACTCTTTCAGATATATAGTGTTCTTCAATAATAATTTTTTTCTTGAAATTGAACAATGTATTATCTATTAAAACATATCTGCATCCTTATCCAGCTACTCCCCCGAGCTTTATAATTGACCTATAATACTATATAAGTTCAAGGTGTACAATGTGGTGACTTAAAAAATTTTTCTTTTAATTGGGGGAAAATTGCTTTACAATGCTATTTTTGGTTCCTGCCTTACAATGCCTTAGGTATACATATACCACTTCCCTCTTGAGGCTCCCTCCCCTCCCCCAGTTTCACCCCTCTAGGTCATCACAGGAGGCCCTTTATTATACCAGTGTGATGACTTGATACATACATATGTTGCAAAATGTTTATTTTGCTGCAATAGTTAAGGCATCCTTTACCTCACATAGTTACCATTTTGCTGTTGTTGTTATGGTGAGTTCATCCTGATTTCCTTCTAAATATTCTGTATACAGGCTTTATTCCTTTCTCTGAAGAGTTTTCACCTTCTCTTTTTCTTTATAATCAATATATCCCTTTCATAGTACTTGATTTACCTTTGATTTACTTTTTGTTCACTTAAAGTTAGTATGTCTTTTGCTAGAAGTCAAATGACACACACACATACATCTATATTTCATATTTTTATCACAGTTTCACACAGATATAAAAATAGTCAATCCTATGTAAATATCAGTCACTTCATTTCAACAATGATCAGCTCATGGCCAATCTTACTTCCAAAGATTTCCTTTTTCTCTCCCTATCCCTCCATTGCTTCCTTTTCCACTGCTTTCTGTCCTTGGAAAGACAAGTCTGCTGGAATCTGCCAATTTTACCTTATACTGATACCGGATCTCTTTCATATCTTCTGATTTGAGGTTTTGTCACCTAAGTCTAGATAACTTTGTAACAAGGAACTAGTGTGCACCTTCATCTTCAGCTACTTAACATCTACTCTTTTTTTGCATTCTGTAATTATGGAATGTTTCTATTTGAACAACGATGTGCTAAATTTATGAGCATTTTCATAAATGAGTTGACTTTAAGATGCCCCCAACTCTACATTATGATTCTAATCAGCACATTAATGAATGGGTACAGAAATGAGCCTACTTGCAAATGGGCAGATTAGATAGATTTGTCCTTGTTTAACTAAAAGCTTTAGCTAAAAGCAGGGCTTAAAATTCTGAAGATGACAAAGCCTCTTCTATGTCTGACCAGTTGTTGGTTAAATTGTGCTTTCAAAAGAGTTCAAGAAATTTTTGCTATTTGTTGGCAGATTAAACAATGGACTAAAATTTAAATCATTACACAAGTCATCATGTAAAATAATATTGTTTTAACATAGTGTTTTAAACTTCCTCTCTCCAGTTACAAAAATATTCTGACTTAAAAATAAAACTGAGCTGTGATTGATGAATTTTTTATGTGTCTGCTCAGGTCCTGCCTTCTTAATCGGTCTCAGTCAATTTCAGTGTGTTTCCTATGACATTTCCATCCTATAGCTGTCAAGCCAAAGAAAGAATTAATATCAATAATCCAGTGATCGGATTTAATCTGTAAGATTAGTCATCATTTATGCTGCAAAGACATAGCCTGAAAAGAAAACCGTCATCAATTTTATTTCCTCACATGATATTGTAAGTTGTGTATTCATACCTATGTGGAAAATCACACATTTGTGTGTACTTTTATTGCATTCTTTGTGTTCTCGAAAACGGTGTAAACCACTGTGTCAAAAAAAATTCTCTTCTCCCAAATGGCATATATTCTACTCTTATTTCATTTCTCACATATCTAGGAGCAGCTTTAGCTGCCACTGATTTTTTGTCCTTAGAGGTTTTCATTTTTGTACATTTGTTTTAACAAGCATTGATTGATATGCCATTTTCTCAATTACTAAGGCATTGCTAACTTTACTATATAGATTGAGAAATAAAGACAGAAAGGGAGAAAGCTGGAAAATAGTGATAATAACACACTACAACAATAAAATCTCTATGTCCCATCCTGTAAATTACTTTTTGTTCTGCTGATTTGGTCACGGCATGTGTTATTATCATAATTTAATAGACCAGGAGGCCAGGGAACAGAGAGCTTCAGCACTTTCTTGCTATTGAACAGCCACTGCTGCAAAGTCCTGTTGTATTACTTATTTAATGATGTCATATGGACCGGTAAAGGCAAACTCTTAGAGCATCAGATAGACCAATGCTTCCTAAAAGATGCTCTTCAGGACATTAATCTGTTGTGATGCCCTTATATAAAAGCTTATTCTGGAGCATTCATAAAGCAAATGAGCATATTAAAGTTTCTGAGAAAACCTGGAGTTAAAAAGAATACATCAATATAATTCTTCTTTAACTTAATGTATTTCATGTTAGAGCTTTTTGTACAAAGCACAATTCACTGGAAAAGATCAGGGAAACTTTTGCTTTAAGGAAGTATCCATTTTCAGTGACTTTGGTTAATAAAGTGTACATCATAATCCCAAATGCTTCTGGATATAGAATAATGCTCAGGTGTAATCTCTGCTTTTAACACTTACAACTTAAAAGCCCAAGAAAGCAGTTTAAGGGAGGCAGAAATCCAACCATCAATCCATTTATTCATTTGGTTTTTTCAAATAAGTATTTATTAAAGACCTACTTTAGCCTAGGTGATGTGTAAAATATTGGTGATATAATGATGAAAAGCCAAGCCTGAGGGAGGTAGAGAGGGTTTCCCAGAGGGGACTATGGCTGGGCTGAATATTAATGGGTGAAGAGATGGGTAGGCATTTGGCAGATGAAGAGAGCTGATTGTGCAAGGCCATTCCAGATAAAAGCAATTACATATGCAAAGATGTAGAAGAGTAAGAATGAAGCAAATTCAGGGGATTGTAAGTGAACACACACGCTGTTTATCACTGTCTCGTTTACTTATGTGTTGTCTTTCGACTGGAATGTGCATGTGTGCATGCTAGGTCACTCAGTTGTGTCTGACTCTTTGCGACCCCTTGGACCATAGCCCACCAGGCTTCTCTGTCCATGGGATTCTCCAGGCCAGAATACTGGGGTGGGTTGCCATGCCGTCCTCCAGGGGATCTTCCTGACTCAGGGATCAAAACTCCATCTCTTATGTTTCCTGCATTGGCAGGTGGCTTCTTTACCACTAGCACCACCTGGGAAGCCCAGTGGAATATAAATTCCATGAAATAAGAACTCTGTGGTTTTTGCCAATGTGTTCCTTATGCCTGGCACAGTACTCCTCTTATAAGGTTGTTGATGTTTAGTTACTAGGTCGTGTCTGACTCTTTCTGACCCCTGGGCTGTAGCCTGCTAAGCTCCTCTGTCCATGAAATTTCCCAGGCAAGAATACTGGAATGAGTTGCCATTTCCTTCTCCAGGGATCTTCCTGACCCAGGGATCCAACCCACGTCTCCTGCATTGCAGACAGATTCTTTACCCATGAGCCACCCGGGACGCCCCCATCTTGTAATAGGGGCCCATTACAGTCCTGTCAAAATTGGAAAACACAGCAGTGGCCACAGGACTGGAAAAGGTCAGTTTTCATTCCAATCCCAAAGAAAGGCAAAGCCAAAGAATGCTCAAACTACTGCACAATTGCACTCATCTCACACGCTAGTAAAGTAATGCTCAAAATCCTCCAAGCTAGGCTTCAGCAATACGTGATCCATGAACTGCCAGATGTTCAAGCCGGTTTTAGAAATGGCAGAGGAACCAAAGATCAAATTGCCAACATTCGCTGGATCATTGAAAAAGCAAGAGAGTTCCAGAAAAACATCTATTTCTGCTTTATTGACTATGCCAAAGCCTTTGACTGTGTGGATCACAATAAACTGTGGAAAATTCTGAAAGAGATGGGAATACCAGACCACCTGACCTGCCTCTTGAGAAACCTATATGCAGGTCAGGAAGCAACAGTTAGAACTGGACATGGAACAACAGCCTGGTTCCAAATAGGAAAAGGAGTACGTCAAGGCTGTATATTGTCACCCTGCTTATTTAACTTATATGCAGAGTACATCATGAGAAACGCTGGGCTGGAGGAAGCACAAGCTGGAATCAAGACTGCCAGGAGAAATATCAATAACCTCAGATATGCAGATGATACCACCCTTATGGCAGAAAGTGAAGAAGAACTAAACAGCCTCTTGATGAGAGTGAAAGAGGAGAGTGAAAAAGTTGGCTTAAAGTTCAACATTCAGGAAACTAAGATCATGGCATCTGGTCCCATCACTTCATGGGAAATGGATGGGGAAATAGTGGAAACAGTGTCAGACTTTATTTTTTGGGCTTCAAAATCACTGCAGATGGTGATTGCAGCCATGAAGTTAAAAGATGCTTACTTCTTGGAAGGAAGGTTATGATCAACCTAGACAGCATACTCAAAAGCAGAGACATTACTTTGTCAACAAAGGTGTGTCTAGTCAAGGCTATGATTTTTCCAGTGGTCATGTATGGATGTGGGAGTTGGACTATAAAGAAAGCTGAGAGCAGAAGAATTGATGCTTTTAAACTGTGGTGTTGGAGAAGACTCTTGAGAGTCCCTTGGACTGAAGGGAGATCCATTCAGTCCATCCTAAAGGAAATCAGTCCTGGGTGTTCATTGGAAGGACTGATGTTGAAGCTGAAACTCCAATATTTTTGCCACCTGATGTGAAGAGTTAACTCATTTGAAAAGACCCTGATGTTGGGAAAGATTGAAGGCAGGAGGAGAAGGGGACGACAGAGGATGAGATGGCTGGATGGCATCACCGACTCGATGGGCATGAGTTTGGGTAAGCTCTGGGAGTTGGTGATGGACAGGGAGGCCTGTCATGCAGCAGTTCATGGGGTTGCAAAGAGTCGGACACAACTGAGCGACTGAACTGAACTGGAAGTCTTGCCAAATGAAGGTAAAGTAGCCTGCTATTACTAGAAGCTACTTATTTCAGGGAAAGATGGGAAGATGAGGCTGAAATGGTAGGCAAGGGATGGATCATGAAGGGCCTTGTGGGACTCTTCATCCTGGTAGATGAAGATGAGCCATTGAAGAGTTGTAGGTAGTGGGGACCTTGATCAGATCTGCATTTTAGAAAGATTCCTCTGGTGGGACAGAGGATGATGGCTCAGGAGCTTGGAGACCGGGGACAGTTGGAGGCCATCACAATAATGCAGGAAAGAAGAAATAAGGGTTTGACTAAGGTGGTTGCTGTTGGGTCAAGAGGAGAAAATTTGTAGTATGTAAAAGAGTCCTTCCATAGTGACTGAATGGGACAGTGTGGTGGGAGGGGTGGGAAAGTAGGAAGTGGAAAAGTCAGAAAGGATTCTTATGTTTCTGGTTCAGAAAGTTGAGGTACCATTTCATACCAGTCAGAATGGCTGTGATCCAAAAGTCTACAAATAATAAATGCTGGAGAGGGTGTGGAGAAAAGGGAACTCTCTTACACTGTTGGTGGGAATGCAAACTAGTACAGCCACTATGGAGAACAGTGTGGAGATTCCTTAAAAAACTGGAAATAGAACTGCCTTATGATCCAGCAATCCCACTGCTGGGCATACACACTGAGGAAACCAGAAGGGAAAGAGACACGTGTACCCCAATGTTCATCGCAGCACTGTTTATAATAGCCAGGACATGGAAGCAACCTAGATGTCCATCAGCAGATGAATGGATAAGAAAGCAGTGGTACATATACACAATGGAGTATTACTCAGCCATTAAAAAGAATACATTTGAATCAGTTCTAATGAGGTGGATGAAACTGGAGCCTATTATACAGAGTGAAGTAAGCCAGAAGGAAAAACATAAATACAGTATACTAACGCATATATATGGAATTTAGAAAGATGGTAACAATAACCCGTGTACTGAGACAGCAAAAGAGACAGTGATGTATAGAACAGTCTTATGGACTCTGTGGGGAGAGGGAGAGGTGGGAAGATTTGGGAGAATGGCATTGAAACATGTAAAATATCATGTATGAAACGAGTTGCCAGTCCAGGTTCGATGCACGATACTGGATGCTTGGGGCTAGTGCACTGGGACGACCCAGAGGGATGGTATGGGGAGGGAGGAGGGAGGAGGGTTCAGGATGGGGAACACATGTATACCTGTGGTGGATTCATTCTGATATTTGGCAAAACTAATACAATTATGTAAAGTTTAAAAATAAAATAAAATTAGAAAAAAATAAAATAAAATAAAAAAAAAGAAAGTTGAAAAGACTTTTCATTAAGGAAACCTGCAAATGTATATAAGGTAGAGAGAATGTTATAAAAAATCCTCTTGTACTTATCATCCAACAACTGTCAAAATAAAGCCCTTTTGGCTTCATCAACCCTGACTTTCTCCTTCTACACCCCTTATCTCTGCCTGGAGTGTTTTAAGGCAAATACAAGATATCTCATTATTTCATCTATAAATATTTCAGCATGGAGAGAAGAAGTGTTTAAAAGCATAAATACAATATCTTTAACACCCCTGAAAAGTTGACATTAATTTCCTAATATAATCAAATATTCAGTGTTCAAATGATTTCAAAATGACTTTCTGTCATTGGTTTACTCAAATTAGGGTCTAAACCAAAGTCCACACATTGCATTAGGTTGATATGGCTCTAAACTCTCTTTCTGCATGCTTGCTAAGTCACTTCAATCATGTCCAACTCTTTGGACCTCATACATTGTAACCTGATAGATTCCTCTGTCCTTGGATTATTCCAGGCAAAGATACTGGAGTGGGTTGCCATTTCCTACTCTAGGGTGTCCTCCTGACCCAGGTATCAAACCCTTGTCTCCTGAGTCTCCTGCATTGGCAGGCAGATTCTTTCTTTAGCACTGAGCCACCTGGGAGCCCCTGCCT
Organism: Bos mutus; assembly: GCF_027580195.1. Classification (NCBI taxonomy): domain Eukaryota; kingdom Metazoa; phylum Chordata; class Mammalia; order Artiodactyla; family Bovidae; genus Bos; species Bos mutus. The sequence continues at coordinate 41,389,782 of NC_091634.1, forward strand.
ACTGGCACCAATAGCCAAAATTAAAATGACCTTAAGACCTAAAAGGGTCATGGAATAATAAATATAAGTGGTTTAGGGTGTGAATTTTGGCATCAGAAAGACCAAGGTTAAACCCTGGCTTTGTCACTTAGTGGTGGTGGATTAAGAGTGTGTTTTTACCTCTCTGAGCCTCAGTTTTTTCATCTATAAATTGGGGGTTATATTTCTGACTTTTCAAGGTTCTGAGGGTAAAATGGAATGATGTGTTTAAGGCACCTGATATTTTAGACTATAGTAAGTTTTTAAAAATTGGCTGTTATTGTGGCATCATTCTAAGAAACTTGACAACATCATGCACAGTGGACAGGGCTGTGAAGTGACCTCCCTAATTCCTTGATGCTCAGCTGAAGTTGGTGAGAGTAGTTGGCTTGTTCATATAATTACTGAGAAGCTGAGCTCATGTCTTTACCATCTGTTAAACTCAATAGGGACCACAAACAGAGAAAAGATGAACACAGCAGACTTACACATATGAAAGTTTAGGAAATGCTTTCATGTACACGATCTCATTAGATAGAACTCAGTGGAGAGCTGGCTCATGGAATAGATAGGGCACATCTATTCCCATCTCTGTATTCAGTGATGTCATGTTGATGGTGATTGGTGGTGGGAGCATTTACACTACTGAAATCAGCTAATGGAACAAATTGGTGTGTGTGTATGTGTGTGTGTGTGTGTGTGTGTAACCACTAGAAAGCTGGTTGCTAAACATTACCCACACAACACCATCACTAGCTACTGCTTCAGGTACTTAGCATGAGTTAACTCAAGCCTCTCAACAACCCTATGAAGTAGCTACTATTATTATCTTTAATTTCAGAATGGGAAACTGAGGCATAGAGAAGTCAAGTAAATTGCCCCAGTTGTGCAGCTAGCAGATGGAAAAGCCAAGATTCAAACCCAGGAGTTCTGCCTGTAGACCCAACCTGTTACAGATTACTGTCTCTCTGAGTCTACCATGCCCATCACAATATGGTTCTATCCTTTGGAAGATGAGAAATACATACATAATGCGATTACAGAATAAGGCATTATTAGTTAATGCATTTTTTTCAGTCATATATGCATTCGACAAATCTTTTCGAGTGTCTGCTACATGGAATATTGTCTGGAGGAGGTTAAAGTGGTAAAATGAGTCAGTGATATGTAAAAGCTGCATCCTTACCCTTTTCTCCCCAGTTAAACCGTGAACTTCTTGGGAACACTGACTGTGATATAGTTCTCCTCAAGGTCTAACGTGGAACCTGACACATAATAATTATCAAACAAATGAATGAAAGAGGCTGATTGGGCAAGACTGCCTAGCAGGAATACGAACCATGTTACATACAAAATAATTCCTTTCAGAAAGAAAGAGGCTGCTGCACCACGTGGATCCGGTGGTCTCCTTTTAAGCAAGTCTGGCCTCTCTCTGCATGGTGTTTCACGATTTGTCAAAGAGTTTGATTCCTGAGCAAAGAGGTTGAACCCAAGTCTGTGTCTCCCGAGATCTCTTTTATCACCCAGACCATAAGTTTACCCATGAATGAGGATGGACGCTAAGATATTAGGGTCAATCCTTTCTCTGATGAAGACAGACATCAGGGAGGAAATCGGGTCAAGCTCTGTCATGCTGTCAGGCTGAGAGAGGGCTACGGGGTGAGCGACGTGACTATAAAATTATTGTCCAATTCCAGACATTCTTGAGAGCAAAAGGGATGTTGTTAATGATTGCACTGGGATAACAACCATACACCTTGATGATCTGAGGCAAATTGCAATGAATGGTCACCTTATTTAGGGGTCAAATAAGGAAATATCATAAATTAAAGATAGCACTTAATTTGGTAGAAGAAGCTTCAGACAGTTCTAAGACATCAAAGTTCCAATCCTAGCTCTGTCTTCTTCCAGCTTGTCACCCTTGAGCCACTTATTTCTTATCTGAGGCATTAAAATAGATCAGAGGTTCTCAACCATTTTTCTGCTTAGTGGAATATTTCTTTTCAAATAATTCTTCCACAGGAACATTTTGGAAGATCTCCAAGCACTCTTACAGCTTGAATATTGCTGAGTAGTAGGAATAAGATTTATCTTGCCTCCTTATCCTTTTACTTCTTTATTTTTATTTTATCCTTAGGATGAAACTGATACTCATAGATGACTCAACACGTGAGCCCCAGAAGAGACCTCAGAACTGGATTCTTCCCTTACAGATTAGGAAGCTGAAGTTCAAGAGGCTCTAAGCTCATGCAGCCACATCTGAAGGCTTCATATAGCCGTATTAACATGGGAAATCAATATGTGTTTAAAAAAACACCAATATTTAAAATATTTGTAAATGTAATGCATGCTCATTGTAGGACATAGAGAAAAGACAAGTAGACCAAAAAAAAAAAAAAAACAAAAGAGAGAGAGAGAGGAAATAGAAATCAACCTTCAAACTCATATATAGTCACTCTAATGATTCTGGTTTATATATATATCTTTTCAGATCTTTTTTTTTCTATTTCCAGTGCTCTTTTCAATCTGCCAACAAGTTCTTACTTTTCCCAATTTGCCACTTGTTCCAGCCTTCCATGTCATCCTTCCACCCTCTCATGGTTTTCTTGAAATTACAGCTAAAGGACATAGTTCATAAGTTGACAAGTCTATGAACAGTTACTTCAGAGTGCAATCAGAAAAGGATATTTTGGTGCAGAGCAGAAGGAACAGGGAACCAGGGTGCAGAGTGAAGCTCAAATTTCTGACTGGTCAGCTCCTAACCCAGTGAGGGGTCAGCTGAGTCCAGACATCAAGCAATCAAAAGCGGAGATCAGAAACAGAAGTAGAGACAGATGTAGAGCACAAATACATGGCCACCAAAGTGGGGAAAGGGGGGTGGAGTGAATTAGGAGGTTGGGATTGACATCCATACACTGCTATGTAAAAAACAGATAATTAGTCAAAAAGAGACAACTACTGCATAGCTCAAGGAACTCTACTCAGCGCTCTGTGGTGACCTAAGTGGGAAGGAAATCCAAAAAAGATGGAATACATGTATATAGCGGATTCACTAACATAACATTGTGAAGCAAGTATACTCAGTTAAAATTAATTTTGAAAAAGTGGAGATCAGAACCCTGAGGCAGATAAAGCCTGCTCTGTCAGATGCCCCTGCTCTTGGAGGAAGACTATGGGGGGTAGTATGCAAAGCAGCTGCAGTGAAGGCACGACAAAGATGATTTTCAACATTTCCAGAAGGCCTGGGCTCCACAGTCCTGCATCTAGTTGCTGATGGTTGCAGCCCTGCCTCCCAGATTTCCTCTTGTCTCAACTTAAACCTCTTCCTAAACTTTCACTGGAATTAATTGTACCTTGTTAGAGCCCTTGGTGTTGTTAAAAGTGAAAAATAGAGCTTGCTGAGTTAAATCATAGAAATGTTTCTGAAAGGTGCCTAATATGAGAAACTAGTGGTGGAGAAGAAGACAAGTTACAGAGGGAAAGCAAAAAAGAAAACAGATGTTTCTCAGGGACCATTGCTTTCCAATGATGTTAAAAATGTCATTTCACCAAGGTCCCCCGATCCAGACAACTTCTTAATCAAAAACTTCTCTCTTAATTTGTCCTATTGGTGCCTGCTCTCTGCAGAAATATGCCCCAGCCCTTTGCAATGACCAGGAGCTGTCTTTTATCATGCAGATTAGACAGAGCAGATCTCCCCCAGCCGATTCTGGGCACCATATTTGCATAATGACTCTCCTCCTTAAAGATGGGCAGTTAAACCAAATAGTTTTTGAATTTCTTTTGTGGGATGACTGCCTCTTTATTTAATGTTGAACACTGAAGGGAGTTGAGGAAGGGTACCAACTAAACAGGCTTTTTAAATACTGCCTCCGTAATTATCTGTGGAATTAAACCCGCAGAACCCACATTAACTCTCATCAGAAAATGGAATTATGAGAATTCTTATTAACAGCAGCTCCAGACTCAACTCACAGTATTCACTTGAGTAATTATTATTGGTAAAGGCTGGGATTAATTTTTTTTTAAGCTGGAGAAAATAAATTCTTAGCAATTGCCTGCCTTGGACACACAGAAGGAGACAAAGAAATGTGAACTTTTATTTTAGGGAGAAAAATAATTTTGAAATGTAATTTTGCTCTGATATCCGAGGGAATTCTTATGCAAGGCATTTTGTATGTAAAGGATTATATGTCACCAATGCAAAATGAAATACAAAATAAACCAAAGAGCTATGAATGTCCTAAGTGCAGAAAATAATATATAATTTATGATACTTTAAATCTCATTAAAAACACTAGCTTTTGTAGCTTCCTAGCAACCAATCCTCAGGAGTCTCTCTGTAAAGAGGTTGGCTCTCCCCAAGCTCAGGGTCCAAAGCTTTAATAAATGAAGCCCATATGGTGACTATATGAGGGTTCCCTGTGTGCAGGCCATTTGTCTGGGTGTTCTCAAAAGCCTCATATGATAGCTTATAATTTGCTAATCCAATATCATAAACATGAAAGCACTTTGTTAAACTAATGTTCAGTGTCTAAATTAAGCCAGTCAAGGCTGGAGAGTTACAGAAAAAGTTGGGAGATCCATAATTGCAATCTTATTGCTTAATATGGAACAAAACGGATTTTAAAAGGTGGTGGTAGGGATGATACTTTGATTTTTTTTTTTAAACACTACTACAACCACATTTTCACTTCACATTCATAACAACCCTGGGAAGTAGATCTCTTTCTCTGTGCCCATTTATAAGATGAAGATACTGAGGCTCGGTTAATTACTTGTTGCAGTGATCATCTGCAAAATCAGAGCTGGGAGGGAAGCTGCAGGTGTGCAAATACACATTGCAAGCTCATGCCAATCTATGATGACGTTTCCACCAGTCCGAAGCAAAATGGAAAAAAGGACAAACAATGAGTTTTCCTAATGAAGCAAAAGAAGCAAGCTATTAAAATGGAAATTGTTGGGGAATATTTGCTTTCCCCCCTTGTTTTAATGTTTAAATGAACTTTATTTATTTATTTATTTTTTAAATTTTATTTTATTTTTAAACTTTACATAATTGTATTAGTTTTGCCAAATATCAAAATAAATCCACCACAGGTATACATGTGTTCCCCATCCTGAACCCTCCTCCCTCCCCACCCCATCCCTCTGGGTCATCCCAGTGCACTAGCCCCAAGCATCCAGTATTGTGCATCGAACCTGGACTGGCAACTCGTTTCTTACATGATATTTTACATTTATATTATAAAATAGTGGTAGTAGATGGCAAATGCTTTTGGTTTGTCTGGTAAAAATGTTTAAAAAATCTTTGGTAAAAATTAAAAAAAATTTTTTTTAAATAATAAAAAAAATGTATGTATTTATTTGGCTTCATCGGGTCTTAGTTGCGGCACTCGGGATCTTTGTTGCATCATGTGGGATCTTTGTTGCTGAGGTCCATGGACTCTCTAGTTGGGGTGCCTGGGTTCAGTGTAGTTGTGTTGGGCGGGCTTAATTGCTCCACGGCTTGTGGAATCTTCCCTCCCAGACCAGGAACTGAACCTGTGTCCCCTGCATTACAAGGCAGATTCTTAACCACTGGACCACTGGATAAGTCCCTGTCTTTGGTAAAATTAAATCTTGGCAATCATAGGTTGGTTTTCAAAGCATTAAAAAAATCTACTCGTTGGTAAAATCTCAAAATCTACCCCCATTTTATTTTTTTAACAAGTAAGAAAAATGGGGCTTGTGTGTGTGTGCGTGGGTGTGTGTGTGAGCATCACACTGGAAGTGGATGGCAGAGCCAAGTTTAGAGCGCAGATCTTGAGGCTTCCAGTAGAAGACTAGTAAATTTGATGAAGGGGAAGTAGGCAGCATTAATGTTCATTTTAGGGGAACTATATAATTTTTAAATGGACTTTTGCTTCCGTTTTTGAAGGAATTTATGGCACAAGTGCTTTGTTTGTCATGGAAGTACAAGCCCCACATGTAAAATGAAATAAGAACTAAATCAAGAGAAGCAAACTTCTGAAATGCAATGAACAGTGCCACAAGTGGTCTTTGGAGGCTGTGATGGTGGTCCTGAAACAGGAGGGGAGGGGGCAGGGCACATTCTTTTAAAATTTTTATTTTATTTTATTTTATTTAAAAATTTTAAAAAAATGACATATGGCGCCGGGACATGACGCATACTGGTTAGAACCAATTAGGTCCAAGATGGCGGAAGAGTCAACTTCCAGCGGACGCGCTGTGTCTAGGAGGAGGCCAAAGGTGGTTACTGGCAACCCAATCCAGGACAGAGGAACCTGGAGGGCTATAGTCTACGGGGTCCCAAAACAGTCAGACAAGGCTTAGTGACTGAGCACACACGCAAAGGTGATTATACTGATTCCTTAGAATCAGGGATGGCTTTGCCATCCATTTTTCACTCTGGTGAGCAAGGGTTTCAAGGGGCAGGCATCTTCTGCTCAGATGGCGAGGGATTTCCTCAAATCCGGCCGACTGCCTCGTTCTCTTCCATTTTTCCCTTCTGCTGCTGAGGGTGCTACCCCTGGGGTCAGGCCATGGCTTTTATCTTAAGGCTGCAGTTCCCAAACTGTCTGTCAAGGTGTCTTGGAGCATTGCACCTAACTTGTAGTGGCTCCATCGGATTTTAAACAATTTTGGAAGGAAACCATTGATAGTCAACATCTGTTGGACACTATGTGAACTACCAGTTTGGGACAGGGAATATACTATATCAGCTACATTTCTATGATGCTTCTTCATGAAGCTGTTTTTTCTTTTTCCTTTTTTTTTTTTCCCCCCCGGATAGTTATTGTGACAAAAAGCAAGAAGTGTGTCACCATCAATGTGGAACAGAAAGTAAGGGCAGTGATATCAAATTTGATTCCAAGGTTGAGATGTGTCATAACTCAGGCAAAATCTCTATTTCAACAATGTGGTTTTGAAGCTTATCTACAAGGCCAGTTCAATGAACCAACTCTGGCTGAATTCTTTCTCTTAAAGTTAGTTAACAGGTTGTTTGCTGAATTGATCACATGAATCAATGATTTTGGCATCTTGTAGAAACATCTAAAAGGCAAAAATAAAGGCCTTGTTTAGATTTATGTCTGGGGAATTGAGCACCCTGTCTGTGGAATAACCGTAGAAATAATCCCTGGAGGAGAGATAATGTCTAAGAACATGCAGAATTTAGGCTTGGCTTTGTAGAAATCATAAAACTGTGAATTTTTACTAACATTGTCGTATTAAGACTGTTTTTTACTAAAGTAGATAGAACCCAACTTGATTTGGCTTAAGCCTGAAGGGAATTTCTTACAAAAGATAGTTATCTCTTAGAACCTAAAGACAAGTTGTGTTTGGGCTTAAGGAAGGATTGGAACCAGGAGTTTAAATATGGCCACAATATTTCTTTTTCTTTTTAAATTAAGGTAGAATTGACATGGGCTTCTGGTGGCTCAGCAGTAAAGAATCTGCCTGCAGTGCAGGAGCCTCAGGAGATACAGGCTCCATCCCTGGGTCGGAAAGATCCCTGGGAGGAGGGCGTGGTAACCCTGGAGAATCCCATGGACAGAGGAGCCTGGCAGGCTGCAGCCATAGGGTTGCAAAGCGTTGGATACAACTAAGGCTACTTAACACACAGGCACACAGAATTGTCATACAACATGATATTAATTTCAGAAGTACAGCATAATGATTTGCTGTTTGTATATAGTCAACCCTCTGTATCCATGGGTTCTACAACCTCAGATTCAACACATAGCAATTAAAATATTCAGGAAAAAAGTTCCAGAAAGCTCCAAAACACCAAATTTGAATTTGCCGCGTGCCAGCAACTATTTACATAGCATTTACATGGTATTTACAACTATTTACATAGCATTTACATTGTATTAGGTATTATAAGTAATCTGGAGATGATTTAAACTATATGGGAGGATATGTGTAGATTATATGCAAATACTATGCCATTTTATATAAGGGACTTAAGCATCCATGGATTTTGGTATGTGAAGGGAGTTCTGGAACCAATCCCCTGTGATATACAGGGATGACTGTATATTTTGAGTTAACATCCATCACCATAATAGTTACAGAACATTTTTTTTTGTCTTGTGTTGAGAACTTTTAAGATATACTCTCCTAACAACTTTCAAATATGTGATATGGTTTTATTAGCTATTGTCATCATGTTATACATAACATTCACATGACATCTTCATTTTGTAACTGGAAGTTTGTACCTTTTGATTTCCTTCACCCATTTTGCTACCCACCCCCTCCCCACCTCTGGCAGTCCCCAATTTGTTCTCTGTATCTACGAGCCTGGTTTTCTTGTTTTGTTTCAGATTCCATGTACAAGTAAGACCATACAGCATTTGTCTTTCTCTGTCTGACTTATTCACTTACCATAACGCCCTCTTCCCTGGTGGCTCAGATGGTAAAGCATCTGTCTACAATGCGGGAGACCCGGGTTTGAGCCCTGGGTTGGGAAGGTCCCCTGGAGAAGGAAATGGCAATCCACTCCAGTACTGTTGCCTGGAAAATCCTGTGGACAGAGGAGCCTGGTAGGCTACAGTCTATGGGGTTGCAAAGAGTTGGACACGACTGAGTGACTTCACTATAATGCCCTCAAGGTAAAAATGGAAGCATTTCACTTTTTAAATAGGAGTATAGTTGATTTACAATGTTGTGAGAAATTCATTCTTTTTTATGGCTGAATAATATTCATTCAAATACTCATATTTCCTTCATCCATTCATCCATCTATGGATACCTAGGTAATTTCCATATCTTGGCTCTCGTAAATAATGCTGAAATGAACATGGGAGAACATATATCTTTTTGAGTTAGTGTTTTTAGTTTCTTTGGATAAATACCCAGAAGTGGAATTGCTGGATCATATGGTAGCTCTATTTTTAATTTTTTGAGGAAGCTCTATTTTGTTTTATACAGTGCCTGCACCAATTTACATTCCCATCAACAGTGTACTAGGATTCTTTTTTCTCCACATCCTTGCCAACACTTACTTCCTGCCTTTTTGATGATAGCCAGACACTCTGACTAGCATGAGGTGATATCTTGTTGAGGTTTTGATTTGCATTTCCCTGATGGTTAGCGATGTTGAGCATCTTTTCATATACCTGTTAACCATGTCTATGTCCTCTTTAGAAAAATGTCTATTCAGATCCCCTGTCCATTTTTTAATCAAATTGTTATTTTGTTATTGAGTTGCATGAGTTCTTGATGTATTTTCAGTTATTAGTCCCTTATCAGATATATGATTTACAAATATTTCCCCATTTAGTAGGTTGTCTTCTTAGTTTGTTGATGGCTTTCTTTGATGTTCAGAAACATTTTAGTTTGGAATAGCTCCACTTGTTTTTTACTTTTGTTGCCTTTGTTTTTGGTGTCAAACAGCCACAGAATTTCTTCTCTGCTTCTTTCTGTGTGCTCAGGTCACTCTTTGCAGAGGTTCTCCCACATAGGACAAAAAACATGCCCACTTCTGGTTGATACGTGATAGAGCTGGGCACGACTGAGCGACTAACACTAAAAAGAATGAAATAATACCAATTGCAGCAACATGGATGGATCTAGAGATTATCATACTAAGTGAAGTAAGCCAGATAGAGAAAGATGACTATCATATGTATCATTTATATGTGGAACCTTAAAAAATGATAGAAATGAACTTATTTATGAAACAGAAATAGAATTACAGACATAGAAAACAAATTTATGGCTACCAAAGGGGAGTTATATCAGGGATTTGGGATTAACATATATACTAAATGTAAAATAGATGGGCAACAAGGTCCCACTGTATAGCACAGGGAACTATATTCAATAACTTATAATAACCTATAATGGAAAAGAATCTGAAAAGAATATATATATATATATATATGAATATGTGTGTTTGTGTGGGTGTGTTAGTTGTTCAGTCGTGTCTGACTCTCTGCAATCTCATGTACTGTGGCTTGCCAGGTTCCTTAGACCATGGAATTCTCCAGGCAAGAATACTGGAGTGAGTAGCCATATCCTTTTCCAGAGATTGAACCCAGGTCTCCTGCATTGCAGGCTGATTCTTTACCATCAGTGCTCCTGGGAAGCCCATATTTCAATATATGAACATCTGAATCACTTTGCCGTATACCTGAAACATTATGAATCAACTCTACTTCAATAAAAAACAGTATATCCCATATGCCACCTCCTTTACGAGCCTTTCCCAATTGCCTCAACTGGAAATTCTCTCTCCTACTGCAAAGATAGCTTTTCTTTGGATGCCACTTTACCTTCTTTTACCATAAATTTTAATTCTTGCAAGTTTTCTCTCTCCAACTGGGTTGCAAATTACACGCAAATGCAAACTGCTTGTTTATTTAAAACACCTCATTGATTTAAATATTGCAAGAGCTCCAAAATATTTACCTAATTGGATTGAATATTGGAGATGAAACCACCCTGTAATAAAGTTTTCTTGAAATTAGGAAATTAAGTCATTGGTAATGGCACTTAAGATAATTCCTCCATGAAACCAGTGTTAAAAGATTTGGAGGAGGGGCATAATAAGATGGAAGTAGACTGTATTTTTTTCAGTTTCAAGTTATTTTCCTGCCACTTAAGATATCATTTTTAGGTCTCAGGGGAAATTTGGGAAACCTAGGAGAGGTGTGTTAATTCTCCATCAATTTTTGGGGGACTAAGAGAATTTGTAGTATTTGCAAGACTCTGAAAAACTGGATGACACATCCAAAGGACAGTCTAGAGTTGTTAATCCCTGTATAGCATGCCTGCATCAAACTGCTTAATGCAGGGACAGGGGCATTTCTCTTCCTGGGCTCAAAGACTTGTCACATCTTGCAGGATCCCAGGAATGGTTGCAATTTCATCAGACAGGATAATCAGGATTATAGGTAAAAGCATTAGGAAGAGACATCACCTTGTATCTTTGATCACAGCGAGTCATTTAGATGTTTCCTTTTCCTTTTTCCAGGGAAGAGCAAAACCCTGGTCCATGTTATGGTAGATTCACAACCATTAATGCCCTTAATTCTCCTCAACGTTTTTCCTTCTCTCTCCCTCACTGTGTATTTTCTGCTGACTTTAATATCTGTTTTCAGGGACTTCCCTGGCAGTCCAGTGGTTAAGACTTCTCCTTCCAATGCAGGGGGTGCTGGTTCGATTCCTGGTCAGGGAACTAAGATCCCACAAGCCTCATGGCCAAAAAATTAAAACACAGAGCAGGAACAATATTGTAACAAATTCAATAAAGATTTAAAAAAATGGTTCGTATAAAAAAAGTCTTTAAAAAAGTCATCTGTTCTTAGAAGTGGCTAATTCTAGACTAATCGTGTGTTCAGTCGCTTCAGTCATGTCTGACTCTTTGTGACCCCATGGACTGTAGCCCACCAGGCTCCTCTGTATGTGGAATTCTCCAGGCAAGAATACTAGAGTGGGTTGCCATTTCCTCTCCCAAGCTTCTAGGGGTCGGTAGACTAATAGAGTTCTATTCAAATGAAAGATTAAAATCAAGTTAAAAACCTTTCCCCCAAGAGTGGGAACCATCATGCCCTAATATGTGTCTTGTGGGAGCAAAGGCAGCATCACCAGCTCTCCCTTGGGACCTCTGTCTCTTCTAGCACACTGGAAACTGTTGATTTTCTTCGCCAGTGAAAACTTGAGTGATTCTGATGCAGAAACGCAGTTACCTGATTAGGACTGACCAGAATTTCTCAAGTCTTGAGCTTCTTTCCTTGAGGAGGAAAAGTTCCCTTCAATCTCTCCCTTTTGTTTCTCTCCAAGTCTGTTTACCCTTTTTACTGAGGGGTGTTTTCTCTATATGCAGTTATGGGTCCAGAGTGTCTAATTGACAAATTATGTTGTGCTTTTGGTGGCTTTAAGTAATCATTTAAAATAAATAAGATCATAATTATCAGTTTTCATTTACCCATTTATTAAGTAGCAATGTTCACACTGAGCAGTTTGATTTTGTGTTATAATAAGGCAATCTCTACATGATGACAGATGGTGTTTCATTTTGCCGACACTGTGCTAAAGTGCTTTGAGTTGTGATGTGTTTGATTTTATTAGAGATCAGATTTAACACATGCATGCTACATAACTGCAATCGCATTCCCATTTCTCATCTGTAGGAGAAAATGAAACTGTGATGAAATGTAATATACTCACCCTCAGGCAGAACTAGTGGGACTGGGAATTGCAACATAATAAATCTAATGGATATTACACGATAGGACCCTAGAAATTTACTGTTATTATGTTCAGGGAAGGAACTCGGTTTTGTAAAACTCACTTTTATTTCACTGGCATCAGTGCAATTTCACATTATTTAACTGTTGTGTCCCAATAGCAGAGATGGTATTTGTGGTGTTGAAAAGGAAATACACCCCCCCCACACACCCCTGCCAAGGAACATAGGGGTCCAGGAACCCAGGAGAGAAAACCAAGAGAGAGCAAACAGCCAAAAAATTGCATTTACCAAGTTCAAATTACAACAATGGCATGTCGTTAACAATAGGTTGTTGGGATTGTCAAATTAAGACTCATTTAGCCACACTGTCAGCGTGGCACCCACTGGAGGAAGACACATTCGTAAAAGCTTTGACTATGATATTGAGCTCTTATATTCTTTGCCCTCCCCATGGCCACTCCCTGGGGGGGCAGAACTCTGAGTTAATTACACATCTCATTACTGATGTGACTGTTGATAGAGTTTTTCCCTGACAAAACCAGTGTCAAGTGAAATTCCAAAGGAGGAGGCAGCTTTCAGGGATTGAGTGCCAACAAGACAAAGCCCCATGGCTCTCTACAGCTTGCTGAAGACTGATGTGATGGAACCTACCCTACTCCACTTCCAACAGCCTCCAAGATGGTCTCGCTGCCTCTAACCTCTCCCTGCAGTTATTCATCATTTATGACCCTCCCCATGTTACTCATCCTAAGGGACTGCTTTTACCATGTTGGTCTGTGATCAAAAGCTTCAGTGATTCCCTGTTGGGTGGCATTCACACCCTCCTCATTTAGCTCTGATCTCACAATTCCTTAAAATAAATCTCATTCCAGTGAAGTGTGTCTCTTCAAGTGTTCTTCAGGCATGACAAGTTCATTTTCTTCTTCATTCTGCTTTAGGATTCTTTGAGTGGTACATGACAGAAACCCACCTCAAATTTACTTAGGCAGAAGGGGGAAGTTTCTTGGCTCACCAACAAGGAAGGTAAAGCTGGCTGGACAGTTGGCAAAGCTGGAACGTGGAACCAAAATGCTTCTCAGATGGTCTCTCAGTCTTGTGGCTAGTCTAGAAGGGAAGATTGTCACCTTCAACTTCCATAGGACTACTTCCCCTTTAGGGTAGGGGATGACAGAGGAGAGGCACTGAAACGCAGTCTCCCAGGTTCAGGCTCAAAAATTCCAGGGAAGAATCTGATTGGCCTGGTTTGTGTCAGGTGCCCATCTCTGATCTAATGGTTGTAGCCAAGAGGTTGAATCCTGTCTTGGAGCTGACTTGGTTTAGGATAAGTGCTTCTCACAATAATTCTGGCCAGGAAGGTAGGTTCTATAATATGGTTAGAACAGGGACATGGACATGGAGCAGAGCCAAGAATGGAGGGGAGTTGCTATTCTGGGAAGCCATAATAATTGATGTCCACTACACATGAGTCACCATCTCCTGCTAAGCCCCTTTCCTTCTTCTCTTTTCAAACCAACCTGAACCATCTGCCTTAACGAATGATAGGTCAGAGTTGGGGATAGAAAGCTAATACTTATGGTTTTTTAAAGTGTTTTTTTTGATGTGGACCATTTTTAAGTCTGTATTGAATTTGTTACAATATTGCTTCTATTTTATATTTTGGTTTTTTGGCCATGAGGCATGTGCGATCTTAGCTCCCTGGCCATGGATCAAACCCTCACCCCTTGAAATGGAAGGCAAAGTCTTAACCACTGGACTGCTGTCTCTACTGTGCTCTAGGAGCTGTTCATCTTTTAGGGGCTACTTGTTTGAGGTTCTGGTGTGAGGCACAGAAAAGGGAGAAAAGGGAGGCTACCCAAGCATCTGAGCTATACCTGAAAGAGTATATTCCAAGTAACTCCTCAGATCAGGTAAGCTTTAGACCAAATTTAGTTTGGTTGGTTTTCTTATTGAGCCCTCAATAAGTGGGTGGTGGAAGGAAGATAATGTTTACAAAAGTACTATATGTATTTTGTAGTAATCCACTGCATTTCTCTAAACAATTTGACATTAATATATGAGTTTTTGCATGGTCTGAAAGTTACATGGCACCCCAATGTTCATTGCAACATTGTTTACAATAGCCAAGTCATGGAAGCAAACAAAATGTCGATGGACAGAGGAATGGATAAGGAAAATGTGGTACATATACATACAGTGGAATAGTATAATGTCATTTGAGGTAACATGGATGGGCCTGGAGATTGTCAGAGTGAATGAAGTAAGTTAGACAGAGAAAAAGAAATATTACATGCTACCCCTTATATGTGAATCTAAAAAGAAATGATACAAATGAACTTATTTATAAAAAACAGAAGCAGGCTCACAGACTTAGAGAATGAACTTATTTGGGGATAGTTGATAAGTTTGAGATCAACATGTACACACTGCCATATTTAAAATGGATAAGCAACAAGGACCTACTGTATAGCTCAAGGAACTCTGCTCAATGGTATGCAGCAGCCTTGGTGGGAGAGGAGTTTGGGAGAGAATGGATACATGTATATGTATGGCTGAGTCACACTTCTGTGACCCTGAAACGATCACAATACTGTTAATTGGCTATACTCTAATATAAAATAAAAGTTTAAAAACCATATGAGTTTTTCTCTAGTTGTACAAGGTACGGGGTAAGCTTCTCAGGAGGTAACAATTTGCCCTTCAGACTTGAATGACAGGGAATCAGCTGTGTGAAAGTCTTGGAAGAAAAACATCCCAGGCAGAGGGGACTGTGTATGAAAATGTCCCGAGGCAGGAACATGCTTGAGGAAGAGAAAGCAGGCCACAGGAGCTGGAGCCAAGTGAGTGAGGGGGAGGCGAGTGGAGGCCAAATGGCACATGGTTTGCTAATCCAAAATAGCAAATTGGGATTTTATTCTAACTCCAGTAGAAACCCTTTGGAGGATTTTAAGCCAGGGAGTCATCTAATAGCCAACATCAAGGTGGTTCCCAGTGATCCTTGCTCCCTGGTCTTCACATCCTCCCACGGTGAGTAAGAGTCATGAACAGGCTGTGTGGAAATGACAGCTGTGACTTTTGAGGCTAGGCTGTAAAAGACATTGAAGCTCCTGCCTTTCTCTCCTTTTCTCTGTTCACGCACTGTGGAGGAAGCCAGCTGCTCTGCCATGAGAACAGTCAAGCAGCTCTAGGAGAGTTCCATGTGGTTAGGAACTGAAGCCTCCAGCCAACAGCCATGGGCTTAAGCCACCTTGGGCGTGGATCCTCCAGCCCCAGTCCAGCCTTCAGATGACAGCAGCCCAGGCTGATGAGAGACTCTGAATCAGAACTGCTTAGCTAGGCCAGTTTCCAATCCCTGATCTTTAGAAACTGTGTGAGATAATAAGTATTTATTTTTTTATCTGAAGCTGCTAAATTCTGGAGTCGTTTGTTCTGCTGCAATCAATAACGGATTCAAGTGGTATCATCTAACTTAGGCTTTTCTGTACTTGAGTTGCTGGACGGACAAAGAAATTGGGAGGGTAAAGAGTAGAAACAGGACAACATTGAGAAGGTTTTTGTAGGTATTCAGGTGGGTGTTGAATCAGCAAGGTTCTCACCAGGGATGGTGAGAAATGACTAGCTTTGTGGGAGCTGGTCAGATTTGCTGATGGTCTCCCTGATGAAGTTTGGCGTGTGAGGAACCACAGCTAACTCCTCTCTTTTCAGCCTGGGCAATTGAGTGGATGGAGGTGCAATTTACTAGAAGGAAATGAATCAGTTTGGAGAGGAAAATCTAGACTCCACTAGACACAAAATAAAGATTGCATTGAATGAGAGAAAGAGAAAGAATGAGAGACAGTTTAACCAGAACAGTTTTTTTTCCCCCCGTCACCTACTGGCTACAAATGAGAACTGTCTCTGTTTCAATAAAAACACCTTCAGTCAGTACCTTGGAGCAGGCTTCCTTCTCCTCAATTAAGTAGAAGACAATTAAATTAGAGTCCAGTTTCGAGGAGTTCATTATGCCTCATCGAAAATGATAAATGACTCTTAGTGACCTCGTCACCTCGCCAACTTGGTCCCACTTCGTTTTTCAAAGAGCTAATGAAACCGACGGATTTCTCCCTCTCAGTAGCGGGGCCAACAAAAACAGCACACACCATGAAAGGCAAGGAAGCAGAGAAGGATGTGGAGAGAAAAAAGAGAGAAAGCTCACACTTGACATTTTGACAATTGGCCAAATGACTTTGAAGTGCAAACGTAAAGAAAAAAAACCCCATCCATTTACATATTGATTTCCAATCTTTCTATTGCCTTAATCCATCCCTGTCCGGCACACAGCACCAAGGGGTGTGTGCGTGTGTTTGTGTGTTTGTGTGTGTGTTGGGTCGGAGGAGGGCAAGCCTTCCCTTTTTTCTTTGGAAAAAGAGGGAGCGTGAAGAAAAGGGAAGGGCAAATGATAATGGGAGATGTTTTGAAGTAGAAAAAGACGTCCATTACCTAAGCCAGAGTCAAGACTCAAGTTTCCCTGCATAGCTAGGGAGGGACAAAGCTGGCTCTGAAACCTGGAGGAGGCAGGAAGAAAGGGTTAGGAGTAGAGCTTTGGATGTGAACTTGAGTTCTGGCTCCCCCATATTCCAACGGTGTGGCCTTAAGCAAGTTATTTACCTCTCTGAGTCTCAGTTTCTTCATCTGTTATACAAGAAGGACCCTATTTGCACAGGTTTGTTAAGATTAAGTGAGGTTATGCGTGTCAGACACTTCACTACTGCCAGGCATGGGATGGGTACTTGGGAGATAGCCGGTGGACTTGTTCTTTTATTCTGACTCTCAAGTAAGTGGTTTTTCCATTGAATTATGTCTTATTTTATTGAGTGAACAAAAATCTTCTGCGTGTTGAAAAACTCTAGTGGAAATACATGATTTAGGACAGGATTCAGGAAACTTTTTTTTTTTTTTTTTTAATAAAAGACCAGAGAGTATATATTTTAGGCTTTGTAGGCCATATGGTCTCTTTGAGAATTGTTCAACTCTGATAGACAATATGTAAATGAATACATGTGGGTATGTTTTAATAAAACTTTATTTACAAAAGCAGGTGGCAGTTAACTGGACTTAGTCTCCCAACGCCTGATATAAGAGATGGGGTTTGGTAACAGTAACTTCAGATTTACTTGGTATAATAATACCTTTTGCATTGCTGATTCCTGTTTATACAGAAGTTTCCCAAGTGTTTGAAGGGACAGGGTTCGTTTATCTTCAAAGAAACCCTACAATATAGAATAACAGCCAAAGTTTATTGAGTGCTTATTACATGCTGGGCACTGTGCTAAGCACTTTGCAAGCATTGTGGGAAGCAGTAAAAGTGACTGTGCACTGAATCCTAACGGCTGGAAGTTGTATCCTAGTTGAGTGATCTCAGGCCAGTCACTTAACTTCCCTGTGCCTCAGTTTTCTCATTTGTGTGTGCATGCATGCTCAGTCACCCAGTTGAGTTGGACTCTTCAATCCTATGGACGGCAGCCTGCCAGATTCCTTTGTCCATGGGATTTTCCCAGCAAGAATAGTGGAGTGGGTTGCCATTTCCTCCTCCAGGGGATCTTCCTGACCCAGGGATTGAACCTGTGTCTCCTGCATTGGCAGGAGGATTCTTAACACTGAGCCACCTTGGAAGCACTTTGTCATTTGTAAATGCTTTTAAATTTGTAAGGCTCTCCTCACAAGAGCATGTGGCAGGTAACAAGTGCCGTAGAAATGTTGACTAACTCAATCTTCACATCCACCTGAGAAATAGTGACCATTACTATTATCTCCAGTGGCAGGGAGTAAACTGAGGCACGGGAAAGGGAAGATCATCAGGGAGTTGTTTGGCCAAGACTGAAACAAGATCTGTGTGACTCCAAAGCTTTTGTTCAATTGGGACTGTACATCACTGCTCCCCACAAGGGATGGTTATTACTGTCTTTTTATAGAAGAGGAAACTGAGGACCAGAGACAAAAAGTATCTACCTAAGCATGGGCAGCCAGTAAGCAAAAGCCAAGTCTTGCATCCTAATCTTTGACTCCTGGCCCAGGCTTGGTTCAGTGACCAAAGCCCTGTGTCCTCTTTCAGGGATCACAAAGTGTTCCAAGTCTAAAAATAACCAGGAGAGTAAACTCAGCATGAAAGCATGAAAGCCAGAGTCTATTAGTGAACCCAGGAGGAGGGGAAGGGACGATGGAGAGGGGAAGCAGAAAGAGCGGGGATTTAGTGTCTGGAGTTGAGAACTGATTTGCTTCAGGGGCTGACACTCCTTCCATTGACCTGAGCTCTATGAAAGAAGGTGGCATTCCAATAACAATCATTAGCAGTAATCAACAAACTCTCGGGTATTTTCTGTTCCAGGCATTGCAGTTTTCATAGGCACTTTATTTAATTCTCCCAGCAAGTCTACAAAAAAGGTCCTACCTTGTGCTCACTGTAGGTATGGGAAAGCTGAAGCACCAAGAAACACTTTGTCACCCACAGTGTCACACCGTGAGGGCCTGGCACAGCCAGGATTTGAAACTGGATCAGTCTGACTTCGAAGCTTGTGCTCTGAGAACTCACGATCACTGTCAGTCTTGTGCCATCCCCCAGGGGTCATGGTCACACAGAGGTCTGGGGAACCTGAGCATCTGCGCTCCTTCTCCTCCCCTCGCATTCTGACCCTCCCCATCTTCCCCTCCCCTTAACTTTTCCTGTATCTTCTTGCAGGTGGGAGCTTCTCGTGAGCACTGGCTGTATAAGATTGGTGACTCCCTCTGATGCTGGGAAAGATTGAAGGCAGGAGGAGAAGGGGATGACAGAGGATGAGATGGTTGGATGGCATCACTGACTCTATGGACATGAGTTTGAACAAGTTCCAGGAGTTGGTGATGGACAAGGAAGCCTGGGGTGCTGCAGTCCATAGGGTCACAAAGAGTTGGACATGACTGAATAACTGAACTGAACAGAGAGCTGCTTTGCCCAAAGGCAGGAAGGGCACACCCAGCATCTCCCTCTGTCCCATTCTGCTCTCTCTGCCTTCCTTTCGTGGGATCTGGTCCTTAACAAGCACCCTGCATGCCAAGCTCCATTTCAGCATCTGCTTGCAGAGAACCCCTCTTGGGATGCTTAGGGACTTGGTGAAGGCAAAGAGGTGAAAAAGATGTTTAGTGAAGAAGTTAAAGCTATAGGGGTGTTTCCTGAAGATAGACTTTATTTGCACAGAGCACAGTGGCTTTGGATGGATGCGGTATGATGAGGTTGGATCCAATAAAAGGAAGAAGTCCCAGGTGAGGATGACTTTGGGGACTTGACAGTGGCAATAGAACTAAACCGGGAGAAGCTCCTGGGTGGTGGCTATGGGAACACTCAGGCACATGGATTTTTTTTTTTTTTTCCTGTGTCCTTTAGGCCCCATGTCTCTTCATATCCTCCTAACATTTACTCACTTCCCTGGTTGCTCAGTAGTAAAAATTCTGTCTGCCAAATCTGTCTACCAAGCAGGAGACACGAGTTCCATCCCTGGATCGTGAAGATCACTGGAGTAGGAAATGGCAACTCACTCCAGTATTCTTGTCTGGAAAATTCCATGGACAGAGGAGCCTGGCAGGCTACAGTCCATGGGGTCGTAAGAAGTTGAACACGACTGAGCATCTGAGCACAGGATGTCCCACAAGGGTGGTTTGATGTCTATTTGATGGCTTTTGACCTTAAGGGTTTCCATGACACAAGAAACCTGGTTTAACATTCAGAGTTTCTCACTCATTTATTTTTCATTTGTATTTTATATTGGAGCTTAGTTGATATTAAAAATGTTATGTTGGTTTCAGGTGTACAGCAGAGTGATTCAGACTTACTTCACTTAGTATGAGAACGTTCATTTTATTTCATTCATTTCTCATGACAACATCAATAAGAAGGTGCTGTGATTTCTGCCATTACACAGATGGGAAAACCGAGGCTTAGTCAGGAAGAATGACTTACTCATGGTCAAGGAATTGGTGCATTTGCAATTCAATCCCAATTTTAAACTCCAGGCCCAAAATATTATTCTGTGTCTTCTACATTTTCTGTGCTAGTCCCCATGTTAATATTTACCCCGATAAGGACACTTAGGCTTCTCAGAGCACTTGCCCTCATATTTGGTTCAGAAGTGTGGTTACTGTACTAATATTCACTGTTGGTACTTCACAAGGGTTGTCATGTGCCTCTTCGGAGGTCCCTGGCCTACTTTTGAGAACTTTCTTCCCCGAAAAGAACTTTCCTGTAATCAAGCTTGTGATTAGGAACGGAGAGTAATTTTCTAGCTGTTTTGTGTTCCATGTCTTACAGAAAAGTCCTGGTGTGGCATATCTATTTTTATAGCCAGATTCTAGAAAGAGGTGGTATTAGCTTGATCTGAAATGCATGCAGTCTCTTTTCTGTTTAAACGTCAAACTGTAACCTCTGACACTGCAATCCAGAAAAAAAAATGTCTCTGATCCTTTGACCTGTAAAAGAAGTATACTGTTTTCAGATGATAGCATTTAGACCATTGGTGCTTGCCTGTAAATTAATATAGTAAAATGTTTATACTTCCAGAAGTCACTGAGGATCCTCTGTCCAAAAGGATGTCATTGCCTGGCTGTTTAAAATACATTCAGAATGACTTACTTTTTCCTGGAGGATAATCAATTTTTCCTATGACAGGAGGGCAAAATTAAATGCCTAAATTAACCCACGTCTCTGTCACCAATTATCTATTTTTAGTGAGATTTCATTGTTAGGGGAAAAAAGATATTATTTGAGATTCACTTTAACCTGAAAAAGGAGGATATTGGCCTAGGATGTTCTACCATCACTTCTCAAAAATATTCTTGACACTTTCCTGCTGGAATGGGATTGTGAGTGGAAAGAAGGGGTTATCTCTGGGGAAGAATTAGCACAGAGATCTCATCTAATTCAGAGAGGTCTCCAGCCACCAGCAGAGGATGTGGGAGAGAGCGGGAAAGCAGTGGGAAAGGGGGTCACAGCCCAGCCTGTTTTCTCCAGGACTTCATTTCTAGGATGAGGACTGGTGGCCCAGGAAATGTCCTGCCGGACAGATCCAGCCTGGGCAGAAGGAAGTTCACACGTACCAGGAGAAGATGAAAGCTGTGTTTGATTCTCAAGCATGTCTCTGCTGTTGGCCCAGGTGGCATTATTCATTTAGTGCCGTTCCCTACTTCGCAGGAAAAGCACAGCAGGCTTATAATGCTTGAGTTTTTAAACATTCAGAAGGCTGTGATGCTATAAATAAGCTTCCTGTGTCAGAGATTAAATCAACCAAGATGCCTGCCATGCCAACTGTATTTCTGCAACAACGTGTTTTCAACAGAAATCAAAATACTTGTTAATCTTCTCCTTCTGACGGGCTAATACGAGCCTTGAAAACCGCAGTGAGAGCTACCAAGACAGTAAGTCGCGGAAGCGTGTCTGTGTGGCTTGTCTGTGGGAGAAGACGGCAGCTGTCCCTCATTTCGGGAGTCTTTTGCCTGAATTCATGGAGTGGTGCTTCAGAATCAGGGCTGGGTTAGGCTGTTTTCAAATCAGAAAACACTTGGCTTCTGTGCTTTGGATACAACAACACAGAGGCTGTCTTTGGGTTGACGGATCACAAGATAGCAAATGGCTGTCCAATCCAATGTTCATTCCTCTTTCTTTTGGTAACACCAAAAGAAACACCTCTATATTCTCTGGGAAATCATCCTTCACCCACTCTGAATTCATAGGGTTCTGTGTTGTTCCTTCAGTCACTAAATCATGCCCACATCTTTGTGAGCCCACGGACTACAGCACACCAGGCTTCCCTGTCCTTCACTATCTCCCTGAGTTTGCTCAAACTCATCTCCATTGAGTCGGTGATGCCATCCAACCATCTCATCCTCTGCTGACCCCTTCTCCTTTTACTGTCAATCTTTCCCAGCATCAGAGTCTTTTCCAATGAGTCAGCTCTTCACATCAGGTGGCCAAACCAGAGGCAGGGCTAGGGTTAACCAGTCAAAACTGGCCATCTCCTCGGCCATGACAATTCATTCAGAGGTGGACCAGTGACCAAAGTGGGCCGGTTAGAGTAAATCTTGGAGCTAGGCTGAAACTGGTGGGCAAGAGGAGCTATCTTTGTTATTCTGGTTACAAACATGGAGCCTCTGAGCTTCAGTGTTGCTGCCTTATTACCTGAGAAGGAAGCCAACCCAGAGGAAAGTGGAAATAAGAGATGGAAAACATTTCTGGTGACATGGTTTGAGCCCCTGGATTCAATTCTGCTTGAAGTGAGATGTGTTTCTGGACTTTGTATGTTTGCACATTCTATACTTTTTCTTCAAGAGTGAGCTGTATTTCCATCACTTTGACATTGCAGTAGTCCTGATTAGTTCAGTGGTGCAGCTGAGTAACTCAGCCCAGCTGGTCAATTCAGTGACAAAATGTATTTATGGATTTATCAACCTGTTGTTAGACTAGATTTATTCTAATTTACTGAGATTGACGGGTTTGGCCACCAAGGCAGACTCAGGTCCAGTGAAAGAGGGTGCCCACAGAACCCCCCAGCATACCTAAGAAGCTGGGAATGGAGAGTGGTGCTGGGGACGGCACCATCTTGGTGGGAGCTTATTTCAAACCCCCGCCTCTAGGAAGAAGTAGACTTCAACCAGGGATCCAACCTTCTGGAATAACTTCAAGGAAATGGCAACCCACTCCAGTATGCTTATCTGGAAAATTCCATGGACAGAGGAACCTGGCAGGCTACAGTCCACGGGGTCGCAAAGAGTCAAGCATGACTGAGCATCCGAGCATAAGGATGTGATAAGATTATACCTTCTCCTTAGGAAGATTCACCTGTACTCTTTCCCACAAAGTCTTCCGTGTAATTTTGGGTGGCTCTTGGAATCACAGAAACCCAGTTACTAGTTTCTGGGAACTCCAGATCACACTTTATGAACCTGGGCAGATGATTGCTCTTCAGCATTTTATACAATTTCCTGTCAGTGATACATATTTACTCATTAAGATATTAGAGGGGTTGTCCCAGGCACTGTAATTAACATATAGTATTTACATTAATAAATTACAGTAACCTATGGGATAGATGCTATCATGCCAGTTTTACAAACCAATAATATAGATGCCAAAGAGTTATGTAGCTTGCTCAAGGTCACAAAACTTACAAGTGAGCAAAATCCAGTCTACAAGATACAAGCAGCCATATTCTAAATCCCTTCACTGACTTTTATAAATTACTCTTCTAATAAGTCAAGATGTATACCAGTCCATAATGGTTTGAATCTTTAAATCTAGCTTAAATGCAGTGTGATGCATTTAAGCCCATTGCTTCATGGAGTTGACTTGGGATTCCACTGGGTCCACTTCCAAATTAGACAAGTGACTTGTAGTCAATTACTTAGTGTCTGAGACAGATTCTTTATGTAGAATATGTGGATGGTACATTTGTGTTTATGTGTATATGTGTGTGTGTATATATATATATGTATTTCCATTTCCATTATTTTTAACAAATTTTGGAGAATTGCAAAAGGAAAAACATGGTTATAAAAACAAGTCACAAATGTAGGAAATTTATGGTTACCAAGGAGGAAAGGGGAGAGGGATAAATTGGGAGATTGGGACTGACATACGCACGCTACTATATATAAAATAATGAATAAAGACCAACTGTATAGCACAGGAAACTCTACTCAATACTCTGTAATCACCTATATGGGAAAAGAATCTAAAAAAGAGTGATATGTGTATATGTATAACTGATCCACTCTGCTGTACAGCAGTAACTAAAAACTGTAAACCAGTTATACTCCAATAAACGTTTTTTTAAAAACTCAACACAGAAAGAGAAAGCAGTGAGTAGGTACAACAAGAAAATTCCCCTCAGTGGCTCCTGCCTCTGCCATCTTACTTCCCAGAGGTGATCAGTTTTAAAGTTGGGTGTGTGTTTTCTCAACCCTTTTCTATGGATTTACAGTCTTCCCTCAACACATGTACAGAGTTTGTTTTTAAACGAAAATAGAACCATATGTCTTGGCACCTTTCCATGTCAGTGGTACATACAGATCTGCGATAGTGTTTTTGATGGGCCACATTTAATCCATAGATATGGACATATATGTTTGGTTTCATCATTCCCTGACTGATGGACATTTCCATTGCTTTCATTTTCTAAATTATTATTTTAAACTCTACTGCAGTGAATGCCCTTGTCTAGATATCTTTGCTCACAGGACCAGATATTTCTATAAAACAAATCCCTAAAAGAAGAACTGCAGGGTCAAATATGCATCTGTATTTTAAAGCAAATGCAGGGGAGACCATTTCTGGCCTTATTAGAGGGATTCCAGTGGAATATCCTAGAGCTTGCTAGGTTTAGCTCTTTTTCCTGTGCTTAGGAACATGTGGGCCCAGGGACAAAGTGCCTTCTTGGTTGCTCAGGTTGTCACACTCCCATTGGAGCCTCTTTTATATTCAAGAGTTCGTCTGAGTCCTGTCTTCCCTTGAGCAGCCAGGGCTTATGTGTATTGTGGCAGATTTGGAGCCAGTTTCCCAAGCTGTGCTCATCTCCCCTCTGAACACATGCTGCCCACCTGCAGACTCAGCTGGAGCTTGGGAGCTGCTGCCCAACCAGGCAGTGACTGGTGGTACTCTCAGTGATGCCCATGGCCAAATTCTGAAACATCCCACAGCCACTGTCTGCTGAGTGCAAGGGGATCCTTAAGAAGAAGCTGCTTAAGACACTGATGCTGATGGCTTACAGCCTTTGATAAAGAGCTCATTGGTTCATTCCTTTAATAAATATTTTTTGATTATCCACTGTGAGCCAAGCACTGTGACAGGAGTCCGAGATACAGTAGATCATGAAAAATGCATACAGTCCCCTACTCGTGATGACTCTAACAATATTAAAGAGTAATGCCATCTTCTTCTCGGCAGTTTAGGACTTCTGTCTTGGAAACACCTTGAATGAAAGGTGCATTGGAAAGGTGTTTCTGATACCAGAATTAATCAACCCGAGGTGCAGGGAAGACAAACTTTCTTTGAAAAAAGAAAATAACATTCTGTACTGTCTTGGCATCACCGACTCGATGGATGTGAGTTTGAGTGAACTCCTGGAGTTGGTGATGGACAGGGAGGCCTGGCATGCTGTGATTCATGGGGTCGCAAAGAGTCGGACACGAATGAACGACTGAACTGAACTGTCATGGTAAGTCAGCAGGGTATTGGACTAGAGAACTAATCCCAGTGAGGTGAATCACTTTATCTCTATCTCCAACTTCCTCCCTCCCATTGAGTTATTTCCTCCACCCCTGCTGAGGGGACCACTTTACTCCTGGCACAGTTGATTGGATCAGCATTGAACACATGACTCAAGCTCAGCTAATCAGATTCTTTCCTTGTGGAAATGTAGCATCAGGACTCAGGTCAAGCTTTTCTAGGGCAGGTTAATTGGGAAGAATTTAAAAGGTGGAACCAAGCTCTGGCCTAAGTGCAAATGAAACAGAAGTGACAGAGAAAGAGAGTATGAAGGATGAGAATGAACTGGTAGAAGGAAAGAAGCAGTGATGAAAAATGAAGTCCCAGAAAGAGACAGAGAGCTGGGGATGGTAGCTCCTTTTATGTTAGAATTCCCTTCTTAGATGAAGAACACATCCTGTTTTTGGATTCCCTGAACCTTCTTTCTCTGAATCATTGCAATAAATCCTTGTGTTTTTCTTGAGCTAACCCTAAGTTTCCTCTTTTGGATGACCAGCCTCCATCTAGCTAAGACAATATTTGCTTCCTCCTTTGCTCTATTGAGAAAAAGAAGCTTCTTTTTGCTCTGTTCTTGAAAGCTACCCACTATAGTATTCTTGCCTGGAAAATCCCATGGACAGAGGAGCCTGGCGGGCTGCAGTCCATGGGGGTCACAAGGGGTCAGACATGACTAGGCAACTAACACTTTAGCTGAAAGCTAAACAGATACTCCTTTGATTCCGTCTGCCATTTCTCTGATGCCCTGATTATCTTGGAAATGTGCCGAACTCCATCCTCAGAGTCTCCCTAAGGAAGGCTCAGCTTGAAGGACTCCTGAATCCATTTGTTCATCAATTAGGGAACCCTGAAGGCAGACACTCTGTGGGTGGGATTTTCTCCACCGCTCTCTGCTGCGGAGAGATGGGAGACAGGACATACCCCCTGGGGAAGTTTCCCCAGAAATGTGGCCTCTTCTTGGAAGCCAATGAAGGCACAACTTGCTGTGCCAGTTGAAACCAGAATTACAATGTTAATTCAAGGCTAGATGCTCAAAATCAGTGAGAAACTGAGGAAGCTCTCAAAGAATTTCTGATCACTAGGTCGTAGGTGAGAAGTGACGGACAACGGGTCTGTCCAGAAAAAAATTCCTCCTTTCAATGACTAGGAAAACCCAGAGTGATGAAAACAAATTCACATTCTTGCTTCAGGTATAGACTCATAAAATCCACGTGGATGCATGCTAAGTCACTAGGTCATGTCTGACTCTGTGACCCTATGGACTGTAGGCTACCAGGCTCCTCTGTCCATGGGGATTCTCCAGGCAAGAATACTAGAGGGGGTTGTCATGCCCTCCTCCAGCGGATCTTTTGGACCCAGGGATCAAACTCATGTCTTTTACATCTCCTGCTTTGGCAGGCGCGTTCTTACCATTAGCGCCACCTAGGAAGCCCCATAAGATCCACAAACACACATTAAAGAACGTTGGATCACTGTGGTAAGAAGCACACACACATCCATTATGGGAAAACCGGATGAAACGGAATGAAGGCGAGTGGCTTTCCTGGCTGGTGAGTTAACAGTTCAGTTCAGCAACCCCAGGAGAATCTCTCGCTAAGATGAATCTCTCCTTTTCCCAAAAGCTTTGAAAGAAATGGAACTTCAGAATCTTGATAGAGGAATTTGTCGTGAAAGACACGTTAAAGGTCGGTGAGTCATCTTCTCTCTTCTCCCCAGCCTCCACTGCCTTGTTCCCCAGGACCTGTCTATCGCCATTACTGCCAGTTGCCAAAAACCCTATCCAGTCCCCATGAGGATCCAGCTCAGATGCCTATGCCCCCTGAGTTCCCAGCACCTCTAGGACTCCTTTGTGGGTTTTCTCACTCAAACCGGCATTTTATGTGCAGTCCTGAGCAGCGGGGAATGCAGAGTGGTATTAGGAGCAAATCTGGTTTCTTTCTTTGTCTTCCCTCCCCCCACCCCCTTCCTTTAGATAGCTGCTTTCAGCTGTGTATAAATTAAGCACATTCTTGTGCTTTTGCAGGTCACATCTGGGATATTCTGGACACCTCTGGTATAAACTCTGAATTTATGAAACCTGTAATTTGCTGCTCCCAGCTTATAATGCCTGACATTGTCACTGTTTGCTTAGAGTTTTGGTATCTGATGTTCTTAATGTTAAGGTCAATTCTATTGATACTGGACTCTGTTGCCCTCGTTTCTTTTCCCGTTGCATTTTTTTTTTCAAGGCACACACAGAGAGGGTAACTCATCTTAATATCTTGTGTTCACAATTCTATTTAGCATGAAATCAGTAACTGACATATTAATTATAATAATCTGTTAAATATACTTTACCTACATGTTAATTATGGGAGACCATTCTCATTTATTTCTCTGGGTAGCCTATTAATTCAACCCAGATGGTACAGCTTTGTGAGACGGTAACACTGAGCATTTGCAGAATAAATCATGTTGCCAAGAGACAGCAGCAAAAACGTTATCACATCTGAATAAGCTTTAGTATGATATAACCAGGAGAGAAAAGTTACCTATTACTCACAGGCTGGAGCTTACTTAAAAACAGAATCAGTATACCAAATGGTTTTTTTAAAAAACTGGGGGGAACATTTAATGTTTTTCTCCAAAAGGATAGAGTCTTTATTTAAGCCCAGTGCCCCATAGATAATTCCAAAAGGGGGAAAAGGAATCCTAATGCAGGGTGTTCATTATAAATTGAGGGGGGAGGGGAGAGAAAGGCAGCTGTGCTTTTATTGGACATTCTGATGTCAAGTCTGGCTTCATTTGAGGAAGTGCTGAAATGCTTCTTCCCCCCATTTTCCATTTCCTTGCCTCCCTTTAATTTCTTCCTGGAAACACATATGCAGAGCTCTGGTCTCTGTCTCTTTAGAGCTCTCTAGTTTGGGCCAGATATATATATATATATTTGTGTGGCCAGTTCATCTCTGAATGGGGAAGATTTCAACGAGTAAGCTTGGAAATGTTCAAGCTGATGCCAGAATCATCTTTCTTGGGAAAAATCTAGCTCCAATGACCAGAGATTCTTTTAGCTCAGCAATGCAGCTCAACAATTTAATCATCACTCACTCATTATTTATTTCCAAGAAAAACTATGCTTGTTCTTGTGACTCAGTAGAGAGCAAGACTTGTGTGGGCTCTCCCTTCACAGAACTTATAATGTTGAGGGAGGGAATTAGAAAGAACACAGCATGATTAAGGTCCTGTTTGGAAGACTGTGGTTGTCAGAGAGCATCACAAAGACCCCCAACTCAGACTTGAAGAAGGCTTAGAGGAGGCTTCTCAGGGTAGGGATTTTATCACTTGCCCTTGAAGAGTGAGCAGGAGGTGGTCAAGTGGAAGTCTAAAGAATGATCCAGGTAGAGAAGAACAGTATCTACAGGAAGTGCATCACGTCATTCACAGAACTGAAGGAAGTTGATGCAAGCAGAATGCAAATGTAGAGAGTAAAGGGGGGCTGTGGAGGCTTTCAAGAGAGGTGACTAGATAGGCATGGAGGGGGCAGATGATGACGATAAGGGCCTCTGTTCCAGATGAAAAAAATTCAGCCTTCTTCCTGAGGACAGTGAGATCCATCAAAAGTTTGAGCATGTAGTGACAGGGTCAGACTTACATTTGGGGGATTTAATTTTGGAATTTGAAATTTCATTCTCATTCACCAAGGAGACAGCAGTTAGTAGGCTCGAGCTGTTGTTAAAGCAAGAAATAGTGGTACCCTGAACCAGAAGACAGACAGGACTTTTTTTCACCTTTTATCCCTTTCAGGCCTGCCTAAGTTCTTTCTCTTTCTCAAAGCCTTTTCTGACATCTCCACCTTTCACCAAGCTCTCCTTTCTTTAAGCTTCAATAACAATGTTTTGCCAGTTGTTTTGTATCTGAAAACAAGCAAAAGCATTTCTTCTCCACTCCCATTAACACAGATATGGGTGTATATATCTCTGCCTCCACTCTAGGGGATGCCTTCTAACTTCACTTTGCCCCATCTCTCCTCCACCAACGTGTGACTCAAGTAATGTCTCCATTTGACCAGCTCATAGCTCATGATGCTCTTGGCTACTTTGACTCCATATTTATTGTGATAAATACACTTTGTGATTGCCCCTTGATCACTCACTGTAAAAACAGCTGTCCCCTCATTCTCTCTCATACTCCCCTGCTCCTCTCCTTCATAACATTGGCCAGAATGTGCTCTTGCAGGTTAATTTGATTTGCTTGCTTATTTGTGCTTTTCTCTGCCTCCCCCACTAGACTTTAAGTTCTATCAGGATGGAGACCATGTCTGTTTTTCCTCATTGTATTCTAAGCATGCAGCCCATGCCTGGTCCAGAGTCGTTGTACAACAGATAAACGTTTCTTGAAGGACTGTATTATTTTTCTAAAATTGAAGGCTTTTTAACTCTTAGTGGGGGGTGCGCCTGGGTCTCAGAACGTATTTCAGATGCATGCTTTTAAACTTAGAAGCAGAGATGAAACCGGGGATGCAGAAATGGGAACTACCAGACAAAAAAACAAAAAACAAAAACGTGGCAGTGACCAAAAAAGAAACTTCTGTAGCAATGATGAGAATTTATGTAAATGACTTGGGGACAGAATAAACTTGTCAAACCCTCTGAAGGGCGATTTACCTGAAGAGCGGGGACTGCGAAGTAGGGGAGAAATTTTGGGCACCCAGTTAACAGCGCCAACAAGCAAACACATTTCCAAAGGACATGATTATTTTACTTATTTATTTTTTTTAAAACATCCCATTTGTCAAGGATTGCTCTATTGTTTGTTTGTTAATTTTTTGGCCATGCCACACAGCAGGCAGGACCTTCCCAGACCAGGGGTTGAAATTGTTCCCCTAGTACTGGAAGTGCAGAGTCTGAACTATTGGACTGCCGGGAAGTCCCTAATACGATGGTTTTAGAATTGGCTTTGACTTTTCGATCTTGCCTTCTCTTGTTTTCTAAGAAACAACCTTCCTTTGGTTCTTCCTTTCCATCTACCTACCTGCTATGCATTCACCCAACACGTTTCCTGAGTGTGTGAAACAGCCTCAGTTCTGGATTGTGGTAGAAAATAACTGTTGGGAGAGAGGGTGGTAAGCCTTAGCATTTTAAGAGAAAAGCACACCTCTGCCCTGAGGGCCAAGGCAGAGGCCTCAGCAGAAAGATTTCCAAGGAAAAGACTGTGTTTATACAGGTTTGGGCCCCCTCCCCCAACCCCACAGCCAGCTCCTCTTTCAAAAAAGATATCGAGAAAGGATGAGGGGCCGACACATCAACTGAACCCTCTGAAATCACAGCTGAGCCCCACTCTCTGGATTGAACATCAACCAGAATCCCACATCCACGACATGGTTAAGAGGAACTTCTAGCTGGGGAATATAAAATTGTAAATGGCACAGATAACGTCAGTCTGAGTTACTGTTTTCAGAATGACACAGATGTTAGGATAAGGGAGCATAAATGGAAATTAAAGAGAAACAAATTCAGAACAGATGTCAGGAAGCATTTTTTTTTTTTTTTTTCCTGCAGAGAATCACAAATGTGTGGAATGGCCTACCAGGCTTGATTGTTAAGGCAAAGACACAGGGGACATTCGAGAACTGATCAGATGGCATCACAGGGGAATTAAGCAGTAAAAGAGGAAATGAGCGTGCATACGGCGACTGGCTTTCAGCTAATCCTCAACACTGTCCGTGCTCTGATGTTCCTGGTGCTTACATACTTACCTTGGATAAACGCACAGAATTTCTCCGCTTTCAGTTTTCACAGATTGCACCAATCTCAAAATAGTGATTTTCACATCATAAAGATGACATTGGAAGGGTGTGGGGAAGGGAGAGAGAGAGAGAGAGGCAGAGAGAAACAGAGAGAGACAGAGAGGAACACACACAGAGACAGAGAAAGACAGAGAGACAAAGAGAGACACAGAGAGAGGCACAGAGACAGAGATGGAGCTCTTTTGCCTGCAGTTATATTTTTTGGAGGGAGGGTGTAGTTGTTCATGAATTGTGCACTGAAAATGAGTATTTAAAATGTATGTACCTAACACTCAAGAGCAGGGTATGATCATAAACCAGCCATTGCCCCGTGGAGCTGGAGTTTTACTTCTCACTGAGCAATGACACACCCGCCAAGGGGCCCACTGGAGAAGGCCTCCAAGACTTTCTCTGCTTTTGTTCCCCCCAGCTAATAGCCTCATGCTGCCCAAATCTTTTTTTTTTTTAATTGATGTAGAGTTGATTTACAATGTTGTGTTAGTTTCACCCAAGTCCTTTAAAAAATATTGTAGGTGGGAGAAGAGGAAGTTAAGCTTTTGACAGCTACTTACTGTAAGGAATTGAACAAGAATGGGGCGCCTGAAACCTTCAGTTCTGTGACCACTTGTCTTGCTTTCATTGTGCGTTCAGAGCAGCCCTGGAGAGACTGTAACCAGGTGCCCCTTTAAAGGGGAATCACTTGGGGGATATAGTTTATGATAATAGGGAAAGAAAAAGAGGAGAGCGATGATTCTGTTCCCCAAGGGAAGGCAGTTGAGGATAAAAAGTAGAGTAAAACCTCATTAATCTGGACCCTGCTAATTCAGAATGTATGAATAATTCAGACCCTCTGGCTGGGCTGAAGTTTACCTTGGTACCAGATATGGAAAAAAGGGTTTGCTAAGCAAATTAATAGTGTAAACAAAATCGAGGGTAGGGAATATATAACCTATTTAAGAGAACAAATTGTTTTCACATACTTAGTAAGAACCATCTGCATACGAACAATGCATAGGTCAATTATAAGTAATCTGGTCTACTCATTAATCTTGGTCTGCTGGGTACCTATACTTAGCGAAATTTTCTCAGCCTTAGAGGAAGCCAATTGAATCCTTAAAAAGTTCATATTTAAGGCATGTGGCTGATTTACGTTGCCTTTCCTTTCACAATTTATTTCCTTTTGGTAAGACTTTAAAGAACTCTTAACCAACCTTTGCTATCTCTAACTTTTACCTTTAAGCCTGTAGATTTAGGGTGATGGAATGATTAATTTGTAGGACACAGTCCTGAGAACTGTTGGCACCAGGGAAGGTAAAGAAAGCTCGTTTCGGCAGCTTCACGGTTGCTTAGTAAGACTGAGGAGCTACAGGTTGGAAAACCTGGGTTCTCATCTGGTCTGCTAGTAAATACCCACTGGGCTCGGACACACCATTTATTCTCTTTGGGTCTCAGTTTCCACATCTATAAAAATGGGATAAGATGAAGGATATCTAAAGATTTCTGCAACTCAATGATTCCATCATCATCATTTATGTTCTCTGAGACAACTTTTCACCAGTAAAACAAACAAAAAAAAAGAGTAATTCTCAGGTTGATTTGATAATCAAATGGCAGAGTATAATATAAGCAATGCCTAAGAGTAAGTCACTCAGGAGAAAATGGTGATCATGTCTCTGCTGCTGTCATATGCTAAGAACAAACCTTCTCCTTGGCACATTCTGACTTTCTTTTCTCCTCCTTCATCCATGGACTTAATAATAATTTACCACCAGGTATAATGGTGCTGTCCATCAAGCCCCCTTCCCCACCCTAGCTTGTTCAGCGTGCTGGTGAGAATGAAAGTGCTGTTTGCTCAGGAGTATACGACTCTTTGTGACCCCATGAACTGTAGCCTGCCAGGCTCCTCTGTCCATGAAATTCTCCAGCCAAGAATACTGGAGTGGGTAGCCACTCCCTTCTCCAGGGGATTTTCCCAACCCAGGGACTGAACCCGGGACTCATGCGTTGCAGGCAGATTCTGTACCATCTGAGCCAGCAGGGTACTTCATCAAATGCAAGATGCAGAAGCATCGTGTTCAGCAGACCAGAGAGCAGAGAATTGGAACAGTGGAAAAAGAAGGAGGCGGCTTTCCCTCAACCAAAGATCTTGTTGCCACTTCACAGCCACCCTCAAACAAACATTCATATATGAGTTGTGCCCATTTGAATTCTAAAGCTGAAGGTGGACACGGAGCAGGCAGCTGGGGTAAGTTTGACTTTAGATTTCAGTTCGTATTACTCTCTGGTCCCACCAGTCCTTAGCTCGTAAAGCAAATGGATCAATGAAATGTTGATTTTATATACCATTTCCATTTAAGTGATTCTCAAATAATGCTTGATCAATGAACATTCAAAGCCTTTGCTGCCTAAACAAATCATCACCTCGCCCTTTTCAGATGTGGACTCAGAGACCAAAGCCATGTGGGGTTTCCTTCTCTGTGGCTGGCTGAAGACACTTCTCTCCTTGAACATGCCTTTGACATATAAAACTCAGCAACAGAATAGCTTCAGAGATTTGCTAAAATCATATGTAAATCTCACTGGTATGTACTGTGTACAGATGAAGGGCTTTCTATAGAAAATGAGAGAAGGCTGGGAGAAAAATGTTGTGGATGCCATAAGTAGTTTTGTGGGGTGAGGGGTTTTGATTAGAGCCTGCAAAGTCTTGTGACATCTTCTCTGCATTGCAGGGGCTGTTCGTGTGACTTTTATTTAAATGAACTCATTATGTTTGGAAAGGCAGCTTCCTCGGAATCAGAAACTTTGGTTAACAGAATGTTTTGGTGAGGTCATTTGACATCCTTGAAAACAAATCCAAATGGATATAATGCCCTGTGCAATTGCTGTTGTCACATTCATTGTGTTCCTAAGAGCTCCATCCTCTGACAAGTGCTGTAAGTTTTGCAGAAAAATACATAGTCCCCTACCTTCCCAGGCGTGAACACTCTTAATGAGGAGCAAGTGTAGAGATTAAAGGTTGCAAAATGGTAGGTGTGGCCAGCAGATGTAATTTGTTTGCCATATAGTGTCTTACCATAAATAAATAAACATCTAAAATAAAAACTAAAATTGGATTTAGTTGCCAACATTTAGAAATGGGGATGTTTTCACTTGAAAACTGAGAATTCAGGCTTCTCTTGGAAAATATCAGAGGACTTAGAAACACAGATGCCACACTGTCATGGCAGCAACCAGCTGGACTTGAGTGGTGGCTACTTCCTTTTATTGAAAAATGCACTCTCCAGTTCATCACAGTTCCCACCACTCTTAATCCAGCCTCATTTGCCTTGCTTCAGTAGGCATCTGTCTTTACAACCCTTGGAATAGTTACATAAGACAAACACACGAACACAAAGGCAAGCCAGGATATGATTCCATGATCAAAGAAATGTTACAGATGAAGACTGTGGGTGGAATGACAAGATGATTAAAGACTGTGACCTCGTTACCTAGAAATCCTGGTTCATGATTGGTTTGGAATATGTCTTGCAAAATGACAAATAATTATGAACCAAAATCTTCAAATGTCTTGAAAAAATAAGTGAGAGAAGAATCAATGTTACGCCTGTGATAATGTTGCTTTTAGTATACTTTGGTAAGAGAGGAGGAGTGACTTTACAACTATGGCTAATTCAGTCATAATCCCCATGGGAAATGTGTTCGCATGTGAGTGACTTCTGTTGTACAGTATTAGAAGGAGAGGCTGAGGCTTTTGGATTAATAAACAGCTGTGTGACTTGGAAGACTGACCCAAGTCTAGCTACTGGATGGACACCTACATTGTTTTTTAATGGCTGGTAGGATCCCAAGATTAAGTTGTGAGTAAGAAGTGACTACAAGATGGTCAACAGGGTGACATATGGCCAGAAGGACAAGTCAGGGGAAGATGAAGAAAGAATTGGTACATCTGGCAATTCAAATGACCATTAAGGTAAATAGCGGTTTGGGTTGTGTTTTTTTGTCTGCACATGTTTCATTTCTTTTTTTTCTGGAAACAGCAGAATGTTTTAATGTATTGGAGTATAGTTGCTTTACAATGTTGGGTTTGTTTCTGCTGTAAAGCGAAGTGAATCCGCTATACGTATACATTCACCCCTCCCTCTTGAGCCTCCCTCTCATCCATCCCGTCCATCCAGGTCATCACAGCACCCAGCTGAACTCCCTGTACTGTACCATAGGTTCCCGGTAGCTATGCATTTTAGACATGGTAGTGTATACTGCTGTTATTGTGTAGTCACTCTGTCATGTTCGCCTCTTTGTGACCCCTTGGACCGTAGCCCTCCAGGCTCCTCTGTCCAGGGAATTTTCCAGGCAAGACTACTAGAGTGGATTGCCATTTCCTTCTCCAAGCGATCTTCCCCACCCAGGGACTGAACTCTCGTCTCCTGCTTAACAGGCGGATGCTTTACCATTGAACCACCTGGGAATCTTGGTAGTTAGTATACATGTGCCAAACCTAATGTTCCAGTTCGTCTCAGCCTCCTCTTCCCCTCACTGTGTCCACACCTCCATTCTCTACATCTGTATCTCTGTTCCTGACCTGGAACTAGGTTCATCTGTACTGTTTTTTTTAGATTCCCACTTTAATTCATGTGATTCAGATGGGCTGACTCTTCACTTGGTCACAGGAGTGGGCACATAATTCAGACTTGACATTGGAGAGTTTTCATGTCCTCTTCCCTGATTATTTCAGGCATAGGCATGTGACCCAAGCTGGGGCATTCAGTGCTATCCTTGGTAATTTGGCTGGCACTACTGGGAAAGTATTCTTTTTGCTGGGGTTCTGTAGCTGTTGGGCTAGCAGCTGGGACCTGTAGAAGGCCATCCTTACAGTCACCACAGTGGCTCTGTTGTTGGTTGTTGAGGTTGTCTAGTCGTTGTCATGTTTGACTCTTTGCGATGTCATGGACTGTAGCCCCCCAGGCTCCTCTGCCCATGGGATGTTCCAGGTGAGACTACTAGAGTTGGTCACCATTCCCTTCTCCCTGGGATCTTCCTGACCCAGGAATTGAACCCACATCTCCTGCATTGGCAAGCAGATCCTTTATTGCTGAACCACCAGGGAAGCCCTTAGGAGGCCCTGCCCAAGGCTAAACTCAATGGATGAAAGAGAGAGATGGATCTGTTGGTGCTCCTTGATCAACCATGCCTACCCAACACAGCTGTAGCTCTTGGTCTCTCCTTCAGCAGAGCTTTGTCTCTGACAAATCAAGAAAACTCTTACTCTTTGGTCCAGGTGTTGCATTTTGAAGCTCAGGTTCCCTCTGCAGAACTAACCCCTGGGCTTCTCTAACCTGGAGACCTTCTAACCCCTTTTACTCACAAGATGTGTCCCCTCCTCTTTCCTTCTCAAATGGCCATGGGGCAGGAATCCCAGCTCACAGTTAATAGGCAAACACTGCCCTTCCAGCAGACACTGCAATCACTGGTCTGGAAACGCTTTCTAGCACTTCAGAATCCCACCCTCCTTGTTTTGCTACAACAAATGGAAGGAACAATGGGAAGAGAAAGGGTTCTGGAGCCAAACAAGGCAGGATAAAGATGGCCTTTCTGACACTTACACTACTTCGATCTTAGGTGAGTTACTGAAATGCTCGGAATCTCAGTTCCTAAATCTGTAATACACGAATAATGTAACTACTCCATAGGGTTGTCGTAAAGATTAAAGGATTAAATGAGATAATGGGTGTAAAGTTCTCAGCACATAAATGATGCTTGTGATAGTTATTTAGTGGATGAGGGATTGAGAAGCAGCACAGCCCTGTGGCTAATAGGTGAGTGCTCTGGAGTCCGGGCATCTGGGTTCTCACTCCATCTTCACTTCTCACCATCTTTAGGACTCGGTGTCCTCAAGTGTAAATGGGAATAATAACAATAATAAATTTATTACTTTGCAAAGTTATTATATGAAATAAATGATTTAATGGATTCAAAGCATGTAGTGTCAGATACACAGCAAGCAGTCAAATGTCTTCAAGTAATTATAAGTATAGCTCTCATATTTAGTAACATGCCTGATGTCTTTAAAATTATGAAGCAGATCACTTAAAAAATCCCTTGTCTATACAACAAAGTTATTTTCAGTAACAATTATGTAATAGTGAATGATGTTACAGTAATTGCTATATTTTGATTTGTCCTTTAGCTTTGGAACAAATAATAAGCAATTTTAAAAGAATATATTTCAATTTAAAAGATATTATTTCAGTTCAGTAAAATAGTTTTCATATGGATTAAATATTACTTTTACCCAAGAAAAAAAATTATACCTAGCTCTTTGTATCGTGTCACTATTTTAAACAGAAAATGACAGGATTGAAGTAACTCAGATTCCTCATCTTTATATTCACCATTATTGTTTATTTTGAATCTACCAGATAAGTACATGAGTATGTCACACATCAGGGGTTAGAGACACACACATTATATTAGAATCAAGCCCAAGCAATTCTGAACCTTTGTAGAATTATTCTCTTGAGACATACCTGGAGCTGAGTCCTGGTGCAATAGGGATCCACTGCATACCTGGGAGCTGCCTGAATTATCTCAAATATAGAATGAAATATTTATTAAGGCATAAGTAATAAAAATGTGCTAACTTGAAGCATACGTATATATACACACATGCATATATCAAGCTATTTTACTATGAAACATGGATGCAATAAGTTGAAGAAGGTATGAAAGTGAAAGAAAGTGAAAGTTGCTCAGTCATGTTCGACACTTTGCAACCCATGGACTTTACAGTCCATGGAATTCTCCAGGCCAGAATACTGGAGTGGGTAGCCCTTCCTTTCTCCAGAAGATCTTCCCAACCCAGGGATCAAACCCAGGTCTCCTACACTGCAGGCGAATTCTTTACAAGCTGAGTCACCAGGGAAGCCCTGAAGAAGGCATAAATAAACAGAAAGAAATTTTGTGTTCATGGATTAGAAGAATTAATAGTATTAAAATGTCTATACTACCTAAAGTGATCTTCAGATTTAATGCAATCCCTATCAAAATTAAAAAGACATTTTTCACAGACATTAAAAAAAATAGTCCTAAAATTCAAGTGGAATTACAAAAGACTCCAAATAGTCAAAGCTATCTTGAGCAAAAATAACAAAACTGGAAACATCACATTATCTGATTTTGAAATATACCTCAGAGCTGCAGTAATTAAGAGAGCCTAGTACTGGCATAAAAATAGACACATAGGCCTATGGAACATACAGACAGTCCAGAAATAAATCCATGCATTTAGCCACGGACACATAATGGAGAGAGAACAATCTCTTCAATAGTGCTGGGTTATCCACTTGCAGAAGAGTGAAATTGACTTCTTACATTACTCCTTATACCAAAATGAATTCAAAATGGATGAAACACTTACATGTAAGACCTAAAACTATAAAACTACTAGAAGAAAAACATAGGAGAAATTGCCTGGACATTGATCTAGGCAATGACTTTTTGGATATGACCCCAGAAGCACAGGCAACAAAAGCAAAAAATAGACAAGTGGGATTGCAGCAAACTGAAAAGCTTCTGCACAGCAAAGGGAACAATCAACAGAGTGAAAAGACAACCTATGAAATGGGAGAAAAGATTTGTAAACCATACGTCTGATAACGAATTAGTATCCAAAATATACAAAGACTTCAAACAGCTATGTAGTAAGGAAACAACTTAATTAAAAGTGGGCAAGGGATGTGAATAAACATTTCTCAAGAGAAGACATAGCAAATGGCCAAAAATATATCAGTTAAAGAGAGACAAGGACTGGTAGCTCAGTTGGTAAAGAAACTGCCTGCAGTGCAGGAGACCCAGGTTCAATTCCTGGGTCTGGAGGATCTCCTGCAAGAGGAAATGGCAACCCACTCCTGTATTCTTGCCTGAGAACCCCATGGACAGAGAGCTTTTCGGGCTACAGCCCACGGGGTCACAAGAGTCAGACATGGCTTAGTGACTAAACCACCACCAAAGAGAAGCAAAGCAGATAATTTGTTAACTAGCTAAGAGGCTGTTGGAGTAATCCAAAGGAAAGGGAATGGTAACCTAGGAAAGTGTAATGGCAGTGATCTGACCATGAGAAGGTGGCTTGGGAAATATTTAGAAAATAGAATTGATGTAGGATGAAGGACTGGTAAGCATCAAGAATGGCTCCTAGGAGTCTGGCTCTAGCAGTGGGTGAACCATGA
Source organism: Bos mutus (assembly GCF_027580195.1). NCBI lineage: Eukaryota > Metazoa > Chordata > Mammalia > Artiodactyla > Bovidae > Bos > Bos mutus. Next base: position 41,429,249 of record NC_091634.1, read on the forward strand.
TGCCCTGGACTGATAAAGAACACAGGAGGAGTTTGTCTGTGGTGAGTTTGAGATGTCTGTGAGACATTCAGGTGGTAGTATCTAGAAGGCTTAGGTGTCTGCCAAATCCTCAGCAATGCAGGGAACACAGAAGATGTGGGAAGATTCCTGGGTTGGGAAGATCCCCTGGAGAAGGAAACTACAATCCACTCCAGTGTTCTTGCCTGGAGAATCCCATGCACAGAGGAGTCTGGTGGGCTACAGTCCACGGGGTTGCAAAGAGTCAGACATAACCAAGCGCATGGCGTTTTTAGGTGCACACATCTGAAGCTGAGGACAGTGATCTTGACTGGAGAGTTACCCATGCACTAGCATTAAACCAGCGGGAAGCAGGGAAACCAGACGGAATGGACTGGAGTATGCAGTCACAGAGAGCGAGGGCTGAGACAGAAATGCACAGAACAAAGCCTTGTTGGGATGGATGTCCTGCACCGAGAGGAGTAGGGAAGCAAATTTCCTTCCACTTTTCTCTAAGGGTCGCCAGCCCTAGTACGGACAAACTCTTGGGATTATTTTTGTTAAGTGCAACTTTCAGTTACTACCTGTCCGGAGAGACACAAGAAGTCTCTTCTTGAAGGCTTGCTGTAGTTACATAAGCATAAGATAACCAGGTACTCCCTGGAGCAAATGCTACAAGATTCCTTTTGGCCTGACAGACACTGCCCATCTCAAAGAACTTATAGTGGGGAAGGAGAGAGGTGTTTGCCATGGGGACCATCGAGCTTCCTGGGAGAAAGAGCCATATTTACCTCATAGACACAACTCCCTATTACAATGTTACTAGAACCTGCCTGATAGACCAGGGTAATTCAACATGAGGTTCATAAGCCAGCACAAACTCACCATGGCAAGATCTCCTATGGTCTTGGGGTTTTGTTTACACATATATCCTGCACAGTCTGACTGCAAGGTAGGTATGTGATTGTGTAGAATGGATGTTCAAGAGTGACACTATTTCCTTGTGGCAAGGGTATTGATGACAGCCCAGGTAGGTTGTCTGACTTTCCAACATGTTCAAATAAGCCACTACCTTTCATGAAGAACAAATGTAAGTCTTTACAGGTAATAATGGATTGCCTACTAATATAGGCAGATGATAGATTAAGTAATTTTTGGCAAAGGAAAGAGATTACTGTTACTGCATTTGAGTCCCAAACAGATGAAAAGGTCATTGAACATGATGACCCTCATGAGGACCTTTTTCAAGATCTTTTACCTATATATTCTACCTACCCCCGTGCAACCCTAGGTTTTCCTACTCTGAAATGGAAATCTGGGAAAATTTTTAGTTAGCTAGTACAAGAACACTAGCATATACCTGGAGATATGTGGCAAACTTTCTTTGTCCTTAAATGAGTCTGGATGTGTTTTAGAGTAATTTTTTCCCTCTCAGTATGTGATGTTTGAACATTTTATAAGTATCATCAGGCTGCATAGGTCTCTATATAGGCTGTGTTCCTATATGCTGTCTAGAAGCATAAAACAGTGGATGGAAAGAGGTGTCTGAGAGATATGGGTTGACAAGTGAAGGCACAGCTTCAATTAGTGGCCCGCCTCCCTTTTATAAATCTACTTAATCAAGTGAAAAGAACTTTCTAGTCTGCCTTTTCCCCATTTTTCCATGTAATGGAACATGGTCATATGATTCTGAATTCATTATGAGACTCTTTGATGGTAAAAGGATGCTTAGTTATAAATACACAGGAAGCAATATTAATTCATATTTATTCATTGAAAAACTCAAGGATCTTTATTTATGTACTTTTTCAAGAAGTATGAAATTTTTTCTTTAAGGAAAGTAATTAGGAGAAATGCAATAGTTAAATTTAGTGAATTTCCTTCTTTCCTTTGGGTGCCTGTCATTTGAACATTCTCATTTATTTCTATTAAAAATTTTAAAAGTGTTCCTTAATTGCCTTTGTCAGTAGTTATTATATTCAAGATTTCTATTAGTTTTTAAATGTCCCATTTCATTTCCTTCATTTTTCTCATTAAAGAGATTGGCTCAGAAAATGAATTCAATTCAGTAGCCAGCAATTGCCCATCCATTGTCAATTCTACTAATAAATCGTATTTTGGTTCTTTAGTACTCTTGAGATGCCAACGAGGATCTTGAAAAACCAAGGTTGATTGGGGAAAAAAAAATTATCTTCTACAGTGGCTTTTAGAGGAGATTGAAGACCTTAAAGAAACATATTTAAAAACAGTTTTGTGGCACAGTTAATGCAGTAACTTAAGATTAACATTATTTATTTATGTATTTAGGCCCTGTCTTGGTTGACAAACATTTTTTGAAGCAACTTAAAAAAATAGAAGAAATAAAGTAAAAATCAGGGCCTTGAAATACAGATTAAGGGATAAGAACTGAAGGAAAATTAAAATGAATAAGCCACTTTTAAACATAATATAGTTTTTAAACGTGGGCTGGATCAAGGAATTATTTCTCTGGGTCCATGAGTTTTCCTCCATTGGACTTTTGTTGAGTAATGGTACAGCAAGAGCACCTGAAGACTGGGCTAAGAAAGGAAAATGAAATCACCCACAATCGCTTCAGTCATGTCTGACTCTTTGTGACACTAAGGACTGTAGCCCACCGGGCTTCTCTGTCCATGGGATTCTCCAGGCAAGAATACTGGAGTGGATTGCCATTCCTGCTCCAGGGGATCTTCCCGGCCCAGAGTTCAAACCCATGTCTCTTGTTTCTCTTGCATTGGCAGGCAGGTTCTTTTACCACTGGCACCACTTGGGAAGCCCTTTGGACCCTTGCTGCTGCTGCTAAGTTGCTTCAGTCGTGTCCGACTCTGTGCAACCCCATAGACGGCAGCCCACCAGACTCCCCCGTCCCTGGGATTCTCCAGGCAAGAACACTGGAGTGGGTTGCCATTGCCTTCTCTGCCTTTGTATCCTTAAGACAATTGAAATCAGAGGTAGATTAAAACTAACTTAATTACAATCCAGCCACCACTCCTTTTAATTCTTGATTGAGTCAAGGTGATTAGCCCCAATTTCTCTTAATATTGACTTATATCTCTAATTTCTTTTATATGAATGTCTGACCTATAATAAAAATATGATACATGAAAGGAGAAGGAAGGTGGGATCCATAATCAAGAGAATAATTAGCCAATAGAAACAGGCTCCCTCATACAACTTCCGTGCGTTGTGGGTGGAAAGGGAAAATGTTGCAATTCTGGAGAACTTTAGTCCTTTCTTATACAATTAAATATAGTTATTTGAACTTTCCAGGTGGCGCTAATGACAAAGAACCTGCCTGCCCATGCAGAAGACTCCTGCCCATGCAGGAGATCCAGGATCAATCCCTGGGTCTGGAAGATCTCCTGGAGGAGAGCATGGCAATCCACTCCAGTATTCTCACCTGGAGAATTCCATGGACAGAGAAACCTGGCGGGCTACAGTCCATAGGTTTGTAAAGAGTCAGAAACGACTGAAGCAACCTAACACATATGCGTATACTTACTTAGCATCAAACCTAGCAATTCCACTCTCAGATATTTATTCAAGAGAGATGAAAACAAATGTCTCAACAGAGATAAAAAACATTCATAGCAGGAAAATCTGGAAACAATGCCAATCTTCAAAAGGTAAAAGGATAAACAAGTTCTTCAGGCTGAGGGAAATGTTTGCAGTTAGAACAGAACTGCAAGAAGGAACAAAAAGCTCTTAAAAAGTATGAATACATGTAAAAGATTATTGACTGCTTAAAGGAACAATAACACTAGCTTGTGGTGTTTATAAATATGACACATGAAGAAAATATAAAACCATGATAACCTAAAGGATAGAGGGTAAATCAATTACAAGCTTATAATTTTAAAGTTAAATAAACTGGTGTTGACTCTCCTGGAATATGGCAAAATGTGAAGTATTAACTGTTTTCAAAATAATTTTGTCCATTGAAGAATCCATTCTTATTCCTCAGGAGAAAGAAAAATGTTCTTGTGAGGCCTAAAATAAAATTTCAACTTGCCATTTATAGGTGGGACATTGAATGTAGTGTGTGATGTACTCAGAAACATCCCTGTAAGAAATATAGTAGCTTTGCTTAGCAGTTTCTTAAAGCATCTCACAGTATAATCCAAGAGTGTATTATCAGGGCATGGCTGGGTGAAGACTATTCTATTGGTGGAAGTACAATGTGATTTATCACTCAAATTGAAATCGTTATCTGATTGGTCAGAAGATTATTTCTCCTAACCCTTCATCTCACATTAATATCTTGAAATGACATTATGAACATATTTGGAACATATGTAAATCCTGATATATCAATAGTCACCTTAAATGTAATATATTTAGAACATGATCACCTTAAATGTAAATGAGCTAAACCCAAGAATTAAAAGGCAGAGATTGACAAAATGGATGTTAAAGCACCATCTAGTAGATATAATCTATAAGACACTCATTTCAAATACTTAACATTAGTAAAAATTGGAAACAACAAAAACAGGCAAAACTATACCTTTTTCAAATCAGGAAAAATTATCCACGGTACTTGTAAAGTGATTTGGTAAGTTTCTTACCAAAAGCTAAAACCCAAATAAAAATGAAAACAACATAAGCACTGGCTAGCAGTCCATGGGGTCGCGAAGAGTCGGGCACGACTGAACGACTTCACTTTGACTTTTCACTTTCATGCCTTGGAGAAGGAAATGGCAACCCACTCCAGTGTTCTTGCCTGGAGAATCCCAGGGATGGCAGAGCCTGGTGGGCTGCCCTCTATGGGGTCACACAGGGTTGGACACGACTGAAGCGACTTAGCAGCAGCAGCAGCAGCAACATTGAAATTTCTGTTCCTTTCTCAGCAGCTTGTACGTTGTGTGTTCACCAAGTGAATATTTTGGATCAAATTGTGATCTATTCTCAATGTACATGACTCACAGACTTCAGTAATTCAGTTCACTTTAGCTCTACAATTGATCCAGTTCAGTTATTAAGACGAAGGTTGAAAATGCTGCCTTTTGAACAGGAAGCTAACTTCCTTATTCTCAAAAACATGGTTCTCATCAAAACAAAACCTTAATAATCTAGAGGAAAACACTTATATTTTTGAATAAAAGAAGAGAAAAGCTAAACTTCACCAGAGTTCAGGTCTATGTGTATATAGTGAGATACTTTTATCTCTTTATCACTACTACAGAAAAAATACTTGCATCAGCAACTTTTAATATTTTAACTTCCTTTACCTTTTGATGCTAAAAAGAATCTTTTAGGTATGTATTTCCCCCTTTCTCTTCCATGAATTTTTGAGCAGTGGAAGGATTTATATTACTAGGACAACAGAGAATATTCAATCAACATGTTACTTAAGGATAGAAATAGAAGTTTACATAATTAAGAAGTTTGCCTAATCTTAATACTAAAAACTGATAAAATAGCACAAAATAAGAAAAAAAATCTTGGTTTGGAATATAAATGCTATAATACTGAATAATATATTAGCAAATATCATATCTTAGGCTCAAATCAGGTGATTAGAAAATCTCTTAGCATGAATTGACACATATATATATAATCACTTATGATCCCATTCAGGTTGATGAGAAGAGTCCTATGAGTTGGAGTTGACAAAATATTGTTTTTTTTCATTGTAAAAAAAATAAAAAGCCCAACACTTGAGGTAGTTAGATATTCTGAGTAATGGGATATAATACTGTCTGCTTACTGCTTTTCTGGTTTTATATTGCTGCAGTAAATTATGGGCAACTTTATGATGGGATTACTGATTTACTTTTTAAAAAGACATCAGCTTTATTATTTATTAATTTTAACAGATTTCTTCCACAAGCACTCTATAAATATTAACATATCTGATAGATTATAAAGATCTCATGAAAGTGAAAAAACATTATGTCTGATGTATGGTGACGATTTGACAACATCCTCTTTTTATGCTGTTTGTTCTTTATTGTTTTTGATAGCAAAAAGTGCAATTAATTAGCAGCATGGCAGTGTAAGAGAAAGATGTAGTATTAATGTAAGTGAGTTTTAGATCCTTCTACCAGGAATACATACATCATTCTCTCTAGAAGTTTATAGTAGTATATTTTTGAAGTTTTCCTAAATTAAAACTTACTAAAAAGTTTTCTTGAATTTACTACTAGAAATTATTTTCAATAGAATCAAAGTTTTCATGATTAAACTAGGGAAATGACCAGTGCCACATAGACACAAAGTCTTTTTAAAATGAGATAGATCTGGGTCTTTATGTCTTCGAGAAGACATCCTCAATATACAAGTATTAATTAAGTGCTCCGTGTGGTGGTGGGCTATTAATATCTTAATATTAATGCAGGTCTTCATATCTTTTAGTAATGAATCTTACTTCTATATTTAGTTCACAAATTTTAAAATTAAAGAAAGTCTATTAGCAAGTTAAAATTCTAGACCATGGTGACTTCCTCTTCAAAGGAGTACCTCTTCATCCTCAATTTAACATGCAAATAGAAATGTAACAAATAAGAAGCTCATCTGTGTTTTCCTTATGAACAAGAAGAATGTGGGTAATGGACCTGTACATAAAATTTTAAATTATGGCTAATGTTTCTTGCATGTCACTTATATGCCTGGCCCTGTGCTAAGAACCTTGCATATACTATTTTGCTGATCATTTACCTGCAAACTTGTGAGATGGGTTATTATTATTTCCTTTTTTTTTTTAAGTATAAGGGGGAATAAAAGTCCAGGGACAAATCATCAGTGGAACTGAGTCGATCTGTGAGATATTTCAAGTTATTTCCTTCTTTGCGATTTCAACAAAGAGGATGTCTCAGCAGTTAGTATGTATTTAACACCTCTATAACATTTGTTAATCAATTTCTCTCTCAAATTTTTTCTCTTTCTCCCTCTCAACAAAGACAGAGCAAGCTTCAGGTTGAAGCCTCTGGAAAGCAACAATTTGTAGCTAAATTGTAATAACATTGTTTTGCTTGAATTCCATTTTTTTTTCACACTAAATACAAATACATGTTTACTGTAGAAACATTAGAAGGGCATACAGGCAACAATTAAACTTCTTTGTATTCTTACCACTCTAAAATAACTGCCACCAACATCCTGCTTTTATTTTATTTTGATTTTACAAAACTTTAGGTTGTTTTCTTATGTGACCTAGAGGTCTGAGATTGGATCTTGGCTGTTAGTCACCTGTAAGTGACTCATATATTCCTATATTCCTCAATGAAACTATGAGCCATACCACGAAGGGCCACCCAAGATAGACGAGTCATGGTGGAGATTTCTGACAATATGTGGACCCCTGGAGAAGGAAATGGCAAACCACTTGAGTATTCTTGCCTTGAGAACCCCATGAATAGTACGAAAAGGCCAAAAGGTATGACACTGAAAGATGAACACTGAAAGGTGCCCAATGTGATACTGGGGAAGAGTGGAGAAAAACTCCAGAAAGAATGAAGAGATGGAGCCAAAGCAAAAACAAGACCCACTTGTGGATGTGACTGGTGATGGAAGTAAAGCCCAATGCTGTAAAGAGAAATATTGCATAGGAACCTGGAATGTTAGGTCCACGAATCAAGGTAAATTGGAAATAGTCAAACAGGAGATGGCAAGAGTGAACATTGACATTTTAGGAATCAGCCATCTAAAATGGACTGGAATCGGTGAATTTAACTCAGATGACCATTATATCTACTACTGTGGGCAAGAATCCCTTAGAAGACATGGAGTAGCCATCATGGTCAACAAAAGAATCTGAAATGCAGTCTTGGGTGCAAGCTCAGAGCCCTGTTCATTTCCAAGGCAAACCATTCAATATTATGGTAATCCAAGTCTATGCCCCAACCAGTAATGCTGAAGACGCTGAAGTTGAGCGGTTCTATGAAGACCTACAAGACCTTCTAGAACTAACACCCAAAAAAGATGTCCTTTTCATTACAGGAGACTGGAATGCAAAATTAGCAAGTCACACCTGGAGTAAAAGGCAAATTTGGCCTTGGAATATAAAATAAAGCAGGGCAAGGCTAACAGAATTTTGCCAAGAGAACACACTGCTCATAGCAAACACCCTCTTCCAACAACACAAGAGAAGACTACACACATGGCCATCACGAGATGGTCAACACTGAAATCAGACTGATTATATTCTTCACAGCTGAAGATGGAGAAGCTCTATACAGTCAGTAAAAACAAGACCGGGAGCTGACTGTGGCTCAGATCATGAACTCCTTATTGCCAAATTCTGACTAAAATGGAAGAAAGTGGGGAGAACCACTAGACTATTCAGGTATGACCTAAATCAGATCCCTTACAATTATACAGTAGAAGTGACAAATAGATTCAAGGGATTAGATCTGATACAGTACCTGAAGGACTATGGACAGAGGTTCATGAGACTGTACAGGAGGCAATGATCAAGACTATCCCCAAGAAAGAAAAATGAAAAAAGGTAAAATGGTTGTTTGAGGAGGGCTTACAAATAGCTGGGAGGGATTGAGGGCAGGAGGAGAAGGGGACGACAGAGGATGAGATGGCTGGATGGCATCATTGACTCTATCGACATGGGTTTGGGTAAACTCCAGGAGTTGGTGATGGACAGGGAGGCCTGGCGTGCTGCAATTCATGGGGTCGCAAAGAGTCGGACATGACTGAGTGACTGAACTGAACTGAACTGAACTACAAATAGCTGAGAAAAGAAGAAAAGTTAAAGGCACAGGAGAAAAGGAAAGATATACCCATTTGAATGCAGAGTTCCAAAGAATAGCAAGGAGAGATAAGAAAGCCTTCTTCCGTGATTAATGCAAAGAAATAGAGGAAAACAATAGAATGGGAAAGGCTAGAGATCTCTTCAAGAAAATTAGAGATCCCAAGGGAACATTTCATGCAAAGATGGGCTCAGTAAAGGACAGAAATTGTATGGACCTAACAGAAGCAGAAGATATTAAGAAGAGGTGGCAGGAATACACAGAAGAACTATACAAAAAAGATCTTCATGACCCAGATAATATGATGGTGTGATCACTCGCCTAGGGCCAGATACCCTGGAAGGCAAAGTAAAGTGAGTCTTAGGAAACACCACTACGAACAAAGCTAGTAGAGATGATGGAATTCCAGTTGAGCTATTTCAAATCCTAAAAGACGATGCTGTGAAAATGCTGCACTCAATATGCCAGAAAATTTGGAAACCTCATCAGTGGCCACAGGACTGGAAAAGGTCAGTTTTCATTCCAATCCCAAAGAAAGGCAATGCCAAAGAATGTTCAAACTACCACACAGTTGCACTCATCTCACATGCTAGCAATAATGTTCAAAATTCTCCAAGCCAGGCTTCAAGAGTATGTGAATCATGAACTTCCAGATGGCCAAGCTGGATTTAGAAAAGACAGAGGAACCGGAGATCAAATTGCCTACATCTGTTGGATCACTGAAAAAGCAAGAGAGTTCCAGAAAAGCATCTCCTTTACTTTATTGACTATGCCAAAGCCTTTGACTGTGTGGATCACAGCAAACTGTGGAAAATTCTTCAAGAAATGGGAATACCAGACCACCTGATCTGCCTCCTGAGAAATCTGTATGGAGGTCAAGAAACAACAGTTAGAACTGGATGTGGAACAACAGACTGGTTCCAAATTGGGAAAGGAGTATGTCAAGGCTGTATATTGTTACCCTGCTTATTTAAATTATATGCAGAGTAAATCATGCAAAATGCCGGGCTTGATGAAGCACAAGCTGGACTCAAGATTGCCAGCAGGAATATCAGTAACCTCAGATATGCAGATGACACCACACTTTTGGCAGAAATTGGGAAGAACTAAAAAGCCTGTTGATGAAAGTGAAAGAGGAGAGTGAAAAAGTTGGCTTAAAACTCAACATTCAGAAAACTAAGATCATGGCATCTGGTCCCATCACTTCATGGCAAATAAATGGGGAAACAGTGACAGACTTTATTTTGGGGGGCTCCCAAATCACTGCAGATGATGACTGCAGCCATGAAATTAAAAGATGCTTGCTCCTTGGAAGAAAAGATATGACCAATCTAGACAGGATATTACAAAGTTGAGGCATTACTTTGCCAACAAAGGTCCATTTAGTCAAAACTATGGTTTTTCCAGTAGTCATGTATAGATGTTAGAGTTGTACCATAAAGAAAGCTGAGCACCGAAGAATTGATGCTTTTGAACTGTGGTGTTGGAGAAGACTCTTGAGTATCCCTTGGAATTCAAGGAGATCAAACTAGTCAATCCTAAAGGAAATCAGTCTTGAATATTCATTGGAAGGACTAATGCTGAAGCTGAAGCTCCAATACTCTTGCCACCTGATACGAAGAGCTGACTCATTTGAAAAGACCCTTATACTGGGAAAACTTGAAGGCAGGAGGAGAAGGGGATGACAAAGGATGAGATGGTTGGATGGCATCACCAACTAGATGGACATGAGTTTGAGCAAGCTCTGGGAGTCAGTGATGGACAGTGAAGTCTGGTGTGCTGCAGTCCATGGGGTAGCAAAGAGTTGGACGTGACTGGCCACTCAACTGAACTGAACTGAATATTCCTCTAAGTCACCAAAATTTCTGGGCCTGGTTTCCCCATTTGTAAAATAGGAACAACAATGGGACCCAAATAGGTTTTTCTTCTTCTTTTTTTTTAAATTGGGTAATTGCTTTACAAGACTTCCCTGGTGGCTCAGATGGTAAAGCGCCTGCCTACAATGCAGGAGAATGCTGTGTTGGCTTCTGTCATAAAACAACTACAAATGAGTCATAATTTTAATATATATATATATATATATATATATATATATATATATATATATGGTATCCTAGCTAGATATATATATATATAAATATATATATATATAGCTTCCTGGTATCCTAGCTGGTAAGAATTATATATATATATATATATATATATATATATATATAATATATATATGCAATATCAGGTAAAGACCCCTGAGACCCTTCCATTCTTGGGTGGGGAAAAACACTTGAGAAGGGATAGACTACCCACTCCAGTGTTCTTGGGCTCCCCTCTTGGCTCAAATGGTAAAGAATCTGCCTGCAATGCAAGAGACCTGGGTTTGATCCCTGGGTTGGGAAGATCCCCTGGAGGAAGGGATGACAACCCACTCCAGTATTCTTGCCTGGAGAATATTCCATCTAGTCAAAGGTATGGTTTTTCCAAAAGTCATGTATGGATGTGAGAATTGGACCATAAAGAAGGCTGAGTGCCAAAGAATTGATGCTTTTGAACTGTGGTGTTGGAGAAGACTCTTGAGGGTCTCTTGGACTGCAAGGAGATCCAACCAGTCAACCCTAAAGGAAATCAGTCCTGAATATTCATTAGAAGAACTGATGCTGAAGCTGAAACTCCAATACTTTGGCTACCCAATTCAAAGAACTAACCATTGGAAAAGACCCTGATGCTAGGAAAGGCTGAAGTCTGGAGGAGAAGGGAATGACAGATGATGAGATGGTTGGATGGTATCACCAACTCGATGGACATGAGTTTGAGCAAGCTCTAGGAGTTGGTGATGGACAGGGAAGCCTGGCGTCCTGAAGTCCATGGCGTCTCAAAGAGTCAGACACGACTGAGTGACTGAACTGAACTGCATGTCCAAACAGCCCCCAAGCTCCTATAGGAAGAGTCTTGGATATGGACGTGCTATTGGACTGTCCATGTTTGTAGACCAGAGGCCTCCTGCAGTGTGGGATGCAACCAGGGATGGTGCGGGAAAGAGAACATACCATGAGCTGGGAGCAAAGGCATAGCTCTCCCAATGCAGAAGCCTAAGGACTCCGAGAATTCTGAAGTCAAACCTGAATTTCCATGTAATTAAGAAGATATGCATGTATGCATGTGTGCTAAGTCGATTCAGTCATGTCCGACACTTTGCAACCCTATGGACGGTAACCCGCCAGTCTCCTCTGCCCATGGGGATTCTCCAGGCAAGAATACTAGAATGGGTTGCCATGCCCTCCTCCAAGGGATCTTCCCAACCCAAGGATCAAACCAACATCTCTTATGTCTCCTGCATTGGCAAGCGGGTTCTTTACCACAACTGCCAACTGGGAAGACCCCATTCTTACAGGTCATCACAAAATGCCAGGCTGGGCTCCCTGTGTTACATAGCAGCTTCCCACTAGTTAATTGTTTTACACAAGATAGAATATATATGTCAATGCTAGTCTCTCAATTCGTCCTACTTCTCCTTCCCCCATTGTGTCCACACGTCCATACTCTACACCTGTGTTTCTATTCCTTCCCTGCAAATAGGTTTATCAGTATCATTTTTCTAGATTCCATATATATGCATTAATATAAGATACCTGTTTTTCTTTTTCTGACTTACTTCACTCTGAATAACAGACCCTAGGTTCATCTACCTCGTTAGAACTGACTCAGAGTCATTCCTTTTTATGATTAAGTAGTATTCCATTGTATATAGTACTACAGCTTCTTTATCCACTCATCTATTGATGGACATCTGGGTTGCTTCCATGTCCTGGCTATTGCAAAAAGTGCTGCAACGAATAGTGATACACCATTGCAACAAAAGAACAAATACCTAGAAATAAAGCTACGTAAGGAGATAAAACTCGTATGCAGAAACTATAAGACATTGATGAAAGAAATCAAAAGACACAAACAGATGGAGATACATTCCACATTCTTGGACTGGAAGAATCAATATTGTGAAATGATTATACTACCCAAAGCAATCTACAGATTCAATGCAATCCCTATTAAACCACCAATCGCATTTTTCACAGAACTAGAACAAAAAGTTTCACAATTTGTATGGAAACATAAAAGACCCCGAATAGCCAAAGCAATCTTGAGAAAGAAAAACAGAGGGGAGGAGCCAAGATGGCGGAGGAGTAGGACGGGGAGAACACTTTCTCCCCCACAAATTCATCAAAAGAGCATTTAAACGTTGAGTAAATTCCACAGAACAACTTCTGAATGCCGGCAGAGGACATCAGGCACCCAGAAAAGCAACCCAACTCCTCGAAAGGAGGTAGGAAAAAATATTAAAAACAAAAAAAAAGAGACAAAAGAGGGAGGGACGGAGTTCTGTCCCGGGAAGGGAATCTTAAAAAGAGAGAAGTTTCCAAACACCAGGAAACCTTCTCACTGCCAAATCTGTGCCGAGCTTTGGAAGCACAGAGGGCAACATAACAGGGAGAAAGAATAAATAAACAATTAAAACTCGCAGATTGCGAGCCCTACGGTAACTCCCCCAGTGGAGAAGCAGCGCAGACGCCTGCATCCGCCATTAGCAAGCGGGGGCTGGGCAGGGAGGCGCGGCGTGGGCTGCATCGCTGAGAGTAAGAATCTGGCCTGAATACCCTGAGCGCTATCTGAGCAAAATAATTTGGGCTAGCAAACCAGACTGTGGGATATCTACCACGCGAAAAGCCAGCCCTAACCTAAGACCGCCAGGCCCGCGCACGGAACAAAGGACTGAACAGAGATAGCCGGCTGCAGATCTTCCCCCTCCGGTGACAGGCAGCCAGAGCCGGAAGGGGGCAATCGCAGCCCCAGAGAGACATTATCTATAAAACTGTAAGCGGGCTTCTTTGCTAACTAAAACTTCTTGGGGGTCTGGATGGTCAACATCTGCCTGAGAAGGTGCGCCGGTTTTACACCCAGATAACCGAGTGGCGGGGAGGCGATAAGTCGCAGCATTGGCGCTCGCCAAACACCTCATCACCTGAGCTGCTCGGACCTGGGAAGAGCACAAAACGCAGGCCCAACTGAGTCTGCGCCTCTGAGGACTACCCGAGTGCCTGAACCTGAGCGGCTTGGACCTGGGAGGTGCATGCAGCCCAGGGCCAGCCTCGGATTGTTCCCGGCGGAACAACCTAGAGTCCGAGCAGTGTGGACAGGGAGGCTACACGCGCCGTGAGCGGGGGCAGACCCAGGGTGGCTGAGGCACTGCGAGCCCACGCCAGTGTTATTTGTTTGCAGCATCCCTCCCTCCCTCCCCACAGCGACTGAACAAGTAAGCCTAAAAAAAAAAAAAAAAAAAAGTGTCCTCCACCGTGCCCTTTGTGTCAGGGCGGAAACCAGATACTGAAGAGACTAGCAAACAGAAGAAGATATAACAGAGGGAAACGCCGTGGAAGCTACAGGCAATAGATCAAAACCCTGTGGTTACTACAGACTACATAGGAAGGGGCCTATAGATCTTGAGAAATATAAATCTGACTAAGGAACTAGCCAAAAATGAACTGAACCTACAACACCCACAAAAAAAAAAACCAAAAAGTCCTAGATATATTTTTATTATTTTTACGATCATTCTTTTTTTTTTTTTTTTTAATTAAAAAAAATTTTTTAAGTCCTCTATTGTTCCTTTAATTTTCACTTTTATAACCTATTACTTTGCAAAAAAAAAAAAAGACCTTTTTTTTTTCTTCTTCAGCAAACTTCATATATATATATTTTATAATTTTTTGACCTTGTTTTTTTTTTGTTTTTTTTTTTTTTTTGATTTTGTTTTTTTCTTCTTTTCTTTAACATTGTATTTTTGAAATTCCAAACTCTACTCTAGATTTTTAATTTTGCTTTCTGGTATTAGTTATCAATTTTGTACCTGTACTTTCTTTATAATTTTCACGACCTTGTTTGTTTTTGTTTGTTTTTGTTTTTTTCTCTCTTTCTTTTCCTTCTTCTTTTCTTTAACATCGTATTTTTGAAATTCCAAACTCTACTCTAGATTTTTAATTTTGCTTTTATGTATTTGTTACCAATTTTGTACCTTTAAGGACCCAATCTTCAGGACCCATTTTTCACTAGGGAGTGAGATTACTGGCTTGACTGCTCTCTCTCCCTTTGGACTCTCCTTTTCCACCAGGTCGCCTGTGTCTCCTCCCTAACCCCTCTCTACTCTACCCAACTCTGTGAATTTCTGTGTGTTCCAGACGGTGGAGAACACTTAGGGAACTGATTACTGGCTGGATCTGTCTCCCTCCTTTTCATTCCCCCCTTTTATCCTTCTGGCCACCTCTGTCACCTTCCTCCTTCTTCTCTTCTCTGTATAACCCCGTGAACATCTCTGAGTGGTCCAGTTGTGGAGTGCACATAAGGAAGTGACTACTGGCTAGCCCACTCTCTCCACTATTGATTCACCTCATCTCATTTGGGTCACCTCTAACTCCCTCCTCCCTCTTCTCTTCTCCATGTAACCCTGTGAACCTCTCTGAGTGACCCTCACTGTAGAGAAACTTTTCATCTTTAATGTAGATGTTTTATCAATGGTGCTGTATAGGAGGAGAAGTTTTGAAACTACTGTAAAAATAAGACAGATAACCGGAAGCAGGAGACTCAAGTCCAAACCCTGACTCCAGGGAACTCCTGACTCCAAGGAACATTAATTGACAGGAGCTCATCAAATGCCTCCATACCGACACTGAAACCAAGGACCACACAAGGGCCAATAAGTTCCAGGGCAAGACATACCAAGCAAATTCTCCAGCAACAAAGGAACACAGCCCTGAGCTTCAAGATACAGGCTGCCCAAAGTCACCCCAAAACTATAGACATCTCATAACTCATTACTGGACAATTTCATTGCACTCCAGAGAGAAGAAATACAGCTCCACCCACCAGAACACCGACACAAGCTTCCCTAACCAGGAAACCTTGACAAGCCACCTGTACAAACCCACACACAGTGAGGAAACGCCACAATAAAGAGAACTCCACAAACTGCCAGAATACAGAAAGGACACCCCAAACTCAGCAATTTAAACAAGATGAAGAGACAGAGGAATACTCAGCAGATAAAGGAACAGGATAAATGCCCACCAAACCAAAAAAAAAGAGGAAGAGATAGGAATCTACCTGATAAAGAATTCGAATAATGATAGTGAAATTGATCCAAAATCTTGAAACTAAAATGGAATCACAGATAAATAGCCTGGAGACAAGGATTGAGAAGATGCAAGAAAGGTTTAACAAGGACCTAGAAGAAATAAAAAGAGTCAATATATAATGAATAATGCAATAAGTGAAATTAAAAACACTCTGGAGGCAACAAATAGTAGAATAACAGAGGCAGAAGACAGGATTAGTGAATTAGAAGATAGAATGGTAGAAATAAATGAATCAGAGAGGATAAAAGAAAAACGAATTAAAAGAAATGAGGACAATCTCAGAGACCTCCAGGACAATATTAAACGCTACAACATTCGAATCATAGGGGTTCCAGAAGAAGAAGACAAAAAGAAAGACCATGAGAAAATACTTGAGGAGATAATAGTGGAAAACTTCCCTAAACTGGGGAAGGAAATAATCACCCAAGTCCAAGAAACCCAGAGAGTCCCAAACAGGATAAACCCAAGGAGAAACACCCCAAGACACATATTAATCAAATTAACAAAGATCAAACACAAAGAACAAATATTAAAAGCAGCAAGGGAAAAACAACAAATAACACACAAGGGAATTCCCATAAGGATAACAGCTGATCTTTCAATAGAAACTCTTCAAGCCAGGAGGGAATGGCAAGACATACTTAAAATGATGAAAGAAAATAACCTACAGCCCAGATTATTGTACCCAGCAAGGATCTCATTCAAGTATGAAGGAGAAATCAAAAGCTTTTCAGACAAGCAAAAGCTGAGAGAATTCTGCACCACCAAACCAGCTCTCCAACAAATACTAAAAGGATATGCTCTAGACAGGAAACACAAAAACGGTGTATAAACTCAAACCCAAAACAATAAAGTAAATGGCAACGGATCATACTTATCAGTAATTACCTTAAACGTAAATGGGTTGAATGCCCCAACCAAAAGACAAAGACTGGCTGAATGGATACAAAAACAAGACCCCTACATATGTTGTCTACAAGAGACCCACCTCAAAACAGGGGACACATACAGACTGAAAGTGAAGGGCTGGAAAAAGATTTTTCATGCAAATAGGGACCAAAAGAAAGCAGGAGTAGCAATACTCATATCAGATAAAATAGACTTTAAAACAAAGGCTGTGAAAAGAGACAAAGAAGGTCACTACATAGTGATCAAAGGATCAATCCAAGAAGAAGATATAACAATTATAAATATATATGCACCCAACACGGGAGCACCACAGTACGTAAGACAAATGCTAACAAGTATGAAAGGAGAAACTAACAATAACACAATAATAGTGGGAGACTTTAATACCCCACTTACACCTATGGATAGATCAACTAAACAGAAAATTAACAAGGAAACACAAACTTTAAACGATACAATAGACCAGTTAGACCTAATTGATATCTATAGGACATTTCATCCCCAAACAATGAATTTCACCTTTTTCTCAAGCGCACATGGAACCTTCTCCAGGATAGATCACATCCTGGGCCATAAAGCTAGCCTTGTAAATTCAAAAAAATAGAAATCATTCCAAGCATTTTTTCTGACCACAATGCAGTAAAATTAGATCTCAATTACAGGAGAAAAACTATTAAAAATTCCAACATATGGAGGCTGAACAACACACTGCTGAATAACCAACAAGTCACAGAAGAAATCAAAAAAGAAATCAAAATTTGCATAGAAACGAATGAAAATGAAAACACAACAACCCAAAACCTGTGGGACACGGTAAAAGCAGTCCTAAGGGGAAAGTTCATAGCAATACAGGCACACCTCAAGAAACAAGAAAAAAGTCAAATAAATAACCTAACTCTACACCTAAAGCAACTAGAAAAGGACGAAATGAAGAACCCCAGGGTTAGTAGAAGGAAAGAAATCTTAAAAATTAGAGCAGCAATAAATGCAAAAGAAACAAAAGAGACCATAGCAAAAATCAACAAAACCAAAAGCTGGTTCTTTAAAGGATAAATAAAATTGACAAACCATTAGCCAGACTCATCAAGAAACAAAGGGAGAAAAATCAAATCAACAAAATTAGAAACAAAAATGGAGAGATCACAACAGACAACACAGAAATACAAAGGATCATAAGAGACTACTATCAACAATTATATGCCAATAAAATGGACAACGTGGAAAAAATGGACAAATTCTTAGAAAAGTACAACTTTCCAAAACTGGACCAGGAAGAAATAGAAAATCTTAACAGACCCATCACAAGCATGGAAATTGAAACTGTAATCAAAAATCTTCCAGCAAACAAAAGCCCCGGTCCAGACGGCTTCATAGCTGAATTCTACCAAAAATTTAGAGAAGAGCTAACACCTATCCTGCTCAAACTCTTCCAGAAAATTGCAGAGGAAGGTAAACTTCCAAACTCATTCTATGAGGCCACCATCACCCTAATACCAAAACCTGACAAAGATGCCACAAAAAAAAGAAAACTACAGGCCAATATCACTGATGAACATAGATGCAAAAATCCTTAACAAAATTCTAGCAATCAGAATCCAACAACACATTAAAAAAGATCATACACCATGATCAAGTGGGCTTTATCCCAGGGATGCAAGGATTCTTCAATATCCATAAATCAATCAATGTAATACACCACATTAACAAATTGAAAATAAAAACCATATGATTATCTCAATAGATGCAGAGAAAGCCTTTGACAAAATTCAACATCCATTTATGATAAAAACTCTCCAGAAAGCAGGAATAGAAGGAACATACCTCAACATAATAAAAGCTATATATGACAAACCCACAGCAAACATTATCCTCAATGGTGAAAAAATTGAAAGCATTTCCTCTAAAGTCAGGAACAAGACAAGGGTGCCCACTTTCACCATTACTATTCAACATAGTTTTGGAAGTTTTGGCCACAGCAATCAGAGCAGAAAAAGAAATAAAAGGAATCCAAATTGGAAAAGAAGAAGTAAAACTCTCACTATTTGCAGATGACATGATCCTCTACATAGAAAACCCTAAAGATTCCACCAGAAAATTACTAGAAATAATCAATGACTATAGTAAAGTTGCAGGATATAAAATCAACACACAGAAATCCCTTGCATTCCTATACACTAATAATGAGAAAACAGAAAGAGAAATTAAGGAAACAATTCCATTCACCATTGCAACGGAAAGAATAAAATACTTAGGAATATATCTACCTAAAGAAACTAAAGACCTATATATAGAAAAAACTATAAAACACTGGTGAAAGAAATCAAAGAGGACACTAATAGATGGAGAAATATACCATGTTCATGGATTGGAAGAATCAATATAGTGAAAATGAGTATACTACCCAAAGCAATTTATAGATTCAACGCAATCCCTATCAAGCTACCAACAGTATTCTTCACAGAGCTAGAACAAATAATTTCACAATTTGTATGGAAATACAAAAAACCTCGAATAGCCAAAGCGATCTTGAGAAAGAAGAATGGAACTGGAGGAATCAACCTGCCTGACTTCAGGCTCTACTACAAAGCCACAGTTATCAAGACAGTATGGTACTGGCACAAAGACAGAAATATTGATCAATGGAACAAAATAGAAAGCCCAGAGATAAATCCACACACATATGGACACCTTATCTTTGACAAAGGAGGCAAGAATATACAATGGATTAAAAATCTCTTTAACAAGTGGTGCTGGGAAATCTGGTCAACCACTTGTAAAAGAATGAAACTAGAACACTTTCTAACACCATACACAAAAATAAACTCAAAATGGATTAAAGATCTAAACGTAAGACCAGAAACTATAAAACTCCTAGAGGAGAACATAGGCAAAACACTCTCTGACATACATCACAGCAGGATCCTCTATGACCCACCTCCCAGAATATTGGAAATAAAAGCAAAAATAAACAAATGGGACCTAATTAACCTTAAAAGCTTCTGCACATCAAAGGAAACTATTAGCAAGGTGAAAAGACAGCCTTCAGAATGGGAGAAAATAATAGCAAATGAAGCAACCGACAAACAACTAATCTCAAAAATATACAAGCAACTCCTACAGCTCAACTCCAGAAAAATAAACGACCCAATCAAAAAATGGGCCAAAGAACTAAATAGACATTTCTCCAAAGAAGACATACAGATGGCTAACAAACACATGAAAAGATGCTCAACATCACTCATTATCAGAGAAATGCAAATCAAAACCACTATGAGGTACCATTTCACACCAGTCAGAATGGCTGCGATCCAAAAGTCTACAAATAATAAATGCTGGAGAGGGTGTGGAGAAAAGGAACCCTCTTACACTGTTGGTGGGAATGCAAACTAGTACAGCCACTATGGAAAACAGTGTGAGATTCCTTAAAAACTGGAAATAGAACTGCCTTATGATCCAGCAACCCGCTGCTGGGCATACACACTGAGGAAACCAGAAGGGAAAGAGACACGTGTACCCCAATGTTCATCGCAGCACTGTTTATAATAGCCAAGACATGGAAGCAACCTAGATGTCCATCAGCAGATGAATGGATAAGAAAGCAGTGGTACATATACACAATGGAGTATTACTCAGCCATTAAAAAGAATTCATTTGAATCAGTTCTAATGAGGTGGATGAAACTGGAGCCTATTATACAGAGTGAAGTAAGCCAGAAGGAAAAACACCAATACAGTATACTAACGCATATATATGGAATTTAGAAAGATGGTAACAATAACCCGGTGTATGAGACAGCAAAAGAGACACTGATGTATGGAACAGTCTTATGGACTCTGTGGGAGAGGGAGAGGGTGGGAAGATTTGGGAGAATGGCAAGGAAACATGTAAAATATCATGTAGGAAACGAGTTGCCAGTCCAGGTTCGATGCACGATGCTGGATGCTTGGGGCTGGTGCACTGGGACGGCCCAGAGGGATGGTATGGGGAGGGAGGAGGGAGGAGGGTTCGGGATGGGGAACACATGTATACCTGTATGGATTCATTTTGATATTTGCAAAACTAATACAATTATGTAAAGTTTAAAAATAAAATAAAATTAGAAAAAAAAAATAAAAGAAAAAAAAAAAAAAAAGAAAAACAGAGCTGGAGGAATCAACCTTCCTGACTTCATCAAGACAGTATGGTACTGGCACAAAAACAGAAATACAGATCAACGGGACAAGATAGAAAGCCTAGAGATAAACCCACGCACCTATGGGCACCTTATCTTTGACAAAGGAGGCAAGAATATACAAAGGACAAAAGACAGCTGCTTCAATATGTGGTGCTGGGAAAACTGGACAACTACATGTAAAAGAATGAAATCAGAACACTACCTAACACAATACACAAAAATAAACTCAAGATGGATTAAAGCCTTAAATGTAAGGCCAGAAATTAGAAAACTCTTAGAGGGAAACATAGGCATATATCTTTGACATATATCACAGCAAGATCCTCTTTGAATTCCATTTTTTTGTGCATATTTTTATTTATGTTCATAGATACTCATATTCCATATATAAAAATACCCCAAATTTGCTTTTGAAATCAATTTAAAAATATTGAGTAATTAATTGCAATATTTAGAAGGTGGTAAGCAAAAGACTAAAGTATGGGAAATAGCATAGAATGCACTGCTGCTTTAGTCACTGAAAAAAGTTCATACATGCTTTAAAATCTATTTGCATTTAAGGCACATATTTTCTGGAGATTTTAAACTAAGGTACAAAGCACTGGGATTTGCAATACTAGAAATGATTGATGGTTCTGAAATTTAACATCTTTGAATATATAGATCTAAATTGATCAAACCAACATGAATACTATGAGTATTTGTGACTTTTGTTTTAAAAAGAAAGAGAAGTGTAAAAGAAAGGGAAAATTAAAACTTTACACACCCTTGATTTAGTCAAGACAGTCTGAGTTTCTATTTTTTAATAATAAATATTTCGATCATTTTTATACATCATTTTGCTACATGTCTTAAATGTGTTAGTTCACTTAATTCCTGCAACAGTCTCATAATATAGGACTGTAGTTGTCTCAGTTTTTAGAACATAAGGTAGGTTATCATAGATTAGGAAACTCGATCAATGTAATAAACTTCAATTTTTACTCTTCGTATATCATGTCTAATATCCACCATGGCAACAGCTCTAGTCACTGAGAGCCCACTGTGGGCTGAACCCTGTACTAAGCACTCTGGGGACATTTCTCCAATTTCTTAATGGTCATACAGAGGTAAATGTTATTAACCCAACAAGGGATAAAGGAATTGGCTCAGAGTAGTTAAACAACTTATCCATTATCATATAGTTTATAAGTGGTAGACCTGGAATTTATTCTAAACTTTTCTGGTTGGATATAGTTTTAACTTCATTTTGTTCAGTTCAGTTCAGTTCAGTTCAGTCACTCAGTCATGTCTGACTCTTTGAGACCTCATGGATTGCAGCACACCAGGCTTCCCTGTTCATCACCAACTCTTGGAGCTTGCTCAAACTCATGTCCATCAAGTTGGTGATGCCATCCAACCATCTCATCCCTTGTCGTCTCCTTCTCCTCCTGCCTTCAATCTTTCCCAACATCAGGGTCTTTTCAAATGAGTCAGCTCTTCACATCAGGTGGCCAAAGTATTGGAGCTTCAGCTTCAACATCAGTCCTTCCAATGAATACTCAGGACTGATCTCCTTTAGGATGGACTGGTTGGATCTCCTTGCAGTCCAAGGGACTCTCAAGAGTCTTCTCCAACACCACAGTTCAAAAGCATCAATTCTTTGGTGCTCAGCTTTTTTATGGTCCAACTCTCACATCCATACATGACTACTGGAAAAACCATAGCTTTGACTAAGCAGATCTTTGTCGGTGAAGTAATGTCTCTGCTTTTTAAAGTACTGTCTAGGTTGGTCAAACCTTTTCTTCAAAGGAGTAAGCGTCTTTTAATTTCATGGCTGCAGTCACTATCTGCAGTAAAAGGTCTCCCCTGGTAGCTCAGCTGGTAAAGAATTCACCAATAATTCAGGAGACCCAGGTTTGATTCCTGGGTTGGGAAGATCCCCTGGAGAAGGGATAGGCTACCCACTCCAGTATTCTTGGGCTTCCCTGGTGATTCAGTTGGTAAAGAAACCACCTGCAATGTGGGAGACCTGGGTTTGATCCCTGGGTTTGATCCCTGGGTTGGGAAGATCCCCTGGAGTAGAGAACGGCTACCCACTCCAGTGTTCTGGCCTGGAGAATTCCATGGACTGTATAGTTTATGGGGTCACAAAGAGTCAGACACGACTGAATGACTGTCATTTTCAATTCCTTCTCATCTTCCCTCCTTGTAACTTGGCAGCAGTCTGCTCCTCATTATACATATCCCTAAGAAATGTTTTACTTCGTTACTCTTCTCCATTCCTCCCCTCCCTTTTTAAATTTCCTTTTTGTTGTTCAGTCACTCAGTCATGTCTGACTTTTTGCAACCGTATGGACTGCAGCAATGGCACCCCACTCCAGTACTCTTGCCTGGGAAATTCCATGGATGGAGGAGCCTGGTAGGCTACAGTCCATGGGGTCATGAAGAGTCGGACATGACTGAGTGACTTCACTTTCACTTTTCACTTGCATGCACTGGAGAAGGAAATGGCAACCTACTCCAGTGTTCTTGCCTGGAGAACCCCAGGAATGGGATCCTGGTGGGCTGCGGTCTATGGGGTCTCACAGAGTCAGACACGACTGAAGTGACTTAGCAGCAGCATGGACTGCAGCACACCAGGATTCCCTGTCCTTCACTATCTCCTGAAGTTTGCTCAAATTCATGTCCATTGAGTCAATGATGTCATCCAATCATCTCATCTTCTGTCGTCTCCATCTTTTATATTCACTTTCATAGTTGCCTTTTCTGGTGCTCTTCATTCCTCCCTGTAGATCCAAGTTTCTACATGGATCATATTCATTCAGCCTGAAGAACTGCCAATAGCACCTGTTGTAATTCAGGTCTGTTGCTCACAAACTGTGTTAGCTTTTATCTGACAGTGTCTTTATTTCACCCTTATTGTTTAAAGATATATTTTTCTGCATATAAAATTCTGGCTTGACAGCATTCTCTTCAAGTACAGAAAATGTATTGTCTCATTGTCTTCTGGTTACCTTATCTTTATAAAAAGTTGTCTAACATTTATAGTATTATTTTTATCTAAGTAATATGCTATTTCACTCTAGCTATTTCAGGATATTTTTTATGTTTCATTTTCAGGTATTTGAGTCTGATATGCTAAAGCTGTGATTTCTTTTTGTCTTGTGTAGGCTTTGTTAACTTCTTAAATCTTTTTTTTTTCCATTAAATTTGGGGAAATTTTACATCATTATTTGAAGAAAAAAACTTTTGTGCCCATTCTCAACATCTCCTCTCTCTCTGGTACTGCAATCACATATGTCACATCAAAATACTCGCTATTGTCCCTTCTGTCGCTGGGACTCTAGTAATGTTTTAATGTTTAAAGCATGTAATCTTCTTAGTCAGTCTTTGCTATTGTCCTGTTTTAAAGGTCAGTAGACACTTTTCTGCCTTTTGTGTCATCCAGCTCATCCAGTGAAGTTTCCATTTCAAATATAGTACTTTTCAGTTATAGAATTTCCAATTAGTTTTTTTAATAGCTTCTATTTCCCACTAAGATTTTTCTGTTTACTTAATAGGACCATACTTTTAAGTCTTCAAATATTTATAATAGCCACTCCTCTGTTGTTCAACCCCTGAGTTATCTTGGCACCTATTTCTAATGATTATGTTTCTTCTTGACTTTGGGCCGCATTTTCCTATTTCTCCACATCTAATACATGTCTATTATATGCTAGGTAATGATATATCTTAAAGCATGTGAATTACAATATCTTCCTTTAAACAGTGTTGAGTTTGAGTTTGTTCCTGGCAATGAACTTACTGTGTGACTTTGAGTATGTCCATTCCACCCTGAGTGTATCTCAAAGGCAGTCATTGGTTCCTGCTAGGCCTGATGGAATCTTTCCACATATATTCCACAACACAGCAGTTCTACTCCTGTGAATATACCCTAGAGAAATTCACACCTGTGATCACCAAAGTATGTCCTAAAGTGTATATGTAAGAGCACAATTTGTTACTGCCACAGAGGGAAAACTACCCAAATGCTCCTCAACAGCAGCATAGATAAATAAATGCTGGTCTAGTCACACAATGGGATATTGTGCATTGAGTCTGCATGATACACAACCACACAGAACAGTATGAATGAATCTCATCAACACAGTGACTAAAGTGGACACCCTACACAAGCACACGCAGTGTGATCCATTTCTAAAGAATATGAAATAGGCAATAATATATACTGTTGGACTAAAGATAGTGGTTAATCTTGGGGAAAGAAAAATGAGGGCTTCTGTGATGTTGGTAAGGGTCTTTTCTTAATCCGGGTGCTAGTTACACTGGTGTGCTCAGTTAGTAATTATTTATTCAGCTAATATTTATTATTTGGATATATTTGTATGTGTATATGTATCATATATGTGTATCAATTCTATCTATGTCTTTATTACACTTATTTCTTTAAGCTGAGTGGTGACAGAGCTGGCAAGGATTAGTCTCTTTGTTGCTGTCTATTGAACTGAGCTGACTGAGAATTTTACAATTATGATTGCTCTTCTATTTTGAGTGACTGATCCAGACTATATTTTCTAGAGCCCCTGTAAGTGTCATTTTGAGGACCAGAGTGGCTTGCGGTGGGTTTGGCATTTGTCCCAGCCTCTCTCTTTGAGTGGAAGGTGTAATCTGAGTTGCTAGCAAACACACCTCCGAAGCCAGATTGCTCTGTGGCCGAGACCAATAGCTTTAGAGCTGCTCAGCTCTGCGCAGGGCTTACTGGATGCACACAGGCTTAGATGCTTCCATGTGGAGGGGAACTGGCTCAAGTTTATGCCTTCTGAATGCTTTTTCAGTCTTTAAGGGTCCAAAGCTCCCCTCAAGGACCCCAGAGAAGTCAGCTCTAGCTCTCGGCCCCCTTGCAGTCTTTGTAAGCACTGACATCCTAGTGTTTTTCCTCTGGGTCTGTCACTATCAGGGCGTATGGCTTCATAGTCCCTTCACCTCTTTTTCACTTGTGGGAGTGGTACCATTTCCTCAGAAGAAGGCTTACGCACAAACACACACAAGTTCATATGTTGGGGCAACATATTAAGGAAGGCTGAGAGATGGAAAGGATGCTTTTCACATGCTTATAGAGCATGTATGTGACTTGTATCTGAGTAACTTCAGACCCAGAGTAGTGCATGGGTTGTCCTGAAATCTACTACTGGAGGCCTGACAACTATTACAGACTGGATCTATCAATAAGAACTGAGTAGCTGCCACTCAAATCTCTCCAAATAAATACTGCCCTGCCAACTTGGTCACTGTGCCAAGAATCTTCTAAGAGTTTCCTTAGGTCTCTGAGTATTGACTCCACACTCAAGTTCCAGATACTGGGTGGATTCTTGCAGAAGAAGCTAGTGGACAGTCTTTTCAGCTCACAAGCAGTACAGAGTTATCTCTCAAAGAGGATGCTAGGTTCAGAAGGACCTATGTGCCTGAGAGAAGAAATAGAAATACACAGAACTCTGGGTGACATTTCCTTCTTTCTTGTCTGTATAAGGGAAGAACGGGGCTATTTTTCTTGGATTCCCCATCAAAGACTCTAGAGCATCAGTTCTCCAAGACAAAGATACAAAGTAGGAAAGAATAAAAGGCATTTTGAAATAATTAGCAGTGAGCCAGCCAAATCAAATCATAGTCCTCCAAAATCCTCCTCCAAGTCTAAGTAATAACCTGGCAGGGCTTGAGTGTGGCATCGTTGTTTGTTCAGTAGTTGTTTTATTATGTATTTTTATTGGTTATTTTTCCTTTGATCCCCTGTTGATAGAGGGTACTTAACTGTTTATGAGTGCTATTCAAGGGTGATGTTTTTTATTTCCTGCCTGGAATTCTAAGTGAATGGAGGTGAGTGGGGCAGGGGAGCAGGTCATTAATAGAGGCTGGAGGGTGGGGTGGAGTTTCTCATGGCCCCCGTTGAGCCCAGACGGGGATTTTCACACTGCATCATACTGCTTGGCTACATAACTGCTACATACTGCCTCAGGATCTAAGCTCAAGGCTTTAGTGTGTCCTAAAGGGTCACAAGTCTTCTCTAGTAGCTTAGACATAAAGAATCTGCCTGCAGTGCAGAAGACCCAGGTTCAATCCCTGAGTTGGGAAGATCTCCTAGAGAAGGGAATTGCTACCCTCTCTAGTGATGCTTTTGAACCGTGGTGGTGTTGGAGAAGATTCTTGAGAGTCCCTTGGACAGCAAGGAGATCCAACCAGTCAATCCTAAAGGCAATCAGTCCTGAATATTCATTAGAAGGACTGATGCTGAAGCTGAAACTCCAATACTTTGGCCACCTGATGTGAAGAACTGACTCATTGGAAAAGACCCTGATGCTTGGAAAGATTGAAGACAGGAGGAGAAAGGGACCACAGAAGATGAGATGGTTGGATGGCATCACTAACTTGATGGACATGAGTTTGAGCAGGCTCTGGGAGTTGGTGATGGACAGGGAAGACTGGCCTGCTGCAGTCCATGGGGTCTCAAAGAGTCAGACACGACTGAATGACTGAACTGAACCCACTCCAGTATTCTTGTCTGGAGAATTCCAAGGACAGAGGAGCCTGGTGGGCTACAGTCAGTGAGGTTGCAAAAAGTTGGACACATGTGAGTGAGTAATTGCATAGGGTCACACAGGTACAGGCCAACTTGTCTTTTTCTGTTTCCATCTCCTTTTATAATAATACCTTATATTTATTAAGTGCTTATCCCACTATCTTTTTCCCAATGTGCTAATAATAATAATAATAATCTGATAATCTAGCACTTACTATGGAGAAAGCAATGTTATCCCACTCCAGTACTCTTGCCTGGAAAATCCCATGCACGGAGGAGCCTGGTGGGCTGCCGTCTATGGGGCCACACAGAGTCGGACACGACTGAAGCGACTTAGCAGCAGCCTCAGCTCTTACTATGTTCTACGCACCATCTACACTCTTCATACGAATTGGGAGTACGAAATGGCAACCCACTCCAGTGTTCTTGCTTGTAAAATCCCATGGACAGAGGAGCCTGGTCAACTACAGTCCATGGGGTCACAAAAGAGTTGGACATGACTGAGCATATGAATTAAAGTATATTCACAACACCTTTATGAGGTGGATAGTACTGGTATCACGACTTTACTACTGAGGATATGAAGTCATAGAGAAGTGGAGATATTTGCCCAGGGTCACAGAGCTTGTAAGTAGTGGGGCTGGGATTCAAACCTAGGAAGCATGAGGGCAGAGTTGGTGGACTTGACCATCATAGACAACCACTGCACACTGACTTGGAGGCTTTGGTTAGAGTTGTCTGATTGTTTGTGTCCTTTACCATCTTCTGTAAGTCTTAAGTGCATAACTACGGGTTGCATATTGTCTTGGGCATGATTTTACCTGAAATAGCATTATCCTGCCAACATGAAAGCAGTTGAGTGGTAGCCTGGGGTCAGTAGTGTTAGGACTAAAGTAACTGGTGGTAGAATTTTTTTTCTTTCTTTCTTCTTAAAAAATTTATTTGGCTGTGCCTGGTCTTAGGTGTGGCATGCGGGATGTAGTTTCTTGACAAGGGATGAAACTTAGGACCCTTGCACTGGGAGCGCAGAGTCTTAACCACCGGACTACCAGGGAAGTCCCAGTGGTAGAATTTTCAAAAGTCAGTGTTATCATCAGGGCAACAGCAGGGCAGCCCAATATCTGTCCTTCCTTGGTTCCCATGGAAGTCCCAATCCCAGAGGTATTTTTAGCAAGTCCCTGTCTCAGTTTAGGTGACTCTAAAAGTACCCAAGATTCAAGTGCAAATAGTTCATTTGGGATGCTGAGGACACCAGTGGAGCAGGAGAGAAGTGAGCCAGAGAAGGGAAGGCAGCTGATAAAATGTGCATTATTAGATCAGCTACCACAGTGGGTGGCTGGAGCTTAACCCCAGGAGGAATACATGGTCTCAGAATTTCCCACTCAAGGGGTGAGCAAGCTGGGACATTTATATTCGAACACACAAGAATCAGGGGTTGAGAGGGTCTTCTGGGGTTGCAATTCCCTAGCACTTCTGGAGTGCTCTGCAAGGCAGTGCAGCCTTCTAGGGATCTGGATGGACCCAGAGGCCATTTTGCTAAGTGAAATATTCCAGACAAAGAAGACAAATACTATGTGATCTCACTTACACGTAATGGAATTTAAGAAAGCTGAACTTATCAAAGTAGAGAGTAGAGGGGTGGTTACCAGGTTCTAGAGGGGAGAGGAAAATGGGCAGATGTTGGTCAAGAGTACAAACTTTCAACTATGAGATGGATAAGCTCTAAAGCTGTAATGTGCAGCATGGCAATTATAGTTAAGAAGACTGGAACTTCCCTCGTGGCACAGTGGATAGGAATCCACCTGCCAATGCAGGAGATGTAGGTTTGATCTCTGGACTGGGAAAATTCCATGGAGAAGAAAATGGCAAACCACTCCAGTATTCTTGCCTGGAAGATCCCTTGGATGGATGAGCCTGGTAGGCTACAGTCCATGGGGTCACAAAGAGTCGGATACGACTGAGAGACTTTACATCACTGGGAAAATTTCACATCCACAGAGCAACTAAGCCCATGAGCAGCATCTGCTGAGCCCACATGCTACAATTACTGCAGCCGATGAGCCCTAGAGCCTGTGCACCACAGCAAGAGAAGCTACCACAATGAGAAGCACACGCATGGCAACTAGAGAGAAGCCCCTCCTACCGCAACCAGAGTAAGCCCGCATACAGCAGTGATGACCCAGCGCCACCAAAGAGAAATAATATTTTTTAAAAGAGGATAACACTGGGGACCATGGGCTATTCATAAAAAAGAAGACTGTATTGTATATAATTAAAGGGTATAGATACCCTAAGTGTTCTCACCACACACACATTCACAGATGTCACGGTATGAGGTGATGGATGTGCTAATTAGCCTGATCGTGATAATCATTTCACAATGTATATATCTTTCAGATCATCACGTTGTACACCTTAACTGTATACAATTTTTATCTGTCAATTACACCTCACTGAAGCTGGGGAAAGCCAGGCTTCAGGCCCAGAGGCACAGGCGTTGGCAGCTGGAAGGCGGCCAGGAGACAGCTGTGGGCAGGCCAGGGGCTGCCAGTGCCTGTGGCGTTGTGGCTGTGGCTAAAGACAAACGCTATTGGGAGATGTGGGATGGGCAGACGGGGGTTTTCACCCAGGTTGCAGCACCTATGCCATGACCTTGGACGAGTGAATTCATTTCTCTAAACCTCAGTTCCTTTATATGATAGAGTCCTGGGTTGGACTCAAAAAAACAGGCAACTTCTTATTACTTTCTGATTATTATCATTGTTACCTAATGCGACACGTCCAAGTGGAGGGAAAGGGACTTGGGGAGAAAGTGCTGGTCTCCAAGGCGCTTCGAGCAACTCAACGCTCGCCAAACAATTTAGAGCTGTCAGAAGGACTCAAACGGCATGAGGCTTCCATGAGCATTTTCTTCCTTCTCCTCCCCCACAAAGGTCAAACATATGCTTCGAGTGGGACATTTCCTTCAATCACTTTCAAAATAACAATTTGCCAGAACGTTTTTATTAACCTTGAAACTTGTCCAATCTGCTGAGGAATAATAGGCTACAGTGATGCGGATGATAATAAAGTCCCAGACAAACCTGGCCAACAAATGACACATGGACTCTCTCTTTGTACATAATGAAATTTTTTTTTAATGCCGAATGCAATCGGCACACAGAGCTGGTCCTCCCCAGGGGCAGTGTTCATGTGGCAAACTGCCAAAGGAGGATGCGCTGCTTTGCTTTAATAAAGAGGCAAAGGCAACAATTTTTCCTCCATAACCATGGCTCTGGGCTTTGAAGCCATCAGGTGTGGATCAGCATGTGTTAGGGTGATGGGTTCAGTGGCCCAAACTGCAGATTAGAAGGCCCCTGAGGGAGAAATTCTACAGGTGGAAGATTCCATGTCCTCACCTGATTAGATGCAAGAGGCTGGTTGTCTTGGACAGGGTCTTCTGGGAACAGACTTGCATGCAGAACGTTCCTCATGTGTGTCCTCAGGACATGGTCCTATGGGGGCCAGGAAGAGGTAGGCAGAGAGAGAAGCTGGTCCTCAGTATGGTGACAAGTGAGGCCTTGGCTCCTACAGGGACCACTGGGGCTGCAGTGGTCCTTCAGAGGTGTCCCAAATTGAAGCGAGGCATCTGAATCCAGGGATTCCCTGGTAACTCAGCTGGTAAAGAATCTGCCTGCAATGCAGGAGACCCCAGTTTGATTCCTGAGTCAGGAAGATTCCCTGGAGAAGGGACAGGCTTCCCACTTCAATATTCTTGGGCTTCCCTGGTGGCTCAGATAGTAAAGAATCTGCCTGCAATGTGGGAGACCTGGGTCTGATCCCTGGGTTGGGAAGATCGCCTGGAGGAGAGTATGGCAACCCACTGCAGCATTTTTGCATGGAGAATCCCCATGGACAGAGGAGCCTGGCAGGCTATAGTCCATGGGGTAGCAGAGAGTTGGACCTGACTGGGTGACTAAACACAGCACAGCAGAAGCCAAGCTATTAAAAAAAAATTAAAATAAAATATTGTCATTATGAAGGTGTAGTTGCCAAAGTGGGAGGATGGCACTTATTTAACAGCTTTTAGCTTGATTTATAGCTTGTAAATACCTAGACATATGGTACGTGGGCTTCTATTTGAAGTCCTGCCCTGGGCCCTACAAATGACAGAAGCAGCCTCAGCCAAAGGAAGGTGTTCAATCTCAGAAACTTCAAATCCACATAGGTGGGCCCAGGTGTGGACTTAGCAAGTGCAGGGGAAGAAGGTTCTGCCATTTTCTGGCTTGGTGACTCTGTCTACAATAAGTGGCTTCCCAGGTGACTCAGTGGTATAGAATTGCCTGCTAATGAAGGAGATGAGATATCAATCTCTGGGTCAGAAAGATCCCCTGGAGAAGTGAATGACAAACCCACTCTAGTATTCTTGCCTAGAAAAATAGCATGGACAGAGGAGCCTGGTGGGCTACAGTCCATAGGGTCACAAAAGAGTTGGACACGACTTAGCAACTAAACAACTACTACTACCATGAGCAGACACTGTCATTATTACCCCTCTTTCCTAGATAGGGACTTTGAGGGTCTGAGAGCTTTATTGTGTTGTGCGGCTGGTAGCTGGTAAAACCAGGACTGAAACTAGACAATTCTGAACCCAGGGCCTGTCCACTCCATAGCTCCAGGAGCAAGGCCAAGCTGGAATTCAGTCAATCCCATGGATCCTTGTACTGGGCCCAGCTCTCTGCTTGCAGAAATTCTCTTGGAATTTTACTACTACTAGTACTAAGTCACTTCAGTCGTGTCCAGCTCTGTGTGACCCCATAGATGGCAGCCCACCAGGCTCCCCCGTCCCTGGGATTCTCCAGGCAAGAACACTGGAGTGGGTTGCCATTTCCTTCTCCAATGCATGAAAGTGAAAAGTGAAAGTGAAGTCGCTCAGTCGTGTCTGATTCTTAGTGACCCCATGGACTGCAGCACACCAGGCTCCCCCGTCCATGAGATTTTCCAGGCAAGAGTACTGGAGTGGGGTGCCATTAAGGCCTGTGCAAATGTCACCTCCTCCATGAAGCATTCTCTGATTTTTCTCTGCCACATTTCTTTCTTCACTCTGCTTGTGTCTTTCTCAGACATAAACTTATATACCCTGATTAATATTTAAATTGCCTCTATGTGTATCTTATCTCCAGGACTAGAGTATAAGTTCCCTGGGGCCAGGAATCCTCTATATTCATCTTTGTTTTCCTTTACATTAGTTTTCTCTTTCAGGGCAACAAAGTTCTACAAACATGTTCATGGATTGGAAGAATCAATATAGTGAAAATGAGTATACTACCCAAAGCAATTTATAGATTCAATGCAATCCCTATCAAGCTACCAACAGTATTCTTCACAGAGCTAGAACAAATAATTTCACAATTTGTATGGAAATACAAAAAACCTCGAATAGCCAAAGCTATCTTGAGAAAGAAGAATGGAACTGGAGGAATCAACCTACCTGACTTCAGGCTCTACTACATCATCTACATCTACTACTACATCAAGACAGTATGGTACTGGCACAAAGACAGAAATATAGATCAATGGAATAAAATAGAAAGCCCAGAGATAAATCCACGCACATACGGACACCTTATCTTTGACAAAGGAGGCAAGAATATACAATGGATTAAAGACAATCTCTTTAACAAGTGGTGCTGGGAAATCTGGTCAACCACTTGTAAAAGAATGAAACCAGAACACTTTCTAACACCATACACAAAAATAAACTCAAAATGGATTAAAGATCTAAATGTAAGACCAGAAACTATAAAACTCCTAGAGGAGAACATAGGCAAAACACTCTCTGACATACATCACAGCAGGATCCTCTATGACCCACCTCCCAGAATATTGGAAATAAAAACAAAAATAAACAAATGGGACCTAATTAACCTTAAAAGCTTCTGCACATCAAAGGAAACTATCAGAAAGGTGAAAATACAGCCTTCAGAATGGGAGAAAATAATAGCAAATGAAGCAACTGACAAACAACTAATCTCAAAAATATACAAGCAACTCCTACAGCTCAACTCCAGAAAAATAACTGACCCAATCAAAAAATGGGCCAAAGAACTAAATAGACATTTCTCCAAAGAAGACATACAGATGGCTAACAAACACATGAAAAGATGCTCAACATCACTCATTATCAGAGAAATGCAAATCAAAACCACTATGAGGTACCATTTCACACCAGTCAGAATGGCTGCGATCCAAAAGTCTACAAATAATAAATGCTGGAGAGGGTGTGGAGAAAAGGGAACTCTCTTACACTGTTGGTGGGAATGCAAACTAGTACAGCCACTATGGAGAACAGTGTGGAGATTCCTTAAAAAACTGGAAATAGAACTGCCTTATGATCCAGCAATCCCACTGCTGGGCACACACACTGAGGAAACCAGAAGGGAAAGAGACACGTGTACCCCAGTGTTCATCGCAGCACTGTTTATAATAGCCAGGACATGGAAGCAACCTAGATGCCCATCAGCAGATGAATGGATAAGAAAGCAGTGGTACATATACACAATGGAGTATTACTCAGCCATTAAAAAGAATTCATTTGAATCAGTTCTAATGAGGTGGATGAAACTGGAGCCTATTATACAGAGTGAAGTAAGCCAGAAGGAAAAACACCAATACAGTATACTAACGCATATATATGGAATTTAGAAAGATGATAACAATAACCCTGTGTACGAGACAGCAAAAGGGACAGTGATGTATAGAACAGTCTTATGGACTCTGTGGGAGAGGGAGAGGGTGGGAAGATTTGGGAGAATGGCATTGAAACATGTAAAATATCATGTATGAAACGAGTTGCCAGTCCAGGTTCGATGCACGATACTGGATGCTTGGGGCTAGTGCACTGGGATGAGCCAGAGGGATGGTATGGGGAGGGAGGAGGGAGGAGGGTTCAGGATGGGGAACACATGTATACCTGTGATGGATTCATTTTGATACTTGGCAAAACTAATACAATTATGTAAAGTTTAAAAATAAAATAAAATTTAAAAAAAAATGACATAAAGTGACTCTCTCACAGTTTCCAGAGGTCAGAAGTCGGGCGTGGGGTCCTCTTATGAGGCTGTTGGCTGAAGTCATTGCTTTGTGAATGGAAGACTGAGCTCCCATTTTCCTGTTAGTTGTCAGCTGGAAACTGCTGTCAGCTGCCAGTCTGCCCCCACCAGTTCCTTGGCCACATGATCCCCGTAAGTAACACGGGTGTTTGTTTTCTTCCAGGCCAGCTCATTTGTGCAACCAGCTGAAGAAAACTATGATGACTAGGTCATCAGCACTCACACGACTAGGTCTGGCCCACCCAGAGTCATCAGTAGAATGTACAATAGACTGTAATAATTACAGGTGTGCTATATGATACAGTCGTATTCACAGCTTCAACCCCCAGTCAAAGGGGAGGTGATGATATAAAGGTGAAGGTTACTGAAGATTATCTTAGAGTTCTCCTGAGACCCCCTTCTACCTCCTGAAATATATCCTGTGAAAGGTGGCAATGCAGCAAAGAATTTCTCATTGAGTCACTCTTGCATTTTCCTAGTTTATTGTACTTGGCCTGGGAACACAGAAAAACTAGGATGCCCTCGTTCTTTCAGTATGGGAGACAAAACAAGAAGCATATCAAAGAGGGAAGAAGTGATGTTGGTCACTCTTATTCTTGGACTCCAATATTTCCCCAAATAAATACATTGCTGGGGGAAGACAAGATGATTTTAAGGTGTATCTGGGCACACTGATAAATAATATTGAAGCAATTGATGAGAAAAGCATTCCCTTTTCTTTTCTAATACCTTTCACTATATTAAGGAGAAAATCTCTGTTTGCTACCCACATGTCCTTAATACCTCCTAGGTTTGTAAATCTCCCTCTTTAACAAAGGGTCTCAGACTTAGAGACTTACAGGTGCAACAGTATCCACCTAGCATTGAACAACATTTTTGTTTGTATTGTGCCAATTTTTAGGTCCCTTTAATTACGGCAAATGGTACCAGCTTTTACTCACAGTGCTGATGAAAGATTTTCTTATTAAACTTTTTTTAAAGGAAAAAGACAGTGTCCATTTATTTTTATAATTTCTCTTTAATTACTTATTCATTTCTGGCTGCACAGGGTCTGTGTTGCTGCACACAGGCTTTCTCTAGTTGAGGCGAGCGGGCTTCTCATTGCAGTGGCAGCTTTTCTTGTTGCAGCGCGGGCTCTAGAGCATGGGCTCAGTAGTTGAGGGACATTGGTCTAATTGCCCAGTTGCATGTGGAATCTTCCCAGACCAAGGATTGAACCCATGTCCCCCGCATTAGCAGGCAGATTCTTAACCACTGGACCACTGGGGAAGTCTGTTAGTGTCCATTTAAATGAATATTATATAAATAACAGAACTGGTGCTTCATGTCATTGTTTAGTCGTTAAGTTGTGTCTGACTCTTTTGGGACCCCAGGGACTGTAGCACCCCAGGCTCCTCTGTCCATGGCATTTCCCAGGCAAGAATACTGGAGCCATTTCCTTCTCCAGGGGATTTTTCCAGCCCAGGGATTGAACCCATGTCTCCTGCATTGACAGGTTAATTCTTTACCACTGAACCACCAGGGAAGCCCACTGGTGGTTCATAGATACAGTAAAAGTCATCAGTGTAGGATGTGAATAAAGGGAGTTGGGGAGATGGTGCTCTCCAACTCAGGTGCCCTGAATGGTGCCCAATTCAGGAATAATTGGGCTGCAGCCTCTGGGTTGGGGCTGAGCCTGCAGGGGAGAGTTAAAAGGAGGTTCCATTGCTGACACATTGGAAAGG
The DNA here is from genome assembly GCF_027580195.1 of Bos mutus. Lineage (NCBI taxonomy): Eukaryota > Metazoa > Chordata > Mammalia > Artiodactyla > Bovidae > Bos > Bos mutus. The sequence continues at coordinate 41,465,598 of NC_091634.1, forward strand.
AGAGGGAAATGCCTTGAGAAGGACCTGGGCAGTGGAACCCTGGCTTCCTGCCCTGGGTTGGCCAATTACCAGCTGTGTAGCTTGGAGCCTTCTCTTCCCTTTCTGGACTTGCATGGTCCCCATTGTAGAATGAAAAGTTTGGATTTGATCATCGGAGAAGGCAATGGCACCCCACTCTAGTACTTTTGCCTGGAAGGTCCCATGGACAGGGGAGCCTGGTGGGCTGCAGTCCATGGGGTCGCTAGAGTCGGACACGACTGAGCGACTTCACTTTCACTTTTCACTTTCATGCATTGGAGAAGGAAATGGCAACCCACTCCAGTGTTCTTGCCTGGAGACTCCCAGGGACAGGGAAGCCTGGTGGGCTGCCATTTATGGGGTCGCACAGAGTCGGACACGACTGAAGCGACTTAGCAGCAGCAGCAGCAGCAGCAGCAGTGTTCCCTTCAACCTTGATTTTCTGTGATTCTGTGAATGAGGCAGGCATGACAAAGTCTCAATTATTTTGATTCACACATTCATATGTTGATATGAAAAAAAAAATCTCCCCATAGCTGATCATTCACAGCAGTGTTTCTCAGCTGCTGCATTATTGACATTGGAGGCAATATATTTCCCTGTTAAGGTGACTGTCCTATGCATTGTAGGATGTTGAGTAGCATCGCTATTCTCTACCCATTAGACACCATGGCACCCCACTCCAGTACTCTTGCCTGGAAAATCCCATGGACAGAGGAGCCTGGTAGGCTGCAGTCCATGGGGTCGCTAGGAGTCAGACACGACTGAGAGACTTCACTTTCACTTTTCACTTTCATGCATTGGAGAAGGAAATGGCAACCCAGTCCAGTGTTCTTGCCTGGAGAATCCCAAGGATGGGGAGCCTGGGGGGCTGCCGTCTATGGGGTCACACAGAGTCGGACACGACTGAAGCGACTTAGCAGCAGCAGCAGCAGCAATCCCTCTGGGCTTCTCAGGTGGCGCTAGTGGTAAAGACTGCCTGCCAATGCAGGAGACATAAGAGACATAAGATCACCCGGTTTGATCCCTGGCTCTGGGAGATCCTCTGTAGGAGGGCATGGCAACCCACCCCAGTATCCTTGCCTGGAGAATCCCATAGACAGAGGAGCTTGGTGGGTTACAGTCCATAGGGTCCCAAAGAGTTGCACACAACTGAAGCAACTTAGCACGCACCCTCAGCAATCTCTCAATATGATAATGAAAAATATTTCCAGACATTGCTAAATATCCTCTAGAAAGCAAAATTTTACCCTGTTGGGAATCACTAATCTAGGGAAAACTCATCTGTTTTTGTGTGATCTATGTCCCATTGATTCTAATAGCAAAATGTTAAGAAGCTGAAGTTGAACAGTTCTATGAAGACCTTCTAGAACTAATACCCAAAAAAGACGTTCTTTTCATTATAGGGGACTGGAATGCAAAAATAGGACATCAAGAAACACCTGGAGTAACAGGCAAATTTGGCCTTGGAGTAAAAATTAGGCAGGACAAAGGCTAACAGAGTTTTGCCAAGAGAACACACTAATCATAGCGAACACCCTCTTCAACAACACAAGAGAAGACTCTACACATGGATACCACCAGATGGTCAATACCAAAATCAGATTGATTCTATTCTTTGCAGCCAAAGATGGAGAAGCTCAATACAGTGAGCAAAAACAAGACTGGAAGCTGACTGTGGCTCAGATCATGAACTCCTTATTGCCAAATTCAGACTTAATTGAAGAAAGTAGGGAAAACCCCTAGACCATCCAGGTATGACTTAAATCAAATCCCTTATGATTTTACAGTGGAAGTGACAAATAGATTCAAGGGATTAGATCTGATAGAGTGCCTGAAGAACTATGGATGGAGGTTCATGACACTGTACAGGAGGCAGTGATCAAGACCATCTCCAAGAAAAAGAAATGCAAAAAGGCAAAATGGTTGTCTGAGGAGGCCTTAGAAATAGCTGAGAAAAGAAAAAAAGCTAAAGGCAAAGGAGAAAAGAAAAGATATACCCATTTGAATGCAGAGTTCCAAAATAGCAAGGAGAGATAAGAAAGCCTTCCTCAGTGATCAATGCAAAGAAATAGAGGAAAACAATAGAATGGGAAAGACTAGAGATCTCTTCAAGAAAATTAGAGATACCAAAGGAACATTTCATGCAAAGATGGGCTCGATAAAGGACCTAACAGAAGAAATGGTATAAACCTAACAGAAGCAGAAGATATCAAGAAGAGGTGGCAAGAATAAACAGAAAGTGAAAGTGAAGTCTCTCAGTTGTGTCCGACTATACAAAAAAGATCTTCATGACCCAGAGAACTACGATGGTGGGATCACTCACCTAGAGCCAGATATCCTTAAATGTGAAGTCAAGTGGGCCTTAGGAAGCATCACTATGAACAAAGCTAGTGGAGGTGATGGAATTCCAGTTGAATGATTTCAAACCCTAAAAGATGATGCTGTGAAAGTGCTGCATTCAATATGCCAACAAATTTGGAAAACTCAGCAATGACCAAAGGACTGGAAAAGGTCAATTTTCATTCCAATCCCAAAGAAAGGCAATGCTAAAGAATGTTCAAACTACTGCACAATTGCATTCATCTCACACACTAGCAAAGCAATGCTCAAAATTCTCCAAGCCAGGCTTTAAGAGTTCATGAACTGGGAACTTCCAGATGTTGAAGCTAGATTTAGAAAAGGCAGAGGAACCAGAGATCAAATTGCCAACATCCTTTGGATCATTGAAAAAGGAAGAAAGTTCCAGAAAAACATCTACTTCTGTTTAATGACTATGCCAAAGCTTTTGACTGTGTGGATCACAACAAACTGTGGAAAATCTTCAAGAGATGGGAATACCAGACCACCTAAGCTGCCCCCTAAGAAATCTGGATGCAGGTCAAGAAGCAACAGTTAGAACTGGACATGGAACAACAGACTGGTTCCAAATTGGGAAAGAAGTATGTCAAGGCTTTATATTGTCACCCTGCTTATTTAACTTTATTCAGAGTACATCATGAGAAATGCTGGAGTGGATGAGGCACAAGCTGAAATCAAGATTGCCAGGAGAAATATCAATAACCTCAGATATACAGATGACACCACCCTTATGGCAGAAAGTGAAGAGCTAAAGAGCCTGTTGATGAAAGTGAAAGAGGAGAGTGAAAAAGTTGGCTTAAAACTCAACATTCAGAAGACTAAGATCTTGGCATCTGGTTCCATCACTTCATGACAAATAGATGGGGAAACAGTGGAAACAGTGACAGACTTTTTTTTCTTGGGCTCCAAAATCACTTCAGATGGTGACTGCAGTCATGGAATTAAAGGATGCTTGCTCCTTTGAAGAAAAGTTATGACCTACCTACACAGCATATTAAAAAGCAGACATTACTTTGCCAACAAGGGTCTGTTTAGTCAAAGCCATGATTTTTCCAGTATTCATGTATGGATGTGAGAGTTAGACTATACAGAAAACTGAGTGCCAAAGAGTGATCCTTTTGAACTGTGGTGTTGGAGAAGGCTCTTGAGAGTCCCTTGGACAGCAAGGAGTACCAACCAGTCCATCCTAAAGGAAAGCAGTCCTGAATATTCATTGGAAGGACTGATGTTGAAGCTGAAACTCTAATTCTTTGGCCACTTGATATGAAGAACTGATTCATTTGAAAAGACCCTGATGTTGAGAAAGAGTGAAGGCAGGAGGAGGAGGGGACAACAGAGGATGAGATGGTTGGATGGCATCACTGACTCAATGGACATGAGTTTAGTAAACTCCGGGATTTGGTGGTGGACAGGGAGGCCTGGTGTGCTGCAGGCCATGAGGTTGCAAAGAGTCAGACATGACTGAGTAACTGAACTAAACTGAACTAAATTCACACATTCCGGAGGTATTTTGGCAGTTCAAGTTGCCTTCCATAGAGCAATAGGAGAGACAAGGCTTCTGGCTCATCCACTGAATAATTTACTTGCTAATCATTTACTAAGCATGATCGTACTAAACACCAGGCATACAATGGTGTACAAGAACTTTCAAGAACTTGCAATGGGTCACCATTGATTTATGCATCATTTCTTACAAACTGTATTATTTAAGCTATTACTTCGATGCTTGTTCTTCATCTAACAAATACTTCTTGTAGGTGTTCCTTTTGTTAGCACTATACAGAAGCATAGAGCAGTGAGAAAGACAGTCATGCTACTTCTCCTTAAGAATGTTCCAGCATAAAAAGCACTATTGCGTTGTTCCAGCGTTGGTCAGCACTCAAAGGTGACTGTGATGAAGGAGTATGAATGGAGGCTGCCTCAAGTAGGCTCAGTTTAGTGAGGATGATGAAGTACTTACCTAGTGGAATCTATTGAAAAACAAGATGTGGGAGAGATTCCCCATGGCTGGCAAGATTACACCAACCGTCATGAATGCATTTGTGCTGGATAATTAAAAACATTTATTATGAACTACAGTGTACCCATTTGAGAGATGGGAAAACTCCTTCAGAAGTCTGAGAAATTTACTCAATGTACTCAGTTAGTGGAATGCAGGAGATGGAGGGAAGATGGAGAAGGAACTTGAATCCGTCCACAGATGTGTGGCAACAAAGCCTCATGGACTTGTTTGCTTTCCCAGGCTGACACTAAAGGCTGTGGGAGGCATGTCTCGGATGGAGATAGATAGAAGCTATAGAAGTTCTAGGGTCACAGAAGAATGTATTCCCAAGTTGGAAAGAGATGCAGAAGCTGAGAGAGAGAGGGGGGCAGGAGAGATTGGTGGCCACAACAGGAAAGAAAAAAAATGAGCACAGTTTGAAAGAAAAAAACTTGTAGCCAAATTCAAAATGAGCTCCATTGAACATGGCATTCTTTCATTTTTAGACCTTGAATCCTTATGCAGTGGTCCCCAACTTTTTTGGCACCAGGGAATGGTTTCACAGAAGATAATTTTTCCACTTTAACAGCATCATCTTTTAGGATTTTCAGTAGGTCAGTTGGAATTCCATCACCTCCACTAGCTTTGTTCCTAGTAATGTTTCCCAAGGCCCCCTAGACTTCACACTCCAGGATGTCTGGCTCTAGGTGAGTAACTACTACATCATGGTTATCTGGGTCATTAAGACTTTTTTTGTACAGTTCTTCCACATATTCTTGCCACCTCTCAATCTATTTTGCTTCTTTTAGGTCCTTTTAGGAACGTTTCTGTCCTTTAATGTGCCCATCTTTGCATGGATTGTTCCCTTGGTATCTCCAATTTTCTTGAAGAGATCCCTAGTCTTCCCCATTCTAATGTTTTCTTCTATTTCTTTGCACTGTTCATTTAAGAAGGCTCTCTTATCTCTCCTTGCTATTCTCTGAAACTCTGCACTCAGTTGGGTATATCTTTACCTTTCTCCTTTGGCTTTTGCTTCTCTTCTTTTCTTAGCTATTTGTAAGGGCTCCTCAGACAACCATTTTACCTGCTTGCGTTTCTTTCTCTCTGGGATGGTTTTGTCACCATCTCTTGTACAATGTTATGAACCTCTGTCTGACTCAGTGGACATGAGTTTGAGCAAACTCTGGGAGACGGTGAAGGATGCGGAAGCCTGGCATGCTAAAGTTCATGGGGTCACGGAGTTGGACACAACTTAGTGACTGAACAACAACAGCAACTATTTTTCCACAGTCGATGGGGGTGGTGGTGGTGGTAGATGGTTTCGGGATGATTCGAGTGCATCACATTTATTGTGCACTTTATTTCTATTATTATTACATCAGGTCCACTTCAGATCATCAGGAATTAGACCCCAGAGATGGGGGACCTCTGCCTTTATAAGACTCATCATCAAAGAACAGTTTGCTCTTAAGGAAACTTGCTAAAGGAAACCTCTTCTCATTCTGACTTTTAGTTTTGGTTTTTCTCCTAAAATTTGCTTGCAAGACAAACCCAAATCCTAAAGACTTCACCCATTATGGGGACAGAAATCTCTGCAGGTTCTTTACTAGTTTCAGTACTGAGTGAGCTGTGTTATCATAGATGTCATTTTACACGTCTGACTAAGGAACAGCGGAGTATGTTCAGTATGTGTGGTACATAACATCAGCGTGTGTTCCTGAAACATGCTTTCATCTCTATTTGCTGCCCCCTCCCCATGCGATTTGTTCATAAATAATGCAAAATCTGAGAGCAAATAGAGGAATTTATCTTGTTCCATCAAAAGAATTTCTGTTGGAGTGGGAACTTATTTTTTTTGCTAATGGTCTTTAAATGTCTTGAAAGACTAGTTGTGTCTAGCACAAATGCCTTCATGTTGAAAAACAATTACCCAAGAACTCTATTAGAATGCGGGTTTTGAGAATGTAATAAGGTAGAACATTTAAAGTAGATAATGTTATAGCTGCATTGTTACAAATTGGCAGCCTATCAATCTCTGAGAATCAAATCTTTGGGAAACTCATTGCATATACCCTGATGGGCTCCAAATATCAGTAAATATTCAGTACCAAGTCTGATGTATATTTCTCTAGGAAAAATAAAGTAATTTATCAAAGTAAGTATGTCTGTGTCTCCACTAGATTATAGGCTTACTGAGGTCAGGGAAAGGGGCTTGTATTTTTCACAGCACCAGGGACAGTGGTTTGCAAAATGGGGTGCTAGAACTAGCTTGTCCAGATTTATGCAAGCTTTGGAAATTCTGCAAGTCAATTGTAAAATCCAGGGTAGCTTGAAATTGGCTGTAGTGGGGATATTTACTCCATAGAAATTGACCAACACAACAAATCAGGGTTTTGTTTTGTTGAGTGCTAGTTTTCCAGGAAATGTTTGCTCATCTAGAATTTGGGAGCTTCTATTTAGTGGAAATAACAACAACAGCAATTCCAAACTCATACTTGATGATGAGCTGGAATTTCTTCCTTTGTAGACTGGAACACACTCTGAACTCCATCTCTCTCTCTCTCAATAATGCTATTTCACAATATGCATGAAGAGACCAGGGTAGACCATGTCCTAATTTTCCAAGCATAAATAGACCCTTGTCAGAGAGGCAATGTCTACACAAAGAAAGCATTTCCAACTTTACTGTGAAGAACTCTCTCCATACTGCCTTCCTTCTTTATGTTAATACTCTGACATTGAACACATTAGAGTTAACACTCTAATATCAGTTTGGGGACCCTACAATGCACAAAGCACTTTGCCAGGGACGAGGGACACTCCATGTGACTAAGAGCTAGTTCATGCTGTCTGACAGCGTTCTTGTGATAGGAGGAGGAGAGAATACACAGAGAGCCTGGGTGTGGCCACTCTGTTTGTTAGTGTGATGTACAAGGGACAAAGGTTTAAAGACAAGGAAGATGTGGGTCAAGAAAAGTCAGTATAAGAGGAGACCCAGCGAGGATGTGAGAAGCTGAGTCTGGATATTCTAGAAGTAGAAATAGGGCAATGGGATAGTTCTGGAATTGCCCCGTGGGTCTGGGGATCTCTACACTTCCAATCTGGTGACTGTGGGCATGCATGGGCTGAGACCATGAAAAAAGATCGACTTTGGCAAAGCCTACAATCGCAAGGAGCTTGCAGATGACTTGAAAGTTCACTAAACATGCAGGAAAAGGGAGCTCACGATGAAGTCGGAACAAGTGCATGTTAATAAATGGCCTGGGTTGAAGTCTAGCACATCCTTGCATGGAAGGGGGATTGTGAATGGCTTCAAGGATAAGGTGGGATTTCTAAAAATTATGAAGAATTTTAAGGGGAAGACAGCAGTGGAATAAACTGAGAGCAAGGACCCCCGCTGAGCTCAGAGCTCTGTTCAGCTGCATGTCTCACACACCTGTGAAGCCAGTCTTGTATTTATATTTCTCCAATTTGCCTGACAAGTTACCTTGGGGAGGCATATAGATTTTACAGATTTTTTTGGTCTCTCCTCTGAAGAATCCAATCCATGGATTAAAGGGGGAGTCCTGGAATCTGTATTTAAATTTTTTTAATTTAATTTATTTTATTATTATTATTATTTGGTTTCAAAGTTATAATGCATGGTTTAAAAGAGAGGAAAGGAAAAAAGAGAGAGAAAGCTGGTTATAGATCTGAGGGAATCTAGGAGGAAGGGCAAATAGAGGGAAAGTAAGGGAGACGACAAGTCTGGGGGAAGTCCAGTGGCCCAAAATCCCGGTTTCCCACCCACAGCCCAGCCCTTGGAGTGAAGAATTAGATCAGTTTTGCACAAGAGTTTTTAAAAAATCAAATCATAACAAAGCTGGTTTGGCTTCTCTTTTGAGTCTCCTAGATTACCGAATGTCTGTCTCACTCTGGCCAGTCGTGTCTCTCCACCAGACACTGTTGGGGCTCTCCTAGGTCTCTGCTTATGTCCCAGTCTGGGGTTTCCAGGAGTGCGAACACGAAGTTAGAGTGAGGCTGCTTCAGGATCTGGCCCTTGTGTCCATCCAGATTCCATAGGGAGTGCAAGGCTCCCAGGGGAGAGAGGGATGGGAGGGGGGCAGACCCTGCCCAGGCAGTCCTCACCGCTGGACAGGGCATCAGACGGCATCCCGAGGGCTCACCCTCCCCTTCCCCTCCACCCCAACTCAGGTGGAGGGGGAGCAGCTGTCACCAGGGCCTATATTGGTGAAGGTTTCGGCTCAGCACAGAACAAACAACAGCGGTGAACCTGAGGGCATCCAGCACTGGAATCAGGTTGAGAAGGGTGGTATCACTGAGATCACTGAACCAGGATTTGATGGGGACGGCATTGTCTGGATGGCTCCTATAAGCCCCTGGGGAGGTATCCAGGATCACAATGCTGGAGAGGTCACTGTGGACTGCAGAGAGGTCCTTGATGTAGCTGCCCCATTCCAAAGTGCAGTGCTGTCTGTAGTATCTCCTCTTGAGAATGCTTCTGCTATTATCCAGTTTATCTGCCACAGCAGAGCCATAAATCTCCATGCTTGTTGTGAACACCACCAACTTGTACCACTGGCTCACCACTTCTAAGAAGAAATCCACATGGGGCCTCTTATGTACAAAAAACCGGACTGGATGTTTGTCTATTACCACCTTGAGAATGAAGTCAGGAGGCGTTCCAGGCCAGACTGTGGGCCTCAGGACTCCATCATGATGGGAGTGAATAAGTGTCTCATCCAGATCCAGCACCAGGATCTTCCTCTTCACCCGGCTTAGCCAATTCCGGGACGCAGGAGATAAGGGAAGGATGTCATATTTGACAGTTTGGTACTGAATTACCGTGCGGATCTGCCTCTGCAAAAGGTAAATGAAGAAGCTCCAGAGCTTGGCGGCGAAAGCCACGGACTTGCGCAGCCCCAGCAGACACTGAGTCCGCATCATCCCGATGACCCCGGCACCGCTGGCCCCGGGGCCCCAGCGGCCCAGCTCCGCCAGCCCCCCGGGGGCAGCACCCCGCCACCGGGAGGGGGAACAGGGGCCCCCGAGTGGCAGAGGAGCCTGCAGAGAGGGGCACGAAGCGGGAGGCTCACAAAGCCACCCACGACGACGAGGGGAAAGCCCAGCGGAACGGGGAGCTGCGGGACAGGCGTGGGCAGCCCGCAGGGGCCCACATGGGCAGGTAGTGGCACAGACGGCTTTGCCGAGGTTGACGGCGGAGACAGGTTGGGCTATAGTGGGGTCCTCCAAGACGAGGAGGGAAGGGGATGGAGAATTTGGGGAGGAGGCTATGAGGGAGGGGGTTAGGGAGAAGGGAGGGAGGGAGAAGGAAGGGGAAGGGGAAGGGGGGGAAGCGGAGGGTCTATTATTATTTTTAAAATTTTGTCTTTGCTGGGTCATCACTGCAACACACCAGCTCTTCAATGTGGCACACCGGCTTTCTGCAAGTGGGGGCGCCTTCTATTTCTGAGCATGCGCTCTAGAGGGCACAGGCTCAGTAGTTGGAGCCCGTGGGCTGTCCAGTTGCCCGACAGCATGTGCGATCTTAGTTCCCTGACCAGGGATGGAACCCGCGTCCCCAGCATCGGAAGGAAGATTCTTAACCACTGGACTACCAGAGAAGTCCCCTGGAATCTGTATTTTAATTAAGGAAACTGCAATGGGCTGTGCATCCTGGCTCTTTTGAAGGACCGGCTCTGTGCTGAGCGCTGTGTGGATATTTTGGGGGAGGGGAGAGGGGCGAGCCACTAGCCGGTACTTCGCGGGAGTCAAGAGTATGAGTTTTGCAGACTCTCCATCTTCCAAACTCGCTCCCTCCGACATCTCCAGCCCCAGGAATGGGCTCCTTTATTCCCCTGAGTTGGAACTGCCTGAATTTTAAAGCACTGCACGATTTATTCAGAGGAAGTCTTTGAAGAAGGAGTGGGAGCTAGGCCGCAGGATTCTAATCTTGAATATTCAGGGAAAGCAGCATGCCCTATTCAACACGGCTGATCAATAATGAGTGCATTCACACTCTCAATGTGTGCATTATGTACAGATACAAAATATACAATGCCCCCAAAACGGGGAAAGACATTTCTGATGGAATTTTTTTGTTTGGGTTTATAAAAATAACTTGTGGTGCATCAATTACTCTCCATTTCCATGGATACAGGCAATACTTTATTATGTAACTCTACAGCTGTGCCGGTTTTTAATATAAAACCCAGATTTTTTCATCTATTTCTCTTTCATAGTTACTGAACTGAGATAATAACATCTTTTACCTATGAATGTATTCTTTTTTTTTTTTCACCATCCTGCAAACTCTTATTGATTAGAATTTCATTTTGTGGCTTTTGTAATAAAATCTCCAGTAAATGTTACCATTGCAGGCGGTGGAAGGGCGGAGCGGGAAAGGAGGTCATTCTTTATGTACATTGTGTGTAAATATGCATGTGGAAAGAATGCAGTGTGGGTGTACATGTGGCTTCCAGCTCTAACAAGTGAATGCCTGGGAATTGTCCTGGCTTCCAATTTGTTCTGGGGCAGTTTTCAAATGACTGTTTGCTGCTGCTGCTGCTAAGTCGCTTCAGTCGTGTCTGACTCTGTGCGACCCCAGAGACGGCAGCCCACCAGGCTGTTTATGACATGTTAAAAAAATATTCATTTCCTTTTTTTAAAGAACCTACCACCCTCTTTTCTGAGAGCAAATCTCTTATTTCTGTACTTCTACAATTGGTAATTCACTGTCAGTGTTTTAACTCCCTGAAAGTGTTAATCACTCAGACGTGTCCAACTCTTTGCGACCCCATGGACTGCAGCCCCCCAGGCTCCTCTGTCCATGGGACTTTTCAGGCAAGAATACTGGAGTGGATTGCCATTTCCTTCTCCAGGGGATCTTCCCAACCCAAGGATTGAACCCCGGTTTCCTGCATTGCAGGCAGAATCTTTACTGTCTGAACCACTGCCCTTTAACTCCCTGGTGAAGTGCAAAGTTGATGAACAGCTTGCGGTTCTTTCCAGGTCTCCCTGCACAGCAATGGCCTCCTATCTTCCTAGTGGGGTTGGACTAGTGAGTGCTAGGAAGGGGGAAGGAAGTGAAGATGGAGATGAAGATCCAGGGTGGGCTAAAAAGGGGGCAGATTAGGAGAATAAAGCTGGATAGGATTTGAAGGGCTACTGGGAGGAAACAGACCCTACAGATTATCAGCCATTTGGAACTCTTCCACTGACAATTCAAATTTTTGGTAAACAGGGTTAACTTAAGGGACCAGAAGGGGCCTGAAGGGTCTGACAACTCGTTACCATCGTATGTGAAAAACTGCACGCTTGTGAGTATGCGCAGTTTGGGAGGAAAGGGTCTGTTACCTGTAGATTTGGGGGTGGCTGCCTGGCTTACAACAAATCCTGGAGAGCTCACTTCCTCTTTTAGTGACAGAGCCCTCAAAGAGAGTGAAAGTGAAAGTGGCTCAGTCATGTCCGACTGTTTGTGACCTCATGGACTACACAGTCCATGGAATTCTCCAGGCCAGAATACTGGAGTGGGTAGCCTTTCCATTCTCCAGGGCTTTTCCCAACCCAGGTCTCTTGCACTGCAGGCAGATTCTTTACCAACTGAGCCATAAGGGAAGTCAAAGAGAGTGGGGGAGAGTTAAGCCATCCATCACCATCCTGGTGACAGTAATTGACCTAAGAGGTGGGCACCTGACCCGAGCTGGGCCAGTTAGAATGCTTCCCTGGGAGTTTTCCAAGTCAACTAGTAGGAAAGTGCTCATTCCCATTTTTGGGTGATGGAACAAGGATTTAGCCATGATCTCCACCATATGGCAAAAATCCATCTGCAATAAGAGGGAATATTTAAATGATTAATGAATTCACAAGATCACTACAGAACAGAAGAAAATGACAGGATATCATGGGGTCGTCCATGTTGGGCCTTTCCCCACATCTCTGTGGTCTTCTCTCTCAGGAGGAGTCAGATGCACAGAAATTCTGGTTCTATGGTTTTTCTTTTCAAAGGAGCCTTGGTATTGCAATTTTCCCAATCTCTAAAGTGGTCAGAATAATTTAAGCCCTACCTACTTCATTGAGGTATTGTGGGGACCTAATGAGATCTTTAAAATTAAATGCTGTTTGTACACTCCCAGGAGTTATACCTGGACCTGTGGTGTCATGTCTTGGTCTGAGATGGCAAGCATGCACAAATGATGTCAGTGTTCTTTTTCTCTGCTTCTGGTTCACTTCAGTTCAGTTCAGTCGTTCAGTCGTGTCTGACTCTTTGCGACCCCATGAATCCCAGCACGCCAGGCCTCCCTGTCCATCACCAACTCCTGGAGTTCACTCAAACTCACGTCCATGGAGTCAGTGATGCCATCCAGCCATCTTATCCTCCATCGTCCCCTTCTCCTCCTGCCCCCAATCCCTCCCAGCATGAGACTCTTTTCCAGTGAGTCAACTCTTCGAATGAGGTGGCCAAAGTACTGGAGTTTCAGCTTTAGCATCATTCCTTCCAAAGAAATCCCAGGGCTGATCTCCTTCAGAATGGACTGGCTGGATCTCCTTGCAGTCCAAGGGACTCTCAAGAGCCTTCTCCAACACCACAGTTCAAAAGCATCTGGTAGATCTGTTGATCCTAGCACTGCTTCTGGCTCAACTTGGATAGAACCTCATAATCTTTTTCAGCACAATTTTCCATACAGCCTCCACCACTAATTAGATTTGGCATGTAAAATAAAACCTATTTGTGGTCTCTGATCTAGGCTCTCACATGAGCTGATATTAGGGTTGCAGCCTGGAGATCAATTTCCCAACTGATCATAGGGGAAGGGATAAAGATATAATGATGTGTTGCCACCATTTTGAAAAGGACAAAATGGTGTAACTGTTAGGAAGACATAAACAGGTATTTGGGGGTTAGGAGAAAGGAACCGTCATCTTAGCTGTTTAAACATCGTTAATAACAGAGAGCAGAAAGGTGAGTGAAAATCATTCTAATTACTTCCCTGCAGCATCCCAGGTTGTGAGCCTAATACTGAACAATTTGACAAGTCGGTACAGGACACATTGTAAGTCGTTATCACTTTTTGCTTCTGGGAATTTAAGAATGTGAGACTATAAGAACAACCTGATGTAGAGGGACATAAAACAAATGAAAAAAAATTCACTTAAAAATAACTTTTGAGTAGTTGCAGAGAACTGCATGTGTATTTCTGTTGGTATGTTTACCCAGAAGTGAGCAACCTTATACACTGTAGGAGACCTGGGGTCGATCCCTAGGTTGGGGAGATCCCCTGGAGCTATGCAAAACTACAGCTCCATCAACAACTGGCCGGAGGACAAGTGGCATCTAGGCGGGGGCCTGAAACTTCAGTGATCATCAGGCACAGACCCATGGCAACTGCGTCATCTCAGGCCCTCCTCAGCTTGTCTGTGGCTTTGAAGAATTGGACAGAAATAAGTACCTAATTTCTGCAGTGGCCTTTAAGCCACTACCAACCCCCTCGAAGGCTTGGGCTCAATGTCTTCTGGGTGCCTACACACCAAGACTCCCAGACTATGACTGGTTGAGTCAGAGCTGGATTCCTCACCCAAGACGAGCCAATAGGATCTTCTTTCCTCACTTTTAGAATTAAATGAATGGACCTCTAGCAGGTATTATTGGATCTAGCAGGCTATTTGGATGCCAAGGATAAGCAATTGGGATGGGCTACTTGCAAGCAGAGCAGAGCAACCTTCTGGAAATGGATGTGGTGGAGGCTTTGGTTCTTCTTTCTTAAAACAAAGCCCTTGTCATTCCAGCTAGCTTAACTGGACTTCTGTTCTCTGCCAGGAACCCTGTGCTGACCCCAACTGCTCCCCCAAATCTGGGATGTGCACCTCCATGGCGCACAAGCTGATATTTAGATGGCAGGAGAGATGATTTTCCGTAGTACAGACTTTTAAGACATCCCCATCGATTTCTATCACGAGAAGGAAATTCCCTTTCAGCCCTTTTGAGGATCTCAGTTTGGTGCTTGTCTTTTACACCTAAGACTTGCTAATTTCCTATTTCAACAAAGAGAGGATTGGGCTTAGGCTAAGAGCCTTCAGCAGTCAATGTTATCTTGCTAGAATTTAATAATATTATCTTGCATTTGGTTTTAGGGTGCCTTCTTTTATGGCAGGTGATCTTATTTTTCCATTGCCCTCATTCTGACACACAGAAGACACAAGGGATATTAGAAAGATTGCTGTTGTTTAAAACCAGTTAAGTTTAGGTTTGTTACATAGCAATAGATAATGGGAACAGAACCCATGACAGATAATTCAATAGAGGGCAATTAACATAGAGAACCAAATAGAAAAATGTTGGAAGGGCTGAAAGTGTTCATAAGGGATGGTACAGCCACTCAGATTTAGTAAGGGCAGGAAGTCACTTCTGCTCATAGGGCTGGAGGGACAAAGAAGGTAGGAAGTGTTACTGGTGCCCAGGAGAAGGGCCACCTGGCAGGAGCTGGAGCCATGGTAGAGAAATCTGGTGCCACAGGGAATTTTGTTCAGTATCCTACTCTATGTGACCCCATGGACTGCAGCAAGCCAGACTTTAGAGTCCGAAGCGAGGAGTGGTATAAACATTTTAGCTTCTTCCCTTCTCCCACCATGCAATCTTTTTTTGGGTTTCTCATGAGACTCTCACCAGAAACCTGTTGCTAAGGAACATGACTGCCATAATTTGCTGAGGTCAGTTCCCTGGGATACAGAAGAAGGCAGGGCAGGAGGTCTTAGAGTAAAGGGGACCAGACTTCCCTGCTGGTTCAGCAGCTAAGACTCTGTACTCCCAATGCAGGGGGCTTGGGTTTGATCCCTGGTCAGGGAGCTAGATCCCACATGCCACTACTGAAGATCCGGCATGCTGCAATGAAGATAGGAGCTCTGAGTGCCACAACTAAGAACCTGTGCAGATGAACAAAAAACAAAAAGAGTAAATGGGGTGAGTGACCAGCACTCAGGGTCATGTGACACAAACTAAGGCAAAGTCCTTCCAAGGAACTGCTGAAGGCACTGGGCTTAGAATGAAATCGAGGACGAGAAAGGCATGTGGAGTGCCACATATTGTGTGCCCCTTCAAGCTGTGCATATGCCACCCCTGATTCCTAAAAGTATGCCTTAATCTAACCACAGTGTACTGATAACAAACAGGACCCTTATTAGTTGCAAGTGGCTCATTTTTCTCAAATGTCCAGGGTGAAAAGGCCCCAGACACAGATGTGTGCAGAGGTTCCACCATGTCATCAGGTGACTGTGTCTGTCCATCTCTCAACTCTCTGCTCCTCTGTCTTCATCCTCAGGGGCAGCCTGACAACCAGCGGCTCTGGACTTGCAACCATTGGCTGAGCAGGCCCAGGGAAAGTTCAGCACCTCTTTCTCAACAGTTCCAGCTAAAGTTCCAGACTTGAGCTTGATTGGCCTGACTTAGGTCCAGTGTCCATGTCTGCACTGCCCACCAGGGCCAGGAAAGTGGAATACGCTGGTGGTGTCTGTCAGTGTGCCCATCAACGGAGGCAGGAAACCAAGTCAGGCGAGTCAGAGGTCAGCCTCACTTGACCGGAAGGACAATTTGCTTTAATTAAGGTGCTTGTCCCCAGAAGAGGGGATGCTGGGTGGGTATAAATAATTGATGTCTCATCAAACCCTTCCAGCACTTCTATTATCTGCTATGTTTCTATTTCCCTGTGTCCCTTCTATTCAGGTAAATGTTATGCCTTATTCATCTCTGTATCCCAACAGCATCTGGAATGGTACCAGCGACCAGGTAAGCACTCAGTGAATGTTTGTGGAATTGGATTGAGGTGTAAGCATTTGCAGTCTTCCTAGGTGATGCTAGTGGAAAAGAATCCACCTGCCAATGCAGGAGGTGCAGGAGATGTGGGTTCAGTTCCTAGATCAGTTAAGATCTGATGAAGAAGGAAATGGCAACCTACTCCAGTATTCTTCCCTGGAGAATCCCATAGACAGAGGAGCCTGGAAGGCTGCAGTCCATAGGGTTGCAAAGAGTCAGACTCCACTGAAGTGAAGTAATTATGCATTTATTTCTAGAGCACAATGGGTATTTTCCATACCCTGGAGGGTGTGGGGGACTGGATTTCTTGTATTTTTCTCTACAGTGGGTGGGTGGTAGGCAGAAGAGAGGGCGGCAATATTGGCCCAAACACACCTTTTTTGCATCTCAGAATCTTTCCCGGGCTACCAGGTCTCCTGGGGACTCTGGCCAACCCAGCTGAGAGCTCATCTCCATTTACTACAAATTAGAAAACCAGCATTTTCCTTTCAGTTGGCCTGAGGCACAATCTTTCCCTTCCAATTTGAATTGCATATATAAGTGCCATGTCTTCCCATTGGATGTGTAAGGACTATCTGACACTTCAGTTGTTTTTCTCATTTTTCAGATTTAAAAGAGAAAACACATTTTAGAGGCCAATTGGTATTGTAGCCCCTTTTGGAAAGTACTGTCAGCATCACACTGCAAAACCAAAGTTCTTCAATTACTCTGCACAAATTAACTTCTGATTAGTCTTTGCACAGAGCCGCCATGGAAGCCCAGACTCCTTCAGTCTTTGGCTTGCAAGACAATCTCCCAACTCAACAGAACCATCAAGGAGCCTGTTTATAACAGTGCCATTAAAAATGAAGCTCTGTCAAGAATCCTTGATAATAGTGTTGGAAACTGTATTCACAAGGATTTTTTAAAACGACTGGATGGTTTTTTAAAAAGGCAATGAAACACTTTTAAGGAACTCTAATGTAATAAATCAATCATAATCCCTCTGACTTGACTACACTGTCTTCATATTTATTGTAGCATATGGAAAACCTCAATTCTTTCCTATCTCCTCCTCCCCACCACTGCAACATTTGAGAAGACATCTAGGTAGAACATATTTATATTTTAAGAGATTTATACTTGCTTTTAGTATTATTTTTAATTTTTATTTTTTATTGGAGTAGAGTTGATTTATGATGTTGTATTAGTTTCAGGTCTACAGCAAGGTTATGTGCAGTGAATATATATATCTCCATTCTTTTTCAGATTATTTTCCCCTATAGGTTATTACAGAATATTCCCTGTGCTATACAGTAGGTCCTTATTGATTATCTATTTTGTTTTCTATTTATTAACAATTTTTAAGTTAGTTGATTTGTTTTTGCTGCTGGAGGGTTTTCTCCAGTTGCAGCCGTGGCTTCTCTCGCTGTGCAGCTGCCACCTGCTCTAACAGATAATGAGCTTCCCAGGTGGCGCTGTGGTGAAGAACTTGCCTGCCGAGGTAGGACATGCAAGAGATGAGGGTCCAATCCCTGTGCCAGGAAGATCCCCCGGAGGAGAGCATGGCAACCCACTCCAATATTCTTCCCTGGAGAATCCCATGGACAAAGGAGCCTGGCAGGGGTGGGCTACAGTCTATAGGGTCTCAAAGAGTCCACGTGACCAAAGCGTCTGAGCATGCACACATGCATAACAGGTAATACCCCTTATTTTGTTTATTGTTTTAACACAACAAAACTTTATTTCTCCAATACATAATAGTCAACTTCGGCTGTTCCTAATTGTGCTTTTATTTTAAAAGTTATTCTGTTGCGATATGATTGATATTTAAACATATGTACATATTTTAATATGTATACATGGGCATATGTTTACACCCAGGAAGGCACCACTACCATCGACATCATAAACATATCCCTCACCTCTCAAAATTCCCTCTCACTTTTATTATTAGCAGTAATAATAGTAATAATAATAATAGTAGTAGTAGTAGTAAATACACAACACGAGAAATACTCTCTTAGCAACTTTCAAGTATTTAACAAAGAATTGTTAACTATAGAGACTGCTGAATAATAGATCTCCAGAACTTATTCATTTTACTTTTCTGAAACTTTGTACCTTTAACCACCACATCTCATCACCAGTCAGTCCTAAAGGAAATCAATCCTGAATATTCACTGGAAGGACTGATGCTGAAGTTGAAGCTCCAATACTTTGGCTACATGATGCAAAGAGCCGACTCATTGGAAAAGACCCTGATGCTGGGAAGAATTGAAGGCAGGAAGAGAAGACAGAGGATGAGAGGGCTGGGTGGCATCATGGACTCAATGGACATGAGTTTGAGCAAGCTCTGAAAGATGGTGAAGGACAGAGAAGCCTGGTGTGCTATAGTCCATGGGGTCGCAAAGAGTCGGACATGATTGAGGGAGTGTCAACAGCGACTACCATCACCTCTCTATGTCTCCCTCCTCCTAGTTTTGGTAACCATTATTCCACTCTCTGCTTCTATTGGTTCAGCTCTTTAAGATCCACATATAAGTGAGATCATATGGGATTTATTAATGTCTTTCTGTGTCTGGCTTACTTCACTTAGCATAATGCCCTCTGGATTCACCCACGTTGTTGCAAATGAAAGGATTTCCTTTTCTAAGGCTCAGTGATATTCCATTGTATGCATATACCACATTATTTTCATCTAATTATCCATCAACAAACCCATAGTTTGTTTCTAATTTTTTATTCTTACCAGTTTGAGAAAAATTGACATACGTCACTGAATAAGGTGTACGGCATGATGATTTGATTGACACATATTGTGTAATGATTATCTTAATAGGCTCAGCTAACATCCAACATCTCATACGGGTACAATATAAAGAAAAGAAAGAAGAAAAGAGACAAGAAAAAATAATTTATTCTTGTGATGAGGACTCTTAGGATTAACTTTCTTAACAACTTTCTAATATATCATACAGCAGTGTTAACTATAGTCACTATGTTCTGCATTTACATCCCTAAAAGTGAAACTTAGTTACTCAGTCGTGTCCAACTCTTTGTGACCCCATGGACTGTAGCCCACCAGGCTCCTCTGTCCATGAGATTCTCCAGGCAAGAATACTGGAGTGGGTAGCCATTCCCTTCTCCAGGGGATCTTCCCAACCCAGGGATCGAACCCAGGTCTCCTGCATTGCAGGCAGACGCTTTACCAACTGAGCCACCAGGGAAATCACTTTTACATCCCTGTAGTTTATTTATCTTATAACTAGAAATTTGTACCTTTTGACCACATTCCTCAAAACCCATTCCCCAGCCCTTCACATCTGGTAACCATATGTTTTATCTTTTTTCTATAAAGGTCTTAAAAAGAAAATTCCATATATAAGTGTCTGATATTTCACTTAGCATGATGCCTTCAAGGTCCATCCATGTTGTTGCAAATAGTCAGATTTCCTCATTTTTTAAAGACTGAATAATATTCTACTGTATAAATATATAAAGCTTCTTTATCCATTTATCCATCAATGAACACTTAGTTTCTGTGTCCTGGCTATGGTAAATAACGCTGCTATGGAAACTTCCCTGGTGGGTCAGTGGTAAAGAATTTGCCTGCCAATGGAGGAGACACAGGTTCTATCCCTGATCTGGGAAGATCCCACATGCCTTGTAGCAACTAAGCCTCTGCATCACAACTATTCAGCCTGTGCTCTAGAGCCCAGGAGCCACAACTCCTGAAGCCCACACACCCTAGATCTTGTGCTCTGCAACAAGAGGAACCACTGGAATGAGAAGCCCGAGCACCACAACTAGAGAGTAGTCCCTGCTCGTTGAAATTAGAGAAAAGTCCACGAAGCGACAAAGACCCAGCACAGCCAAAAGTAGATAAAAATTATTTTTAAAAATGCTGCTATGAACATGAAGGTGCAGGTATTTTTTTGAGTTAGTGCTTCCGTTTCCTTTGGATGCATTTCCAGAAGTAGAACTATGCTGGATCATATGATAGTTCTATTTCTAATGTTTGGAGGAATCATCATGATGTTTTCTGTAGTGACTGTACTAATTTAAAATCCCATCAACAGTTCACAAAGCCTTCCGTTTTTCCCACTACCACACCAGCACTTGTTATCTGTTGTCTTTTCAATGATGGCAAGAGAGAAACAGGCCTCTTAGGCACGTTCTGCAAGGCTAGGGAAGCCAGGTACTCACTTCATTCTCACTTTCCATGGTGGGAGAAATTGTAGGCCAGGAGGACTTCTTTCAGCTCTGAGCTGTGCCACTTTGGGGGATGGACAATAAGAGGAATGTGAAACTGGTCTTCACTTCTTCAGTGCATCTATTCTTGGACTTTTTGCTACAACAAGGTGCTAGAACCTCTTAGCTATGTTCCTGGACTCCCATAAAGGGATTTTTTCATAGATGATCATTAAAATCAATCTTTCTGCTGCTGTATGAGCACTGGACTATCCTATTTGGCTACCTGGCTGATATCCTCTGGTGGCTCCTAATTGGGAGGCTCTTTTCCAAGGAGGGATCCAGATTCAGGGACCTAGGTTCCTTCCATCTTGTAGCCCTACATCTTCAATAGATGCTTCCAAACTCACGCTACTGGAAAAGACTCTTGAGAGTACCTTGGTCAGCAAGGAGATCAAACCAGTCAATCCTAAAGAAAATCAACCCTGAATATTCATTGGAAGCACTGATGCTGAAACTCCAATATTTTGGCCACCTGATGCAAAGAGCTGACTCATTAGAGAAGACGCTGATGCTGGGAAAGATTGAGGGCAGGAGGAGAAAGGGGTGACAGAGGATGAGTTGGTTGGATGGCATCACTGAGTCAAGAGACATGAGTTTGAGCAAACACTGGGAGATAGAGAAGGACAGGGAAGCCTGGTGTGCTGCAGTCCATGGGGTGGCAAAGAATCAGACACAACTTAGTGACTGAAAAACAAAACCAAAACTCACCCTGTAAGTGTTCTATATTTCAGAGGAAGTGTGGAAGATTGCCCTTGCCTCTTTGTAATGGACCACATCTGGGAATGGTGGACATCATTTCTGCTCATTCCATTGACTAGAAGTCAGTCATATGGTCCTACTGAATTTCCAAGGAGGTTGGAAAATATAACTCCTGCCAGGGTAGTTGCTTCCCAGCAGTGTTCTGCACCATTGAAGGAAAGTATAAAACCTTAGAGGACAGAGAGAAGCCTTTGCCATAGCAAGGGGAATGAGGGATGGCTATAAAACCTCCTCCAATAGATATGGATCTACTATTAAGCTTGAGCAGGTGCTAAATTTCTCTAATTTGGGCATGGCTGATTGCAGAAGTGAGACTTCAGGTTTTGCTACTAAATCCTCCCCACCTCAACACATACCTGACTTCTCATCTATAATGTTCCCAGGTGGTACCAGTGGTAAAGAATCCACCTGCTAATGCAGAAGATTCAAGAGACACAGTTTCCATCCCTCATTCAGGAAGATCCCCTGGAGAAGGAAATGGCAACCCACTCCAGTATTCTTGTCTGCAAAATTCCAGGGACAGAAGAGCCTGGAGGGTACAGTCCATGAAATCACAAAGAGTTGGACACAACTGAGCATGCGCACAAATGGAATAATAGTAAGACTGAAAAAATGTTGCTATCCCCATTTTGTACCCAGGAAATGTGAGAACTAAGGAAAACAAGAGCTTGCATTTAGCTTTTTTTGAGTCCTCAGAAAATGATCCTTTCACGACACAACCTTATATCCATAGCATTTTGACATCTTGTTTCCTTGAGCAATAAAGGAAGTTCCATACTGACACTGGAACCAAAGTTGAACCCTATTTTCCACTCTAATGGGAAAGGTTGCTGTGTACTTTTCATATCTAAAGTAAAACAAACCCTCCCTCGTTTTCCTCTCCATTTAACCCCCATTGAACCCAATTATCCAGTTCAATTCTCTATGTGGGCTTGTTTCACAAGTTTATTTTCTCCCAGAGATGAAAGTTTCTTACAACAACCTCAAGCATTTTAAAACAAAGATCTTCGTTGTTATGCGAACACAGTTTCATTTCCACAAAAGAACATTTCACAAAAAGGAAAATAAATGCACATTTCAAAATGTCAGTTAAAGAAATGGGAAAAAAATGAAAAAGAATGTAAACCTGTCAGGGAAAAGATGAAATAAAATGCCAAGGTGTCTAAAGACTTTTCCAATGTCATTGAGGTAAGTGAAAGCGACTGGCTTAGGAACAGGGGCATTTTGACAATTTTAAAAGTGTGTATATGTGTGTATAATATAATATAATCATATATATAATTTAAACCAATGCAGTATATTGGTTAGAGGGATGGGCTGCAAAGAGTAAACACAGATTTACTACCTTAATTTCTTGCATCTGTATCTTGGGTCTTCAGCACTAAATTCACATTAAGTACACTTTTAAGCAAAGTCATCAGCTAGGGATGTGATTCTGATCAATGCTGTGTCATTTCATGGGGAGGTGGTGGTGGTTCAATTGCTCAGTCCTGTCCGAGTCTTTGTGGCCCCATGGACTGTAGCCTGCCAGGTTCCTCTGCCTATGGAATTTTCCAGGGAAGAATATTGGAGTGGGTTGCCATTTCCTTCTCTAGGGGATCTTCTTAACCCAGGGATGGAACTCTAGTCTCTTGCGTCTCCGGCACTGAAGGCGAATTCTTTACCGTTAGCGCCACCTGGGAAGCCCGTGGGGCAGTAGAGGTCATTCATCCTGTGGCTAACATTGTACTAGAGTGGGATGTGCCTTAGGTTTAAGGTCAGAAGAGCTGGGTTCAAGTTTGAACTTTGCTTGTGACTGTGGGCACTGATCTTCCTGTTTGCTCTTGAATCCCTGTAGTAAAATTTTCAAGTTAGTTATTGTACTCTTCAGCTTCCTAGTTTCTGTTTGGTATTTTCTTATATTTCTATTTCTTTGTTGAAATTCTCACTTTGCTCTTGTTGCTCTTGTATTGTTTCCAGGGAGCATCTTTATGATGGTTATTTTGAATTCTTTTTCAGGTAAAGAAAATAACTCCACTTCATTAGGGGAGTTTATCTTGTTTTTTTTTTTTTTTAATTTGGAACATATTTCCCTGTTTAATCATTTTCCTTGACTCTCTGTGTAGGTGTCTGCACTAAACAGTCACCCTACCCAGTCTTTGTGGACTGGCATCATACAGGAGAAGACCCAGAGATTCTGGGGCTTCCCTAACCTTTGTGCTAGTCTAGCCTGCTTCTCTGTTCTCAGCTGTCCACAGACATTGGGAGTACACCAGATCTTGTCAGCTCTCTAAGCAAGTGAGACTAAAGCCCAGACCTCAGGTAGCCTCCAGAAAAGTTAGATCATTAAATACTCTTTTCAACTCTTTTCATACCCAAGGAGAAGCTGGAGGTGAAGTTATTCACCTGTTTGCACTATGCTTACCCACTATGCTTAACCAGGAGAGAGGCTGTGGTAACCAGCTGTGTCAAAGTGAAAGTGTTAGTGGCTTGATTGTGTCTGACTCTTTTGGGACCCCATGGACCATAGCCTGCCAGGTTCCTCTGTCCATGGAATTCTTCAGGCAAGAATACTGCAGTGGCTTGCATAACTACAACCTATATATAACCTATATAATTATATAGGTAGAATCTTCTATAAATACTTCTGCAGAGTGTCTTTAAGATCTCATTCCTCCAGCTTGCTTCTCTGAGTCCCCGCCTGTCTTGAAATCCTTGTCGTTTCCACTGAATCCATCCTTCCCTCCTTCATTGCTCAATGGCTGTAGCCTGCCCTCACTGCCTACCATTTCTTAAGTTTCTTTCTCTTCCCTCCCTCTACCATTCCAGGCTTCTATCTACTGGTTTCTTCTCTTGTTCTCTGGGCTTGCTTTCAGGCTTACTCACTGTACTAAAAACAGTGTTGAAATGTCACCCTTCCATAATTCATGGAGAGAAGTTTCCCAAGGTTTAGGAAATACCACCACAAAGACACCAAGTCCCCTCCCTAGAACCCATCTCCCTCTTCTCCTGGCACCCACACACTGAACCAGGTATGGAGCTCCTCTTTGCAATTTGGTGTTCATTTCTGGGACCAAGAACCCAGAGGCAAAAGACCTTCACTCTTGAGCAGCTCTTCCTGTATCAGAACCAGGAGGGGACTGTGGGCAGGAGGACAGTGCGCTCTTGATTCCTGCTCCTGTGGCTCTCAGGGCTGAGGCCTCCCTAGCCTGAGGTCCAGCCAGAACTCAACATATAAGGAGTTAATGTGATCCATGTGGGGATGCCCAACTGAGAGCTATAGGCCTTGTTCATTCACTTGAAGGAAGTTCCTAGGAGAGTCCTAAGGACACAGAACACCCATCTCATGCCCCTTCTCTCAACCTCCTTTTTTGAAAAATAAGCCAAGAGAGAAAAGAAAGGGAAGGGAAGGGCAATCAGAGAAAAGGAGGGAAGTCAGGATGGGAGCAGGGGAAGAAAGAACAGAAAAAGTTGAAGAGGTTTAACTTTGTGCTGAGTATGTGAAATGCAGATCTTGGCTCTAACTTGCAACAAAATAGAGTTCTGTCTCTATTCCCAAGGCCTCCAGGGATTGAGGGAATATGGCGCCAAATTCTACTCTCAACTCAAGGGAAAATAACCTTGGTGGAAATTTGCTGAGGCCTCCGTGGAAGTTGAAACAGCAACTTTGAACTCCAGGTTTGGAAAGAATCAAGGCTTCGTGCACTGGAACTTCCCTGGTGGCCCAGTGGTTAAGATTCCACCCTCCCAGTGCAGAGGTCCTGGGCTTGATCCCTGGTCAAGGAACAAAGATTCTGCATGCCACACATGCACAGTTAAACATATAAATAAATGTGTTTTTTTTTTTTAAATCACGTATTTTTGATATAAGTGAGTGAGGTAGTAATTAAAAAAAAAAAAAAAGACTTCCTGCCATGGGATGGGCTCCTCAAGGAGCTTGGTTGGGGGAGGAGGGGTAGAGAATTAGGGACAACCAACCCCCTCTCCCCACTGTACTTATGTACCCAAGAGTCTGAAAGGAATGGAGTTATTTTTCTGTGCCTCATTGTAATGCAGCCCTACCACCACCTGGAAGCCTTCCTGGATTGCTATCCTGTCTTTCTCTTAGAGGTGTTGCCTTGTTTTTCTTCCCTTTTTGTTTTTCAACCCTGTGCTCCAAATGGTATCTCCCAGAGATGCGCATAGGAGGTGCTCCGTAATTACTATTTGTTGAGTGAACAGTTGAAGGAAGTACTGCGGTACAGGTGGGAAAGCGCTTGGGACTCTTTGGAATTCTGTATCCATTTCCAGTTGCACCATTAATTTAGCTGCATGACTCTGGGCAGGTCTCTCATTCTCTGACTCAGAGTTTTCTCATGTGTATAATAACTTTATAAAGAAGCTTCAATATTTACAGGTTGTGATAGGCAAAATTATGTCCCCCACCAACAAAGATGCTCACATTTAAATTCCTGAAACTTGTGAATATGGGAATGAAGGGAATCAAACCTGCAGGTGGAACTGGAATTAATCAGCCAATCTTAAAATAGGTAAGTTATCCTGGATTATCCAGATGGGCCCAATGTAATCACAAGTGTCATTAGTAACAGAAGAGGGATGCAGACGTGAACCAAAGAGACAGTACTGAGAGAAGGAGCCTCAGGTCACAGGCTTCAGAGATGGATGTAGAGGCCAAGAGCACAGGAATGCAGGCAATTCCTAGAAATTGTAAAAAAAAAAAAAAAAAAAAAGGCAAGGAAATGGATTCTTCCTTCCCCTCAAGCACCTAGGAGGAGTGCAACCTTGTGGACACCTTGCCCAGTGGGACTCATTTCAGATTTCTGATTTCCAGCACTGTGAGAATGTTCTGCTTTAACCCACTGTGTGGTAATGTGTTACAGCAGCAAGAAGAAACTAACACACAGGTGCTGTGTGAGCTTCTGTGGTGGCTCAGTGGTAACGAACCCGCCCGCCAGTGCAGGAGACACAGGTTCGATCCGTGGGTCGGGAAGATCCCCTGGGGAATGAAATGGCTACCCACTCCAGAATTCTTGCCTGGGAAATCCCATGGACAAAGGAGCCTGATGGGCTACAGCCCATGGGATGGCAAAAGAGTTGGACACGACTTCGTGAATTAACAACAACAATTGTGTGTAAAGTCCTCGGCACATATTGGGTGCTTGAATGGGTGATAGAAGAGACTGAATGCATGAGAATTAGTGTTTCTCACTAGACTGTTAGCAACATAAAGGCAGTGTTTCTTCTCTTGTATCCTACCCACCTTCTACCAGAGTGCTGGGTACACACCAATGCTCAAAGAGACTTCTAGACTCAGCCTAAATTTCACGTTTGGGGCTTGAGTGATGCCAGCAGGAGAGACAGGAAAGAGACAGCATAGAAGAGGATGTTGTTGTTATTCAGTCATTCAGTCATGTCTGACTATTTGTGACCCCATGTACTGCAGCATGCCAGGCTTCCCTGCCCTCACCATCTCCCGGAGCTTGCTCAAACTCATATCTATTGAGTCAGTGATGCCACCTAACTATCTCATTCTCTGTCATCCCCTTCTCCTCCTGCTTTCAGTCTTTCCCAGCATCAGGGTCTTTTCCAATGAGTCAGTTCTTCCCATCAGGTGGCCAGAGTATTGGAGCTTCAACTTCAGCATCAGTCCTTCCAATGAATATTCAAGGTTGATTTCCTTTAGGATTGATTGACTGGTTTGATCTCCTTGCAGTCCAAGGAGATCAAACCAGTCAAGAGTCTTCTCCAGCACCACAGTTTGAAAGCATCAGTTCTTCAGCTCTCAGCCTTCTTTATGGTCCAGTTCTCACATCTGTATGTGACTATTGGGAGAATTGTAGCTTTGACTATACAGAATTTTGTGGGCAAAATTATGTCTTTGCTTTTTAATATGCTGTCTATGTTTGTCATAACTTTTCTTCCAAGGAGCAAGTGTCTTTTAATTTCATGGCTAGAGTTGCAGTGTTTTTGGAGAAAGGGTGTAGGTGCTTGAAAAAGTAAACTGACTTCTTCCTGAAGTGCGAGTGTGGTGAATAAAGGTTATAACACAGAAGCAAAAGCACAGAACACAGAAGCCAAGTTTTCACTCCACTGTACTGGGAGGCTCCTTGCAAAGATGCTGGAGAAGACAGGAGAGAGGACTAGTCACTCATCTCCAAGACACGGAAGAGACTTCATCTCTGGGTGAGAGATGCTACTTATGGGGGGAGGTGTTCCTTATGAGCAAGCCCGCTTCTGTTTACAACACTATTTGCTGAGACATGAGGCTGAATTCACCCAGTGTATCCAAAGAGCCAGCCCCAGGTCTGGGGAAGGTCATTGCAGAGCCAGATTTTGCAAAATTTCTTCCTGCATTTGGGCCCTCTTGGAAGTCCAGGCTCCAAAGAAGAAATCTTGGCTGTAAGGATCCTGCTGATCGATTGATCGGTACGATGCTGTTGCAAATCACCACAAATCATGAATGTCTTCCTTCATTTAAAAGAAAGGGGAAAAAAATTTGGTTTCAGTTCTGAAAGCACAGGGTAAGAAACCCAGAGGTCACTTTCTCTTTCTTTCGAGCTCTCTCTCACTCTCTTAAATAAGGAGAAAGGCTATATTTTTCCATGGATTAAGTCCAACACAGAGAAAACTGTCACTGTGAAAACAATAGAATTTATCTCCACTGATATAGCTTGACACTGGGACAAGTGCCTGAATTGTTGCCATAGCAATAAATGTGTCGGACTTATGCATGCGTTTTCTGCTATAGGATTTTGATTAATGGCATTGACTAAATGGTGTGAAGGGGGAGAGACCATGCAGAAGGCCCGAGGAGAGGAGAGAGAGCCGGGCTGCAGAGCTTTTGCCACAGCCTGCTACGGAGCGGTGGCAAGCGGGGTGGATCAGAAACCCGTTAAAAGGGAGGTAGAATCTCTTCTGCTGTCATTTAGACTGTAAGCCTTGTCTGACTCTTTTGTGATGCCATGGACTATATATAGCCTGACACGCTCCTCTGTCCATGGGATTTTCCAGGCAAGAGTACTGGAGTGGGTTGCCGTTTCTTTCTCCAGGGGATCTTCCTGACCCAGGGATTGAACCTGCGTCTCCTGCATTGGCAGGAGGAGTCTTTACCACTGAGCCACCAGGGAAGCCCAGACTCTTTTCTATGGAGCAGCATCTGCATGACAGCAGTGCCTTGTACCTGGGGTCTGAGAGGGGAAGGAGAGGGTGCATGACACTGAAGCCATGGCTCCATCGGGCCAGAGAGCTCATGAACTCTCCCTTCCATGAATTGCTTTCTGTGTGCCTGTGTGCTTGGCATTTGGCAGGTCTTAATTTATTAATTCCTCACATGAACTCTATGAGGCAGCTATTATTTTTTTGCTGATTAAGAAACTGAGGCACAGAAAAGTCAATTAGCTTGCAAAAGCCAGACAGCTAGTAAGTGGTAGAATCCGGATTCAACCCTCAGGCTGTCTGGTCTTGGATGCTGAGCTTAACCACTGCACTGTGCTTTGTCCAGAAACAGGTTCTGCCCTCCTGACTTTGCCTATCAGTGCTGGCAATGAACGTGGAAGAGGCAGTGGTGTGGGGGAGAGAGGGAATGACTGAGTGACAGACCTCCCCACCTCTGGAAATCAAGCAAAGTCCTCGGGGCTTTCTGCAGGAAGGGGACACCTCTTGCTTATTGCTAACATCATAGGTACCAGTAAGTGCCTGGGGCCTTTGATGTGCTACTTGTCAGAAAGGCTGGACTCCCTGCTGTCAGTGTGACCTTGCACTACCCACTGGATCTCTCCAGGCCTCTACTTCCTCATCTGTGGTTGTGAAGATTCAATGAGAGGGTGCTTTGAATACAGCAACTGGCATACTCATCCACTCATCAGATTAAATTCATTTTGCAAAAGACTCATGTTTACTAATTTGCTTGATGTTGAGAAAATCCTTTCAGTTTTCAGACTTGGTCTTTCCTCTAGTTCACACAAATTATTTACTGTCATTTTCTTTGACTTTTACTTCTGTTCCTCCTATTCTTTCCTTCTTGATATTTCTTTTACTTGTAAACTGAGTCTCCAGTCCATCCACTTCCTTTACCTCCTCTTATCATTTCTAAGGTCTATTCTCCTTTGAGACCAGGATGCAATAATCAAGTTTGTCTTCCACCTTACTCATTTGGTATTTTTCTTCAGTATTCATTCTACTGTACATTCCTCTGAAATCTCGTACTTTTAAATTATTCCTTTGTGACTATTTAGTCTAATTCTACAGATTAAATGTTATATTAAATATTTTTGATTTCACTGTTCAGAATTCTTTAAATAACTTTTTCAGTTTTCAGCAATACATCTATGTGAGAAAGGCTGCCTCTCCAAGGTGTTCCTGTGCTGTTGGGCCACAGTGTTACTGGTCTGATTACACTCATTCATTCACTCAAGAATCATTTACTGAGTGTCTACTATACACCTTGGGCTTCCCTGGTGGCTCAGATGGTAAAGCGTCTGTCTGCAATGCAGGAGACCTGGGTTCAATCCCTGGGTTGGGAAGATCCCCTGGAGAAGGCAATGGCAGCCCACTCCAGTATTCTTGCCTGGAAAATCCCATGGATGGCAGAGCCTGGTAGGCTACCGTCCATGGGGTCGCAAAGAGTCGGACACGACTGACTGACTTCACTTTCACTTTCACTATACACCTACATCATTTGTCATGTCAGATGTTCAAAAGTTCCCTGAAGGAAAATACAACAGGGTGATACGGAACTGAGACTGGCAGGGGGTAGCTATTGGTTATGGTGTTGTCAGGGAAGGTCTCTTTGCAGAGGCAATATTTGAGCAGAGTCCCAAAGAAATTAAGGGAGCAAGAAATGTGGCTATCTAAGGGAAGAACATTCTAGCAGAGGGGATACCCAGTATGAAGACCCTGTTCTATTTGCAGAAACCAGCTTGTTTGCTGTAGAAGACAGATTAAGTGGGAAATTCCATGTAGATGGCTGTCACCAGGGTGCCTCTTTCTGCTTCAAGCCTAGTATAGGACAATTTTTGTAGGATTTTCTCTAGTTCCCAAAAATAGAGGCTTTTTATTTTCCCTGGGAGGAGAAGGCAATGGCACCCCACTCCAGTACTCTTGCCTGGAATATCCCATGGATGGAGGAGCCTGGTAGGCTGCAGTCCATGGGGTCGCTAAGAGTCGGTTACAACTGAGCGACTTCACTTTCACTTTTCACTTTCATGCATTGGAGAAGGAAATGGCAACCCACTCCAGTGTTCTTGCCTGGAGAATCCCAGGGACGGTGGAGCCTGGTGGGCTACCGTCTATGGGGTCGCACAGAGTCGGACACGACTGAAGTGACTTAGCAGTAGCAGCGTTTTCCCTGGGAGAGAGAATTTTGAGTTGGTCCATGATGTCTCCATCAATAAGATACTGCTCGAGCTGTAGCAAAAATCCTGTAACTTTTGAGATGTAGACCCAAGTTTCAGGGACTGTTGCTGGTGTGATGATGGCTTAAAGAGGGATGCACCCCATGCTCCACTGCAGGGACTGTTGCTGGTATGATGATGGCTTGAAGAGGGATGTAACCCATACTCCACTGCAGGAGACCAAGGATGGCAAATTCATACCACAAGTGCCCTGATCCATGACAGATGGTGCTTGTTGGTCATGGTCATGGTCATGGTCTTTCTTACTAAGACTAGGTGCCACTTCAGAATCCTTCTTAACACTCCACGTTAGTCATGGTAGAACCCAAGATGAAAGTTTTCAAGGATGATGATTTCTGACACTATGCATATAAATTGAATTTTTATATTAGGTCAAACCATGTGAAATTGCTAAAAAGAGGTATCTATTTTTAACCTCAGAAATGACAGTTTCATGTGGTTCAATCCAATTCATTGAATGAAACACAGCTCTGTTCAATGGAACTTTGCTGGGAAATCTTTTCCTCAGCAAGTCTTTCTTATCCTCTGTGAACACTTAAACCTGAATATATCCACAAATTTTCATATTTTAAATTTTCTGAAAGTGGGACCCAACAGTATTCATTAACACCCCAACACATCTATCTAGGTACCAAATTCAAATTCGTTTCCAGCCTTCGTCTAATTTTTCGCATTTTCTGGGACCATGAGGTGACTGAACCTAGAATAAGAGCCCCCACCCCACAAAGACATACCAATAGGCCATGCTTTCCCTCTAATCTCTGTGTGGTAGCTTGTGTTACTGCTCTCATTCATTTGCTTTCCCCCTGTAAGAGTTTCATACTTTCCTCATGCTTTGCCAACTTAAAGTGTATCCCTATGAGAGAAGGGTACTTCCTATCCCCTTAATGGCAGGCTTGGTCATGTGACCTGCTTTGGCCAATGGAATGTGATGTATAGTACTTTCAAAGACATTGCATGATTCATTCATAGTGCTTTTTCTTCTTCTGCCATGAGACATGGATATTGCATTGCTGAAGACACATGAAGCAGAAATATAAAGTCTCAGCTTTACAACAGCAACATGTAGAGTGAGTGAAAATAAACTTCTGCAAGCCACTGAAATGTTGGGTTTTACTTATTACGGGGCTATACCTGGCCAAGGATGACTAATATACTTTGTCAGCATTAAATACCATGTTAAGAAATAGCTTTCTCAGGGGCTTGCCCAGGGTAAGCATCCTGTAGCCATAGAACTTTATAGAGAGTGTTTCATTTTACATAAGCTGTTGAAATCGAGGGTGTGGAGGGTGTAAGACCATCCATTCTTTCTAGACATGACCTGTAATAGATGTGCCAAAAATCTTTAGGGGAATGGGTTCAAACCACGTGATCACAGGTGCTTTGTGGGGAAAAAAAAGTGATTTGGACTTCAAAGAAGTTTGGAAACACTGGGTTAAATAAAGTTAAATGGGGTTCTTTGCAGCAAGGTTCTCAGAGCTTTTAATACGCTGAGGTGCATTGTGAATCTCCTAGGGAAGAGGGTGATATAGAATTCACAGTATTCCAAAATTCTTTGATCACGGAACTCCTTTTTTTTTTCATAGAGTATTTCATGGGCTTAATGCTCTGCAAAAACACTGCCTCTGGTGGCAGCAGAATTTGCATATTTCTCCTATAATTCCCATCTCTTTCAGCCATCTATTTCACTTTGTCTTCACTCTCGCCTTTGTATTGTCTTCTTTTGCCACCTGTTCCTCCATCTCTTTTCATCATTCCACATTCTCTACCTATTTGTCCTTCCTCCTTCTTTCTTCTTTCCTCTCCATCCCCTTCCAACCCTCACTGCCTCTT
This sequence comes from Bos mutus, assembly GCF_027580195.1. NCBI lineage: Eukaryota > Metazoa > Chordata > Mammalia > Artiodactyla > Bovidae > Bos > Bos mutus. Next base: position 41,497,984 of record NC_091634.1, read on the forward strand.
CTCCTCTTCTTTCCTATTCACTCTCTTCACCCTCCTTCTTGTACTCTCTCTGGTTTTTCAGGAAGCCCAGAGTTTTCCTCTGACTGGATCTCCCAGGGGAATGTCCTCCTTGATTGTCAAATATCATTCCTGAAAACAAAGCCAGTGATGGTGCAGCCTGCTCTTCCCAGGTGTGGCGTTAATTTTAAAGCAATGGGCTTTAGCATTGCATCAGCCTCCTTAAGGCAAGATCCTTTGTTCTAGATTCAGACAAAGCAGCCCAGTCGGCCTTAAAAGAAAAAAAAAAGCTGTTTCATTTTATATTGGAAAAATACAATGTGACATCTGGAGAATAAATTGTTCAGTCAGCCAGAAATACGCCTTGTAAAAATTGCTTAGGTTTCTGTAACAAGATTATTTACTGCGAGTGTTCACCTATAATACAGCACACTTTTGAAATGGACCTTTTATGAAACACATCAAGAACTGTAGAAATGTATTCAGTGCATTAATCTACAACACTGCACACTTTACCACACTTTCAGAGCAGATTTCAAAACTCAGACCATCTAATGAGATAGAGAAAAGTTATTCTTGTCCTATATTCATTCTGGTCATGTTCTATATGGAGCCCTTGGGATATTTAACATAATGTAGTAGGTTTTTCAACATACACACACACTCCCTCTCACACACAATCATACACACTGTTACACACACTCTCATACACAAACGAAATATATGACTGTTCAGACAGCTATTCAGTTTAGAATGCAGTAGGCCCATATTTCAACAGCCTGTGTGCAAGGCAAGGGCTGGCTATTTTAGAAACCAGAACTTTATAAATATTTAAAGATCTTGATTTAATTCAAATGAGAGATCGTTCAGGTACTGTCAGTTACTTTCCATAACTCCTTCATTTCTGATCACGGGGTGACAGTTTGGGTAGCAATCTCCTGGCAATTTGAAGAACTGCCTCAGTGAGAATCTGGCAGCTGGCACTGGGTCTGAGGTGGCTGAAGCAGGTGGATTGGGGAGAACTGGGTCAGGTAGGGGAGGCAAGTAAAACCACGCCCTATGCTTACCTGCTTTGCTGACCGTGACTTTTCCTCTCTGACCTTGACTTTTCTGACTTCAGAAATGGGTTCTTCCAGCTGGGCGGCTCCACATGAGGTTGTCCCAACTCTTCTGCCTCAAGGTAAATTCAACTGCTCCCTTGATATCAACTCTAGAACATACAGAGCAGGGAAGAGGCCTGCAGAATGGTTCCTCCACCAATCCAGTGAAAAGCCCAGCCTCTCAAAGTTCACCTTGGCTTGGAGATTTTAGAGCTCTTGTTGTTTAGTTGCTAAGTCATGTCTGACTCTTTGTGACCCCATATATTGCAGCACACCAGGCTTTTCTGTCCTTCACCATCTCCCAAAATTTGCTCAAACTCATGTCCACTGAGTCAATGGTGCCATTCAGCCATCTCATCCTCTGTCACCCACTGCTTCTCCTGCCCTCAATCCTTCCCAGCATCAGGATCTTTTCCAATGAGTCAGCTCTTCGCATCAGGTGGCCAAAGTGTTGAAGCTTCAGCTACAGTATCAGTCTTTCCAATGAATATTTGGGGTTGATTTCCTTTAAGATTGACTGTTTTGATCTCTCCAGCACCAATTTGAAAGCATCAATTCTTCAATGCTCATTTGAAAGCATCAGTTCTTCAGTGCTCAGCCTTCTTTATGGTCCAACTTTCACATCTGTACATGACTACTGGATAAACCATAGCTTGGAGAGTTAACTTGGCCAGTATGGAAATTCAGGAGATGAGTTAAAGAACCACACCAGAATTCTCTCTCCAGTAACAAAGCTCAGCTCATCTCTCAGCCACCCCTTCTTATCCTCTTGGCATCTCCACAAAGCAAAGTCTGCATGAAATTCAAGGCTGAGCTGGTAGCAGTTGTGCATTGTATGCATGTCGAAGGATAGAGTTCTGGAAGACTTCCAGGCTCTGCATTCTGCAGGTCTCTCCTCTCAGAGTTGATGTTCTGGGGGAAGCTTGCAAGAGGGTCTGGCTGGGGACTTCCCTGGGGGTCCAATGATTAAGAATCTGCCTCCTAATGCAGGGGATGTGGGTTCAATCCCTGGTCAGGGAACTATTAATAAGATCCCACGTGCCATGGGGCAACTGAGCCTCAACTACTGAGCCTGCATACTCTAGAGCCCACGCACTACGGGAAGAGGATCTTGTCCATCACAACTAGAGAGAAGCCCCACACGCTGCAACAGAAAGCCTGTGAGCCACGGTGAAGACCCAGCACAGCTCTGCCCCCTCCCCCAAAAAAGACCTTACTGTTCTTCCTGTAGAGCAAGTCCAACTTTCTTGGACTTCTTTTTTTCTTTAAATGGACTTTACAGGTTTCAATTCCAAACTCTTTCTTTGTAGTTACATCATAGTTTCTTGTTGAAGAGGACAAAACCTTGATGGCATGGGAGCTGACATGCAAAGTAACAGTGAAAACATTCTTCCAAAAATCTGAATAGGTCAAAAAAACCCATATTTTTTAGACATCCAGATTTCATCAAGATATTTTGCATTCTGTGTATAGTGGAAAGAGCCAGAAAATCTTGGGAACCAACTGGTCAGGCTAGACGTCAACCAGCACATATGTAAAAGGAAGTTATGTCTGACGGTGTCCACTGGCCTTCTACTGTATGCCTATGATGAAATATGGTCTTAGTCTATCAATTTATATGTATAATTGAAGCAAGAAATCAAGTATGGGGGTAGATTTGGGATCAATTTCTATTCTGTCTTAATAACAAAAATTAAAATACATTTCTTCTCCAAAAAATGGGCTTTAGCATTTTTCTTCTAAGTCTTACACTCTGGGAATCTACCAGTCTCCTTGAGAAATCTTCCTCTACTCACAGTTTCCATTCCTTTCATGGGAATGTTGTCTTTCTTCTTCTTGGTCCGACCCGAGACATGAACCCTCCATGAAGTCTTCCATGATCCTCTGGTTCACACCAATCTTTCCCTCTTTATCCTTTCAGGCAATCTATGGAACCACATAGTTTAACACTCAATCACACATGGCTCTGCCTTGCTTCCACCGTCTTGCCTTACCCTGTATGTTAAGTGGAAGCAAGGGGTTTGGTCAGACCAACACACTAAGGTAAATAAACAAGAGGCTCTCATCTTTACACTATCATAAAATTATCATGTGGGGCTCTCCAGGTGGCACCAGCAAAGAATCCGCCTGCCAATGCAGGAGATGCAAGAGACACAGTTTCAATCCTTGGGTCAGGAAAATCCCCTGCAGGAGGAAATGGCAACTCACTCCAGTATTTCTTTCCTGGAAAATTCCATAAACAGAGGGGTCTGGTGGGCTACAGTTCTTGGGATCTCCAAGAGTTTTACATGACTGAGCAATTGAGCAGACAGGCACCACCAGAACATCATTTGGGGTCTCAGTTTCCTCATGTATCAAATGAAGGTGTTACTAACATTGCTTGTCTCATTAAAAAATTAATAATAAGTGAACTCATGAAGCAAAACACTTCATAAACTGAAAATCCTGGAACATACATGTGTGCTGAGTCGCTAAGTCATGTCCAACTTTTTGCAACACCATGGACTGTATATACAGTCCATGGAATTCTCCAGGCCAGAATACTTGAGTGGGTAGCCTTTCCCTTCTCCAGGGGAATTTTCCCAACCCAGGAATCGAACCGGGGTCTCCTACATTGTAGGTGGATTCTTTACCAGCTGAGCTATCATACATAGAGTATCAATAATATTGAACTTCTTGTCTTCCATTTGCTTCCACCATCCTACAGCAGCAGGAAGAGTGTTGAATACACAGTAGGAAACCAACAAGCGTTGGTTACATAGACTGTTTCTTCCTGCCCCAGGGTATCTCTTACTGGTTCTGGCTTCTGGAAGCCAAAGCAAGGGATAATGAGGATGAAAATGATTTGAGGACCCTGTTGGTTCTTTACAGAAGGATTCAGAAAGCTGAGTTTCAATTTTCCTCGACAACCTTCTGGAAAGTTGGGTTGAGAGTTTTGTTGCAGAGGATTATCTTGTCTGGGAAGATGTTGGCCAAAGCTTAAAAGTTTAGCACAAATCATGAGATGACTTATTTCCTTCTTTCAGGAACAGAATAATTATAAAGTAAGATCATTATTGAATAGGTCAGAGACCACTAAATTATTTCCTGTAAAGTAGATTCGTGCTCGTACGAAAGGAGAATGAGAAATAGTTACAGTCTTGCTGAGAGTCCGTTGATTCAGAATTTGGTTGGCTTGCTATTTGGTATTTCTCCACAAATAACCTTTCCCTTGAGTTCTGAAGATGGTAATGGACTTAACTGAGGATAAGAATGAATATCTGCTTGTCTTTTGTTGCACTAGTGCCCTGGAGGGTCAGTACAGGGCTATTTAATTCTAGCCCTGAAGCTCAGAGCCCCTCAGATTCTTGAAGATTTAACCTTCAGGCTGAGGCCCAGAAGGAATGTGTGTTATTTGTGGTATGGTTTAGCTATTAAGATAGTGAGTAAAATCAACCATACCTCAACAAAACATAACAAATTTTAAAAAGAAGACAATGAATAAAGAGCAGATGAATCCTTTCCATCAGCCTCTCCTTCTAGAAGTTCTACAATCTCTATATTATTGTGATGGAATAAAAACTAAATGTTCAGTTCAGTTCAGTTGCTCAGTCGTGTCTGACTCTGCAAAGCCATGAACTGCAGCACGCCAGGCCTCCCTGTCTATCACCAGTTCCCAGAGTTCACCCAAACCCATGTCCATTGAGTTGGTGATGCCATCCAACCATCTCATCCTTTGTTGTCCCCTTCTCCTCCTGCCCTCAATCTTTCCCAGCATCAGGATCTTTTCAAATGAGTCAGATCTTCACATGAGGTGACCAAAGTATTGGAGTTTCAGCTTCAACATCAGTCCTACCAATGAACACCCAGGACTGATCTCCCTTAGGATGGACTGGTTGGATCTCCTTGCAGTCCAAGGGACTCTCAAGAGTCTTTTCCAAACCACAGTTCAAAAGCATCAATTCTCCAGTGCTCCGCTTTCTTTATAGTCCAACTCTCACATCCGTACATGACCACTGGAAAAACCATAGCCTTGACTAGACAGACCTTTGTTGACAAAGTAATGTCTCTGCTTTTCAATATGCTGTCTAGGTTGGTCATAACTTTCCTTCCAAGGAGTAAGCGTCTTTTAATTTCATGGCTGCAATCACCATTTCCAGTGATTTTGGAGCCCAGAAAAATAAAGTCAGCCACTGTTTCCACTGTTTCCCCATCTATTTGCCATGAAGTGATGGGACCAGATGCCATGATCTTTGTTTTCTGAATGTTGAGCTTTAAGCCAACTTTTTCACTCTTCTTTTTCACTTTAATCAAGAGGCTCTTTAGTTCTTCTTCACTTTCTGCCATAAGGGTGTTGTCATCTGCATATCTGAAGTTATTGATATTTCTCCCGGCAATATTGATTTCAGCTTATGCTTCCTCTAGCCCAGCGTTTCTCATGATGTACTCTGCATATAAGTTAAATAAGCAGGGTGACAATATACAGCCTTGATGTTCTCCTTTTCCTATTTGGAACCAGTCTGTTGTTTCATGTCCAGTTCTAACTGTTGCTTCCTGAGCTGCATACAGGTTTCTCAAGAGGCAGGTCAGGTAGTCTGGTATTCCCATCTCTTTCAGAATTGTCCACATTTTATTGTGACCCACACAGTCAAAGGCTTTGGCATAGTCAATAAAGCAGAAATAGATGTTTTTCTGGAACTCTCTTGCTTTTTCAATGGTCCACTGGATGTTGGCAATTTAGCCTCTGGTTCCTCTGCCTTTTCTAAAACCAGCTTGTGTGGACTGCTCCAAACTGGAGAGATAGTATCAAGATTTACAGCCCCCAACAGAGATCCTGGGCTCTGCACCCTGACTGAAGCAAGCCTATCTCTATTTCCTTGTTGCAATGAATGGACATATCTAAACATCAAGCTCAGGTAGGGGAAGCTACAGGCTCTAAACTGAGGCCCCGCACATCAAGATTACTCTATTCTCCTGCAAATGACACTTGGAAAGGATTGAGGAAACCATATCTCAAAGTGGACCGCATTCACTGGTGAAAATTTCCCTTTAAAGACATTTTAAAGGCCCTCATTGAAAGGCTTGTAGGTTCAAGATTTTTCGAGGAGAATTGTGGAATAAATGGAAATAAGTAAGATAGGTCCTGTTCACAATAACTCACTATCTGCTGGAGGAGACAGAGCTGTACAGATATAATGATGGTGTTAGACTATTATAAATGCTGTAAAATATGTGTAAGAATTATTGAAAGAGCAGAGAGAAGAAGACATCTGTATAGGCTGAGAGAGTAAAGAAAGCCCCTTGGAGAAGGAAGACAATCTATCAAGGGCTATCCTCAGTGATCAAACCATTATCTTCAACTATTACCCTTTAGCTTCACAAGACTTCAGCAGCAGTTTGATCAAAGAAGCATTTGAGGAGTATATGACATGCTATGTTGGAGAAAAGCTTCTAGAAATCGTGTTCAGTCTTTTGATATGGGATTTGCTTCAGCAATATGAGCCCTTGAGATTTTTCTCATCTCTTCCTACATTCTTTTTTGGTCTTTATGATTCTTGTTGGCCACTAGCAGGTAGGGGCTCTGATCTAGGTTCTGTCAAAACTATTCAACTTTCAAGTAACTTAAGCTAACACAAGAGAACTCCAGAAAAAAAAAAAGCTAAAACTGTGAAAGTCTTATGAACCCCAAGGGGTAGAATATTGTTGAACCTCAGAACAAAATTGCTATCAGAAACTGGAAAAGCTGCTAAGAATCCAAGCATTATTCCCTCACTCTCATTTCTGCTTCTCTCTGGGAATCGTTTTCATTCTTCTTTTTATATATATGTTCTTACTGCTTCTCAAGGCATATATATATATAAAAAGAGATGGCTACCCCAGATGTTCAGGTTTTTAATGTGTCCTTCATAGTCTACCATTCACATGAGTTAACTGGTTATCTCTGGATTCCTATTTCACACTCCGGGTAAAGAGAATTGGTTTACACTAACTTGAGCTATTTGTCTCCTTTTGCTGCAATAACCTCAGATAAGCAGATGACACCACCTTTACGGCAGAAAGAGAAGAAGAACTGAAGAGCCTCTTGATGAAAGTGAAAGAGGAGAGTGAAAAGTTGACTTAAAACTCAACATTCAGAAAACTAAAGATCATGGCATCCAGTCCCATCACTTCATGGCAAATAGATGGGGAAACAATGAAAACAGTGACAGGCTTTATCTTTTTGGGCTCCAAAAGCACTGCAGATGGTGACTGTAGCCGTGAAATTAAAAGACACTTACTCCTTTGAAGAAAAGCTATGACCAACCTAGACAACATATTAAAAAGCAGAGACATTAGTTTGCCAACAAAGGTCCATCTAGTTAAAGCTCTGGTTTTTCCAGTAGTCATGTATGGATGTGAAAGTTGGACCATAAAGAAGGCTGAGTGCCAAAAAATTGATGCTTTTGAACTGTGGTGCTGGAGAAGACTCTTGAGAGTCCCTTGGACTGCAAGGAGATCCAACCAGTCCATCCTAAAGGAGATCAGTCCTGAGTATTCATTGGAAGGACTGATGTTGAAGCTGAAGCTCCAATACTTTGGCCACCTGATGTGAAGAACTGACTCACTGGAAAAGACCCTGATGCTGGGAGGATTGAAGGCAGGAGTAGAAGGGGACCACAGAGGGTGAGATGGTGGGAGGGCATCACCGACTTGATGGACATGAGTTTGAGCAGGCTCCAGGAGTTGGTGATGGACAGGGAAGCTTGGAGTGCTGCAGTCCATGGGGTCTAAAAGAGTCAGACATGACTGAGCAACTGAACTGAACTCATCCAGTTTAAGCTTTTAACGTCCAATTCAAAGGTCAAATTCTAATGGGTGTGTGTACTGGGCAGGGTTGGGGGGTGGGTGGGGGGCAGGTTCCCAACACATTCGAGCAATTCTCAGACACCAGCTAGGTGTTCTACAATTCAACTCAGTTCTCACACTGTTTACCTGGAGACAACCAGTCCCACAAAACTGACTTCTACTTCAGATGCCAATCTCAAGCCCAGGCTATTACCCATGATTCTGACTGATTGGCTGCAGACTGTAAGTTTCAGTGACCTTTCCTCCTTGGGTTATAGGTTAAGGGTTCAGTGCTATAAGACTCCCCTCGCTTCAGATTTCAAGTACAGATTGTCCCCTGGGCTTCTGATCAGCTAGCTATAAATCAGAGGTTCCCTGCATCTCCTCTTTGGGTTTGATTGATTTGCTAGAGCGGCTCACAGAACTCAGAGAAACATTTTACTTACTAGGTGACTCATTTATTATTATTATTATTTTCATTATTTTTGTAAGAAATGAAAATATCTGGAAAGTTTAAGATGATCATAAAATAAGTTATCATTTTATGTTGCTTGATGCAGTGTTTCTTGATATATGAGTGCTCCTTCACACCAGAGGGACACCTGTGCCTAAAGCCTATCACCCAGCCACCATCCCAGTCAGGGATAGGAAGGGTGGACACAGAGGTATCAGGAATTTCTTCCTGGGAAGGATGGGCAAAGACTAAGGTGGCGGGTGGAGATGGTAATGCACCCTAGGCCTTGCTCCTGTCGTGATGTGGCAGCTGTCCATTACCCGACAGTCTCCTGGAAGTCCTGCAAGTTTGGGTTCTCCTCCTGCCAAATGAGGGAACTTGGCCCCTGCAGTAGGAACACATGGCCATCTGCATAGAACTGATGCACTTGGATGGTGATCTTGAGGGCTGAGGCCCTTCGCAATACTGACGCCCCAGGGCAGCCCGCTGCTGGATCTCCTGTGATGAGGCCTCCAGCAACTTAGGTACCTGGGCTAGGGGCACTTTTGATGATGGTCCAGGCTCTCTGTGATGCTGGCAAGCAGATGGCCAAGCTTGTGGGGTCCCTTGAGACATGGTTTCCTGGGAGAGCCAGTCACCTCTTGTGTTGGTAGAGATAGTAGTAGATGTTGAGGCCCTCATAGTGGACTCCACGTAGAGTCTGGGAAACTTCCCCCAGTAGGGAGCCAGCTCCCCAGGCAACTGCCTCTGCAGGCCCCACTGTGCTCTCCGACACCAAGCCTGCCCTGAGACTTCTGGAACTTTCCACAAACAGACTCAGACTGGAGAAATGGCGAGATAGCGGGTTCTTCAGGCCCACCAAGTGCGAGGCATCATCCTGGAGGTGGGGGACAGAGGTAGTGTCAAGGATGGGACCTGAGCTGGGGTCCTCCCCATCCCTTCGGGCCAGCCTGGCATTGTAGGTGGACCAGCTGGACACAATACGGGGCTGCAGGGTCAAGTGTCGGGGAGCTAGTGGGTTTTTGCACCATCAATGAAGTGCAGGATTTCCTTCCTACTGGAGGCAACCAGGGGTCCACCTATGTATGGGTATATGAACTGAACTCAGTGCTTCACTTCCTGTTCTGCCTACTGGCCCAACAATCAGCGACAGTGTGCTCAAGCAGGGACAGCACCAGTGTGCAGGGGATGTCTCTCTATAGCCCTCTGCTAGGCTTTCTTTTCTTTTTTAAAGTTTATATTGGCGTATAATTGATTTACAATGTTGTGTTAGTTTCAGATGTATGGCAAAGTCATTCCATTATACATGTTAGATTATTATTATTAGTTTATTATAGAGGGATATAACTTTGAACAGTTAGATGGAAGAGGTGCATATGGGGAAGGGTGGGGAGCTTCCATGTTCTCTCCAGGAACTCATGAATCCCCTTGAATCTCCACTGTTCATCCACCTGGAAGCTCTTGAAATCTTGTCCCTCTTGGTTCCATGCAGGTTTCATTACACAGGCACGAGTATTGAGCATTGGTATTTGACTTCAAAGTCCAGTTCTCTTCTCTCCCCAGAAGTTGGAGGTGGTACTGAAAATTCCAACCCTCTAATCACAAAATTGGTTCTCCTGACAACCAGCCTCCATCATCCTTAGGTAAGGTTCAACAGTCACGTCATTAACATAACAAGAGACACCTTAATTGCTCTCAGCATCAGAAATTCCAAGGGTTTTAAGAGCTATATATCAGAAATGGGGATGAAAACCAAATATACAGCTGAATCTTAAACAACTTGAGCATTTTGGTTGCCTATCCCTAGGGAGTCAAAAATCTAAGTACAGCTAGCTATCTGCTTAAAAAAATAAAAAGGAACTGATAAATGACTCACCCGAAGACAGGAAGCTGAAACATTTTGGATAGAATCAAGACTCAAGCCCTAGTTCTTTTGATTCTACATATATTTATCTTTATGGGCTTCCCTGGTGGCTCTGATGGTGAAGAATCAGCCTGCAATAAATCCCCTGGAAAAGGAAATGGCAACTCACTCCAGTATTCTTGCCTTGAGAATTCCATGGACAGAAGTGCCTGGCAGGCTACAGTCCATGGGGGTCACATAGAATCTGACATGACTGTGCGACTAACATACAAACACACACACACACACACACACACACACACTGTTATCTTTGGGCTTCTTGAGTGGCTCAGTGGTAAAGAACCTGCCTGCAAATGCAGGAGATGCAAGAGACTCAGGATTGATCCCTGGTTCAGGAAGGTGCCCCTGGAGTAAGAAATGGCAACCCACTCCAATATTCTTGCCTGGAAAACCCTATGGACAGAGGAACCTGGCAGGCTGCAGTCCCTGAGGTCACAATGAGTCTGACACGACTGAGTGACTGAGCACACACACACATTGAGATCTTTAATTGAACATAAATGTTTCCCTACATTTAAAGATCTGTGAAGTGAAAATACAGGTATTATATTTATTGAAAATAATCCATGTATAATTGGACCCACGCAGTTCAAACCAACTTCGTTCAAGGGTCAACTGTGTATTTCTTCTTGCAAATCACAATATCACACCAATGAACTTTGTCCATAGGCTGGGTCAAAGAGTGTAAACACAGCTGTCCATGCCCCATTCCTGTGGTAGAAAGAAGTTCTTTTTTTAAAAAAGAAGCTCCTTCCCATCTCCCTCCCCATACATCTCACCCTCTCCTTCTTCCCACCCCAGCCCCCGTGTCATAAGTCTGTTCTCTAAGCCTGTTTCTCCATTGCCGCCCTGCAAATAAATTCATCAGTTCCATCTTTCTAGATTCCAAATATATGTGTTAGTATATGATATTTATCTTTCTCTTTCTGAGTTACTTCACTCTGTATAATAGGCTCTAGTTTCATCCCCTTCATTGAAGGAGGGGACATGTATACATATGGCTGATTCATGTTTATATTTGACAGAAAACAACAAAATTCTTTAAACCAATTATCCTTCAATTTAAAAATAAATAAATAACTTGGAATTAAAAAGGGGAAGGATTGCTCAGAGACTGGGCAGATCACTTCCTCCCACTTCATCTCTAAAAAGAACACCCCATCTGTCCCTTTCCAAGGGCCATGCTGCAGGAGAATCACAAGTGACCAGGCTAGGGAAAGTTCGTGTATAAGGAGAAATAAGAAAAAAGAACATTACTAATTTTAAATGCCATTGTTCAAAATAACAGTGACGTGAGCCTAATCTTTGTGATCTCAAGCTTTGACCACATCAAAGCTGTGTTTCTGGGTGTTCCTACAGGGCACACAAGCCTATTTTGCTTGGTCTCAAGAACTTTATCTTCTACCAGGTGTATCATTGTGCCTTACATTTGTGTATGAGATGCTCCCAAACAAGGTGGGGCCAGGAAGGTCCTAGAAAGTCCAAACTATTTTGGTATCAAACACAAGGCCTTTCAGACTCTTGACACTTGCTCATTCTCCATGCTCAACTATGTCCACTCCTGATCTTGCAGTTTCTGTTGTAGGCATTTAGAATTTCATATACTTCCTGAAGCGATGAATGGTGTTTGTGACTCCATGCCTCTGGACATCCTGCTCCCTCTTTCTGGAAACTTCTCATCATTTATCCATATCATAAACTCCTAATCATCTGTCAAAAAGTGACTTACACATATCCCTTTCCAGGAAGCTGTCCTTGAGGCTTACACACACACACACACACCCCACTAAATATGATGACAAAGTGGCCTAACCCACAAAGTGGCACTCTGAGGCTGGGTACCTCCATTCAAAGCACTATATCTGTGTGCTCAGGGGTTTCCCTGATGACTCAGTGGGTAAAGAATCTGCCTGCAATGCAGGAGACAGAGATGCAGGTTTGATCCCTAGGTCAGAAAAATCCCCTAGAGAAGGAAATGACAACTCACTCCAGTATTCTTGCCTGGAAAATTTCATGGACAGAGGAGCTTGGTGGTCTACATTCCAAAGGGTCCCTTTTTCTTCATTCCTGAATTATTCTTATATACTAAATGTGACCCTAAGCTCCCTTAGGATGACTTTGTTTCATTTATCTTCCTATTTATTCCCTGCAAACACATCTTTGGGCAAGAAAGTAATGTAACTTGAAGTTTAAATGTAACCTGGCTTCAAATCATAGTATTTCCAACTCTTAGATGTAACCAGGAGATGGTGCGGGACAGGGAAACCCGGCGTGCTATGGTCCACAGGATTGCAAAGAGCTGCATATGATTAAGCGACTGAACAACAGCAGCTGTAACCCTGAGCAAGGTATCTCATTCTCTAACTGTTAGGGTTATAATGTGATTTAATGAAATAATATGTGTAACATAGTAAGCCTTCAACAAATGTTGGATATTATTATTTTAAAAAATCTTCTGGACAGTATTTCTCTTTGGTTTGATGACTCAGCAGGGAATCTATTTCAACAATAACAACAAATCTTGTGTACCTTGGGGATCTTTCCTAAGAGCAATGATAAACCATCGTCCAATAGATGAGCTAAACTTCTGGTCACCAGAAGGTTCTGGTCAATAGATTCAGTTTTGTTTCCTGAATACTTTTTTAACTTCAATTCATTTCCCCTTTTCCTAGATGGGGAAGAATTGGAAATACAGCCTGAGTTTTGATTTTGCACCTGTGGATTCTCTTTAACAGCCACAAGACTACTGGGATGAAATGATTTTCCAGAGCTCTCTCATCCTTCTCTCTGCTTGCCAGCCAAGCCTCTGTTCAATTCATCCCAGAAAAGTGTTCATCTCAAAACAATAGAGGAGCTTCTGTAAGGTTCTAGAAATCTGAACTTATTAACCAAGAACTCCAGGGGGATAAGCTCTTATTCTGAAAGAGGAAACAGAGATGAGGGACCAAAAATTCTCTTTCTCACTCTCTCTCACTCACACACACACACATACACACACCCTGCTCTGTTTGTGAGCTATAGGATTCTTTATTTTTAAGAGAAATGCAGCAGTTTTGCTAAGTCTGCTGGTGACAGCTCTTCTTTCCAGATCTCACCAGAGTGTGATCTGTCTTGATGTGTATCCCACATCCTCAAAGACACAAGGACCAAAGTCTTGGAGCATCGTTTTGCACTTCTTACCCACCTCCTCATCCTTTTCCCCGGCCTTTCCAGGCCTGGCTCGTTGTTTCTTCTGTTCTTTGATCTCTTCTCTCTCTGTGTTTCTCCCCTCTCCCCTCTCCTATCTTTCCCTCTTCCTACTTCTCTCTCCCCCTGTTACTGGAAGAGCCTGTTCATTTCTGGCCCCATTCTATTCTCAATGCTAGGAGATGGGACACATTTCCAGCTTCATAAAACCAGCCCCAGGGCTGTGTTCCTCATGCATGAGCACAGGTTTTGTGGACAGGCACAGTCCCTGAGGGATTCTGTCCCTAAACTCTGCCTAGCAGCCTGCTGACTCCCACTATAGAATATGGATAATATTCCTCCATCCAGAAAAGCCTGCAAATCCAGAGTCGTTGTTTTCAGCCCCAGCCACACTCCTCTTTGAGCTCTTTAGTTTGAAATCATTTCTTGCTGGATTCTGCAATAATCTGTCTCAAAAAAAAAGATAAAAAGAATAGACTGATCACCATGCACTGATTAACTGGCTTGGGGAACACAATAGATCTCTCGTATGATGCAAATAACTGTTTTAAATCTGCTGCCACTTTTCTAAATATTAGCATTAGGTTTAAACAGACATGTCTCCTACCCCAAATAAAAGAACATGAGGTGTAGGGCCAAAGGGAGTTGATTCTGACATTTGTTATGATTTTTTTTAAATAGTTCAATTTGGAGAAAATGAGATAGGGGATAACTGGGTACAGAAGAGAGTTGGGTTTTTTCTTTCTCTTTCTTTCTTTTTTTTTTTTTTTTGAATGGGGGTTGGGTCTGAAGCCACACATGTCAGAGAATTTACCCAGGAGGATGAAAACCTTAGGCAGAGTCAATTTAGTTACAAGATCAAAATCTCTCGACTCATAGGAGACAGTGTTAAAAGGTTGGGAACAGCTACAGATCTGTTAAAATCATGCTTTTGCAGCAAAATCAGATTCTGAATTGCCTTACAGGCTCTTCATTTATAAAGCCCTTTTCAAGCTGGCAGTTTGGGGTCCAAGCAGTCAGGATATTTAAGAAGCTGTTAAACCAAGACATTGACTTCATGCAACCCACCTCCCCCACCTCCACCCCAAATCCCAGCCCCAAAGGTCAGGTGCAGCTGCTTGAAGGACAAGAAGAAAAAGTAAAATCCGAGTGGGGTTGACTTCCAGGTGTTTCTGGTATAGTTGGTTGCAGGACTAGGAAGCCACTGCCTGAGGCTCTCTTGCTAATATGATTAACAAACATGTTAACACCAGCCATTGGGCACTCACAGTTTGCCAGACATCGAGCCTAATATTTATGAACAGGGGTCAGAAACTATGGCCCATGACCCATGACAAACCCACTGCTTCTTTTTGTACAGCCTTTAGGCTCAGAATGGTTTTGACATTTTAAAATGGTTAAAAACAATCAAAAGGAGAATATTACATGATTCATAAAAATTGCATGAAAAACAAGTGACAGGGTTCATAAATAAAGTTTTATTGGCACACAGACATACCCATGCATTGACGTCTTGGCTATGGCTTCTTTGGGAGTACAATGGCTGGGTTGAGTGGTTGCAGCAGAAACTGTATGATCTACAAAACCTAAGATATTGACTGCCTACCCTCCTTTATGTACATCATCTCATTCTCACAAAAGCCTTTCCACAGATCCTAGTTGTTGCAGATGGAGAAGGAATAGGGGTGCAAGGAAGTCATTGTCCCCAAGTCCTCTGCGTTATTTCCTTTTTTTCTTTATTGTTTTAATCTTATTAAATAGTTTTGCCTCATCCTGTGCCATGTGGGATCATAATTCCCCCACCAGGGATCAAACCCGTGCCCCCTGCAGTGGAAGGTGGCGCTTTAACTACTGGACCCCCAGGGAAGTCTCAGTTTCCTTCTTTGAAAGTCCCTTTGGATGAGATTTCTTTTAAAAGGAGCCACTTCTTAGGTGTCAGGGACTAGTAGGGAATAACCGGCAAAGTCAAGGACCGGGAAGACTTTCCTTCTAAGGTGGGAGCCTGTTGTATGTAGTTGGTATGTTTTCTTTAAGTCATAAAACACTGTTCTTTACTTCATTTATTTATTTAACAAGCATGTCTACAGCCCTCAGGAGGTGGCAGATCCTATTCTAAATGTCTGACAATTTTAATTCATTTATCTCAGCCAACCAAGGAAGTAAATACTATTCAGTTCAGTTCAGTCACTCAGTTCTGTCCGATTCTCTGTGACCCCATGATTGAAGCAAGTCAGGCTTCCCTGTCTATCACCAAATCCTGGAGTTTACTCAAACTCATGTCCATTGAGTTGGTGATGCCATCCAACCATCTCATTATCTGTCATTCCTTTCTCCTCCTGTCTTCAATTGTTCCCAGCATCAGGGTCTTTTCAAATGTGTCAGTTCTTTGCATCAGGTGGCAAAAGTATTGGAGTTTCAGTTTCAGCATCAGTCCTTCCAATGAATATTCAGGACTGATTTCCTTTAGGATGGACTGGTTGGATCTCCTTGCAGTCCAAGGGACTCTCAAAAGTCTTCTCCAACACCACAGTTCAAAAGCATCAATTCTTTGGCACTCTGCTTTCTTTATAGTCCAACTCTCACATCCATACATGACCACTGGAAAAACCATAGCTTTGACTAGATGGATCTTTGTTGGCAGGGTAATGTCTTTGCTTTTTAATACGCTACCTGCTGCTGCTGCTGCTGCTGCTGCTGCTGCTAAGTCACTTCAGTCGTGTCCGACTCTGTGCGACCCCAGAGACGGCAGCCCACCAGGCTTCCCCATCCCTGGGACTCTCCAGGCAAGAACACTGGAGTGGGTTGCCATTTCCTTCTCCAATGCATGAAAGTGAAAAGTGAAAGTGAAGTCTCTCAGTCGTTCCCAACTCTTAGCGACCCCATGGACTACTGCCTACCAGGCTCCTCCGTCCATGGGATTTTCCAGGCAAGAGTACTGGAGTGGGGTGCCATTGCCTTCTCCGAATACGCTACCTAGGTTGGTCATAACTTTTCTTCCAAGGAGCAAGAGTCTTTTAATTTCATGGCTGCAGTCACCATCTGCAGTGATTTTGGAGCCCAGAAAAATAAAGTCTGACACTGTTTCCACTGTTTCCCCATCTATTTGCCATGAAGTGATGGGACCAGATGCCATGATCTTAGCTTTTTGAATGTTGAGATTTAAGCCTACTTCTTCTCTCTCCTCTTTCACTTTCCGAGATCAGACGAGATCGGGCGCCTTCAGGCTGATATGGCCTGAGACTCCTCTTTCACTTTCATTAAGAGACTCTTTAGTTCTTCTTCACTTTCTGCCATAAGTGTGGTGTCATCTGCATATCTGAGATTATCGATATTTCTCCCGGCAATCTTGATTCCAGCTTGTGCTTCATCCAGTCCAGCATATCTCATGATGTACTCTGCATATAATTTAAATAAGCAGGGTGACAATATACAGCCTTGACACACTCCTTTCCCAATTTGGAACCAGTCTGTTGTTCCATGTCCAGCTCTGATAGTTGCTTCTTGACCTGCATATAGATTTCTCAGGAGGCAGGTCAGGTGGTCTGGTATTGCCATACCTTGAAGAATTTTGAACAGTTTGTTGTGATCCACACAGTCAAAGGCTTTGGCATAGTCAGTAATGCAGAAGTAGATGTTTTTCTGGAACTCTCTCGCTTTTTCAATGATCCAACAGATGTTGGCAATTTGATCTCTGGTTCCTCTGCCTTTTCTAAATCCAGCTTGAACATCTGGAAGTTCATGGTTCACGTATTGCTGAAGACTGGCTTAGAGAATTTTGAGCATTACTTTGCTAGTGTGTGAGATGAGTGCAATTGTGTGGTAGTTTGAGCATTCTTTGGCATTGCTTTTCTTTGGGATTGGAATGAAGACTGATCTTTTCCAGTCCTGTGGCCACTGCTGAGTTTTCCAAATTTGCTGGCATATTGAGTGCAGCACTTTCACAGCATCATCTTTCAGGATTTGAAATAGCTCAACTGGAATTCCATCACCTCCAGTAGCTTTGTTCATAGTGATGCTTTCTAAGGCCCACTTAACTTCCCATTCCAGGATGTCTGGCTCTTGCTGAGTGATCACACCATCGTGTTTCTCTGGGTCGTGAAGATCTTTTTTGTATAGTTCCTCTGTGTATTCTTGCTACCTCTTCTTAATATCTTCTGCTTCTGTTAGGTCCTTTCCATTTCCGTCCTTTATTGTGCCCATCTTTGCATGAAATGTTCCCTTTGTATTTCTAATTTTCTTGAAGAGATCTCTATTCTTTCCCAATTCTATTGTTTTCCTCTATTTCTTTGCACTGATCACTGAGGAAGGTTTTCTTATCTGTCCTTGCTATTCTTTGGAACTCTGAATTCAAATGGGTATATCTTTTCTTTTCTCCTTTGTTTTTCAGTTCTCTTCTTTTTTCAGCTATTTGTAAGGCCTCCTCAGACCATTTTGCCTTTTTGCATTTCTTTTTCTTAGGGATGGTCTTGATCATTGACTCCTGTACAATGTCATGAACCTTTATCCATAGTTCTTCAGGTACTCCGTCTATCAGATTTATCCCTTGAATCTGTTTGTCACTTCCACTGTAAAATCGTAAGGGATTTGATTTGGGTCATACCTGAATGGTCTAGTGGTTTTCCCTGCTTTCTTCAATTTAAGTCTGAATTCAGCAATAAGGAGTTCATGATCTAAGCCTCAGTCAGCTCCCGGTCTTGTTTTTGCTGACTGTATAGAGCTTCTCCATCTTTGGCTGCAAAGAATTTAGTCAGTCTGATTTTGGTATTGACCATCTGGTGATGTCCATGTGCAGAGTCTTCTCTTATACTGTTGGAAGAAAACTATTACTACCTCCATTTTACAGATGGGGAAACTGAGGCACACACCGAGCTTTAGTAACTAACTCCCAGTCATGCAGCTCATCAGTGGCAGAGACAGGATTTGAACTTGGTTGAACTTGGTTGCAATGCCCTTGGCACCAAAACACTGTGTTGTTTTTGTCCCCCTCACTCCCAACATGTCATTCTATCTTTGCAGCAATCACACAGCATTTATGTGAGAACATAAATGTGTCTGTTATTCTCACTTAACAGATATGGAAACTGAGAACCTAAGAGGTGAAATGATCTAAGGAGGAACATCTATTTCCTTGCAAAGCCACTCATGCCCTGACATCCCCTGCCTAACTTCACCCCACACCCTCCTCCTTGGGCCTTTTGCCTGTAAGCCACCCTGATTGTCTTTTGGGTTTACTTCAAAGTTCTTGCCTGTGAGGTTCTGATGAAGAGGTACACTCATCATACACTTGGCTCTTTTTCATCCCTCAGATGAGGTGACCTTAGCAAAAACTAGGTCCTTCCTGACCTACTGTACACCACATGGAACTCTGCTCAATGTTATGTGGTAGTCTGGATGGGAGGGAACTTTGTGGGGAGAATGGATACATGTCTATGTACGGCTGAGTCCCTTCTTTGTTCACCTGAAATTATCACAACATTGTTTGTTAATCAGCTATACCCCAGGACAAAATGAAAAGTTTAAAAAAATAAGTCCTTCCTATCATTTATTAGGAGAAGGCAATGGCACCCCACTCCAGTACTCTCGCCTGGAAAATCCCATGGATGAAGGAGCCTGGTAGGCTGCAGTCCATGGGGTCGATGAGGGTCGGACACGACTGAGTGACTTCACTTTCACTTTTCACTTTCATGCATTGGAGAAGGAAATGGCAACCCACTCCAGTGTTCTTGCCTGGAGAATCCCAGGACGGGAAGCCTGGTGGGCTGCCGTCTATGGGGTCACACAGAGTCAGACACGACTGAAGTGACTTAGCATAGCAAAAAAATCATTTATTAGAGAGCAGTATTTATTTCTCTCACATTCAAAAGTATCTGTAGATATTAAAGGCTGGTAGGCAGCTCTGTAACCATGACAGACCAGGCTCATTCAACATTCTGTCTTGGAGTCCAAAAATGTTATTCTAGTTCTGGCCACCACATCTGACTTCCAGTTAACCAGAAGGAGAAAGAGAAAGCAGAACAACTTGTCTTTTTTTTTTTTAAGTTTATTTTTTAATTAACTAATTAATGTAGTTTTGCCAGGTCTTAGTTGTGGCATATGGCATCTAACTCCCTAACCAGGGATCGAACCCAGGCCCCCTGCATTGGGAGCATGGAGTCTTAGCTATTGGACCACCAGGCAAGTCCCCAGCTCACCTCTTTTGCTCACATTTTATTGGACAAGATTTGATGAGTTGACCACACCTACCTGCAAAGGAATTTTGGAAAACTAGTTTTTTTTCTGGAAGGCTTTGCGTGCACGCTTAGTTGCTCAGTCATGTCTGACTCTTTGCGACCCCATGAACTGTAGCCTGCCAGCGTTCTCTGTCCATGGGGATTCTTTGGGCAAGAATACTGGAGTGGGTTCCATTCCTTCCTCCAGGGGATCTTCCCAACCCAGGGATCAAACCCAGGTCTCCTGCATTGCAGGCGGATTGTTTACCCTCTGAGCCAGCAGGGAAGCCCCTCTGGAAGGCTTTATGCTGAGCTAAAAAAAATAGAGAGTTTTGGTGATGAGTGGGAAGGGGATAATGGGCTTGAAAAGACTACTGCCATAGAATCTCATACTTTTCCTTAATCACATGTCTCCAACTTGTAGTTAGATCTTTATTTGTGTGAGTATTGTTAAATGTCTTTTTCTTTCACTAGGCTAAAACTAAGACCTTCTGATCTTGTTCTGCTATGTTCTCAGCACTGAGCAGAGAACCTGACCTGTTGCTAGCTGCTGGGTAATTTTTTAACAGGAGCCAAGCAGACAGAGTCAGGCATGGAACTCAGGACACCAAGCTCATAGACTGTTTCGCCCATGCTAAGCCAAGGCATAGGTAAAGGTCACCTTGTCTTTTTTAAGCTACAAGGTAAGAGAATTCCAGGCAGAGAGTACACAGGTGGGTGATCCATTCCTGACCCTCTGGGTAAAGTTATATTGTTTGACCAGTAATTGCCCACTTGATGAGAAAGACACCCAGTGAAAATGTGGTATGATGAACATATGCACAGGTCAACAGCAAAGGCTTAGCTCGGTGGCAAAAAGATTGGTTTCTTGTGTGCAGCCCTCTGCCCAAGTCATGCTTGGCGGTGTCATTTCATGAGCCCCAGACAACAGGGATTTAACCATGGGTCCATTATTGATGGATGAAGAGAAGGGGCGACAGAGGATGGGATGGTTTGGTAGTATAACTGACTCAATGGACGTGTGCCTGTGTGCTAAGTTGCAAAGAGTCAGACATGACTGAAGTGACTGTAGCCTGCCAGGCTGCTTTGTCCACGGGATTCCCCAGGCAAGAACACTGGAGTGGGTTGCCATTCCCACTTCTGGATCAAACCTACGTTTCATGTCTCCTGCGTTGGCAGGCAGGTTCTTTACTGCTAGCACCCCCTGGGAAGCCCCAAATGAATATGAATTGAGCAAATTTCAGGAGGTAAGGAAGGACAGGGGAGCATGGTGTGCTGTAGTCTATGGGGTTGCAAAGAGTCGGACACAATTTATTGACTGAACAACAAGACGGAGCACCAAACCTCATACTCTTGAGTGAAATCTCTGCTAAGGAAGATCATGTTTACAGCTTTCTCGCAGAGAAGTATCTTTTGTAGTCGCTTCGGTTTTTCATTCTGCAGAGTGCTAAGTAGAGATATCATTTCTCAGCTGCCTACTGTGTGCCTGAAACACCCAGCATCTGGAACATAGCCCATCCATCAGAGCACTCAAGTTGCTATGAGAGATTGTCATTATAGTCAGCAGAAGAAACAATGTTCTGTGCTCACCAAACCACTTCTCTTTCCTCTTGAGCTTGCAGAAAGGTAACATTTCTTATTTCCTCTTCGATAGGTGGGTGGGGGCTGACAGGAAGAGATATATAATCAGACCTGGTCAGTAGAATGTGGGCAGAAATAACATATGCTGTCTCCAGGTCAGGATCTTTAAAAAAATTTTTTTTTTTAATTTTTAATTGAAGTATAATTGCTTTACAATGTTGTGTCAGTTTCTGCCATACAACAATGTGAATCAGCCGTAAGTATACACATGTCCCTTCCCTCCTGAACCTTTCTCCCACCCGCCACCTTATCCCAACCCTTTAGGTTGTCACAGCAGGCTCCTTTTCCCCACCTCTATTTTTCCCTTCCATGGTGTGGTGGCCGTGTGTGAAGATAGTCAAGCTACAATATGGAAGAAGGCTCTACCCCTTAATCCCTGAATCTCTATGTGTGACATTGCAGGAGAATCTCTCAGGATTCACCTGTGTATTTTTCCAGTCACTGCTTTGATTACTAGCTCACTACAGGTCCAAGTCTGCACGTCTTACTAACACCAAGGCTTCGTTGTTGATGGTGACTATGTAGATCATTCAGATATGTGGAGGCATGATGTCTCCATTGGGGCAAACTTTCTTGTTTGTTTGTTTGTTCTTCTGGTTTTATACAGAAAGAATTGTCTCCATCACTGTGTAAGGGGTATACAGTGTGACTATTTGATCTACACGTGCTAATGTAGAGGACTTTCCTGGTAGCTCGGTGGTAAAGAATCTGCCTGCCAATGCAAGAGACACAGTTTGATCCCCGATCCTTGAAGATCCCACATACCATGGGGCAGCGAAGTCCATGTGCCACAACTACTGAGCCCGTGGTCTGGAGCCTGGGAGCTGCAACTACTGGAGCCCACAGGCCCTAGAACCTGTACTCTACAACAAGAGAGCCACTGCAATGAAAAGCCCATGCACCACAACTAAAGTAGCCCCTGCTCAATGCAACTAAAGAAAAGCCCATGCAGCAAAGAAGACTCAGCACAGCCCCCCCGCCCAAAAAATGCTGATAATGATATTTAGCATTGCTAGACCACTTTCTCTGTCAGTCTGGTAAGTTGGATTATTTCTTGTTGTTGCTCAGTCACTAAGTGGTGTCTGACTCTTTGTGACCCCATGGACTACAACACACCAGGCTCTTCTGTCCTTCACTATCTCCTGGAGTTTGCTCACATTCACGCCCATTGAGCTAGTGATTCTATCTAACCACCTCATCCTCTGCGGCCCTCTTCTCCTTTTGCCGTCAATCTTTCCCAATATCAGGGTCTTTTCCAGTGAGTCAGCTCTTTGAAAGTATTGGAGCTTCAGCTTCAGCATCAGTCCTTCCAATGAATATTCAGGGTTGATTTTCTTTAAGATTGACTGGTTTGATCTCTTTGCAGTCTGAGGGACTCTGAAGAGTCTTCTCCAGCACCACAGTTACCTCAGTTAGAAAAAAAATCAACCTTATAATCACATAGGGTTATTTCTCACTCATACTCCATCATGGATTGGCTGGGAACTCCATTCCACATCTCCTTTCTCCAGGACGTCAGCTCTCAGGGCTCCATCAGCTGCATAGATTTTCATTGTCCCCATAGCAGAGGAAAGGGGGTCCCATAGCGTCCTGCACTAGCAGCCATGTGCTTCTCTTCAGCAGTGATGCATATTCTTGCACTTTCATTTCTTTGGCCAAAGTCAGCCCTGTGATACACCTGAGCCCCAGCACAGGGAAAGGCAATCCAGCCAGGTGTGCAGAGCAAGAGGAACAGGACCACTGACGAGCTACCAACTCTCTCCTGTGTTTGATTTAGGCACCAACTCTGTTCGGTATTTTACTGTAACAACTCTACTTGCCAACAGCTCTGTGGAGTAATTGTGATTGCTGTGCCCATTTTAAAGATGAGGAATCTGAGGCATAGAGAGGTTGAGTAACTTGCTGATGGTCACTTGGGGAGTAAGTAGTAAAGTCAAGTTTCAACTCCATCAGTCAGTCCCCAGATCCTATAAACTGTCCACTACATGGGCTTCCCTGGTGGCTCAGTGGTAAAGAATCCATTGGCCAATGCAGGAAACTCAAGTTGCATTCACGAGTTGGGAAGATCCCCTGGAGAAGAAAATGGCAATCCACTCCAGTAATCTTGCCTGGGAAATCTCATGGGCAGAGGAGCCTGGTGGGCTACAGTCCATGGGGTTGCAAAGAGCTGGACATGACGGAGCTAGTCAACAGCAACAATAACATTTACCTGACAGGGTTATTGTGAAAACAAAAGACAGGAAGATACTTGACGAATGTAAAAGATCATAAGGAGATATGCATCATTTTTGCGGCTGTTCCTGCTGTTTCCTCAGTGTGCTGGTCTCAGGAAGTCCTTAGGTGAGGAAACTGATTTGACTCAACCCCCTCCAGTGGCCTTCTCCCTCTCCTCTGACCAACCGGAAAGAGGTAGATTTTTCAGGAGGTGTTGCTGTCTTTGTCATGAATGAGTCCCACCCAAACAACCCTGCAAACAATCTTTTTTCCAGTCCAGGTCCCATTAACCTACAAATCTCAGGCAAGTACAATGATTAGAATGAATAAACATCAGTCACCAAAGGGCTGGCTCTGCGAATAAGTCATGTAGCACAATGTAAAGCAGGATAACACGTCGTAAATTAATGTTGTTAAAATGAATACTTGATAGTAATCCCAAGGAAGGCTATTTACCACCAGCACTTGATGTGACAGGAGCAGTGTGGAAGCCAAAGCAATTTGCATCGCAGGGAACCACTCAGGTTCGCCACTGCTGATGAATTCTCAAACGCCTTGGCTGTTCTCCATATGCAGTGTCGTTTAATGTTTACCTCAGAAGCAATGGGGCAGGGAGGTGCTCCGTGTGCCTTGCAAACAGGGAATGATAGAGGTCAGTGGTGAAGCATGAAGCAAAGCAAAGGGATATCTATTTTAGTAGCCATTCCCTTCCCTGGGCTAACTCACCTTGCTTTTATCTTATCCTCTCTGGAATTTGATGGGACCCATCCATGCCAGAGCTCGGTGAAAGAGACACAGTAAAGACATCAGTTAAGACACAGTTAAGACGCTCATCTGCTCTCTCCATCCCAGCCTTCCTGTTCTGGTATGCTTCCTCCAAAGAGGAGCCTCCATTTTTTATTTTTTTTGCTGCTGAGGTTTCTATATCCCTAATCAGACAACTAAGGAATGGTACTTTCCACTGGTGCAAGTCTTGGGTAAAAATTACATGTCTCTTTTTAAAAATTACCCATCTGAGAGTCCCAAGGTCCTCACATTCACCTTGAATCCCTTGTGTACCACATAGAGAATAACGCTGTGTTGTTTTGTTTTTTTATGGAGTGTTGTTGCTTTTCCCTCTTTCATCAAAAATAACATTCCCCTGTACAGTATCCTTAGAGTCCTGACACTGTGTACATAGCTTATCCACATTGTGTGTGTGCGTTAGTAGCTCAGTTATGTACAACTTTTTGCAACCTCATGGACTGTAGCCCACTAGGCTCCTCTTTCCATGGAATTCTCCAGGCAAGAATACAGCAGTGGGCAGCCATTCCCTTCTCCAGGGGATCTTCCCAACCCAGGGATTGAACCCTGCAGGTCTCTTGCTTTGCAGGCAGAAAGTTTACCATCTGAACTATCAGGGACATTTATCTTAGGAGTACCAAACTAGAAGCAGGCAACAAAAAGGAGGAGGAAAAGATGCAAAGAATACTAATGACTTCATAGGAGGCTGCATGGGGAAGGAGAGTCGGATTGTCTCAATTCCTACCTGCCTCTCAGTAACCTGAAGGGCTCTGTAAACTGAATCCAAGGGTTAAAGATACACAGGTTTGGGGAACTTTTGCAAAGATCTTTTCCGAAATAGTAAACTCCATTAGAGAAGGTAGCCATCTAAATGATCCGCCTGCCAATGCAGAAGATGCAAGAGACATGAGTTCGATCTCTGGGTGGGGAAGATCCCCTGGAGAAGCAAATGGCAACCCACTCTCGTATTCTTGTCTGGAGAATCCCATGGACAGAGGAGCCTGGAGAGCTACAGTCCATGGGACTGCAAAGAGCCGGACACAACAGCATGCACACAAAAGTCATGCTCAGATTGATTTCTTTCTGCTTATCATTGAAGTTGCGTGTGACATTGAAAATTCCTTTTGGAGAGAATAATGTGTGTGGATCCTCAGGAGCTGTTGGCTCTGGTTTGACCATGGTGTTCTAGACAAATTCTCCTAATGACACTTCCATTTCCCTACCAGTAATCTCCCTTTGCCCTGTGTACCGGCAGAGCATGGTCAAGATTAGAGGATTCAGTTGGACAGTCAGGAGACTGGGCTTTAGTTCTGGTTGTTGCCCTAACTAGTTCTGACTTGGCCAAGTCTCCTCTGAGGTCTCTACAAGCCCAAGAAGCACCACCATCATCGCCTGCCCCAACTGAAATGTGTCTCAACTTGCCAACCTGCTTCCACTCTTGGATCCCTCCCCCGTCCATCCTTAACTCTGCAGCAGATGGTGATCTTCTTAAATTTAATTTACTCATATCACCTCTTTGTTTAACACCCTTCGATTGATAGAAGAAGCTCCAATACTTTGGCCACTTGATGTAAAGAGCCAACTCATTGGAAAAGACCCTGATGCTGGGAAAGATTAAAGGCAAAGGAGAAGAGGGTGGCAGAGAATGAGATGAGTAAATAGCATCACCAACTCAATGGACACGAATATGAGCAAACTCTGGGAGACACTGAAGGACAGGGAAGCCTGGCGTGCTGCAGTCAACAGGGTCTCAAAGAGTTGGACATGACTTAGTGACTGAACAACAACAAACTTCCGTTGCTATCCCAGTTTTACTTAGCTGTGTGTGACCAACCAACTTCACCAAGCTCTCAAGCTCCAACCCCACCTCACTTCTGCTGCCTCCCCATGAGCCAGCTCCAGAGTTTTACTTTAGTTCTTCGAACTGCCCCAACTCTTCTCTACCTCAGAGTTTTAAGTGGGATTTTTCTTTACTTGGAACATTCTGTGCGCTTCTACCAGTCAGCTGTTCTCTCTCTGCATTCCATCTCTGATTACCCCACTTAAATTGTTGTTGTTGTTTAGGCTCTAAGTCGTGTCTAACTCTTTTGTGATCCCATGGACTGTAGCCAACCAGGCTCCTGTGTCCATGGAATTTCCCAAGCAAGAATCCTGGAGTGGGTTGCCATTTCCTTCTCCAGGGGATCTTCCTGACCCACGGATCAAAACTGCATGCATCTCCTGCATTGACGGGTGGATTCTTTACCACTGAGCCACCAGGGAAGCCCCTACTTACATTAAATCCCCCCTAAACATTGTTGTCTGTGTCCATCTTTTGTTAAACTTCATCACACCCCGCAGTTTAGTTGTGTGATTTGGGTGGGACTATCCTCTTCAAGTCTGTCTTCCTCCCTAACAAGGGCAGTGAAACTGTCTGCCTCATTTATCACCATGTCCCCCACACCTGGGACAGTGCTGGTGTAGAATAGATATTGAATTAAGTCATATTTGAGAAGTGGAGCTAATGACATCTGCTTTATTTGATACCTTTCACTTAACACAGAAGGACTGCTTGCTACATACCAGGGGCGCACATTATTTTGAAAAACTTCAGGGGCTCATGAGGAAGGTCAAGTGCTGGAGGCTTGGTGTCAAGATCTGGGTAGAGGATGTGTGATTTGGGGCTCAGTCCCCCTTTTCCTCCAGAACTCTGTTCTTGGGTGTCACCAGCCCCACATCCCAGGGACCTTTTCTTCCTCACTCCTATTGGTCTGGTTGCCTTAGATTCAGAACACAGTATACTTTAGGCATGCTCAAGAATGACCATAGTCACCTACTTAGGAAAATGAAATTAAAAGACACTTGCTCCTTGGAAGAAAAGCTATGACCAATCTAGACAGCATATTAAAAAGCAGAGACAATACTTTGCCAACAAAGGTCTGTCTAGTCAAAGCTCTGTTTTTGAGTAGTCATGTATGAATGTGAGAGTTGGACTATAAAGAAAGCTGAGCACCAAAGAATTGATGCTTCTGAACTGTGGTGTTGGAGAAGACTCTTGAGAGTCCCTTGGACTGCAAGGAGATCCAGCCAGTCCGTCCTAAAGGAAATCAGTCCTGAATATTCAATGGAAGGACTGATGCTGAAGCTGAAGCTCCAATACTTCGGCCACCTGATATGAAGATCTGACTCACCAGAAAAGACCCTGATGCTGGGAAAGATTGAAGGCAGGAGGAGAAGGTGAGAGGATGAGATGGTTGTATGGCATCAACGACTCAATGGACATGAGTTTGAGCAAACTCAGGGAGTTGGTGATGGATAGAGAAGCCTGGGGTGCTGCAGTCCATGGGGTTGCAAAGAGTTGGACATGACTGAACTGTTTATCTATTTTATGGACAGCAGTTTCTATTTCTTAGTCTCATTCTCCTAATCTGTTCCTCCCCCACCCTCCCCTTTAGTAACCATAACTTTGTCTTCTGTGTGAGAAGATGCAGTTCTGATCCTAACATAGGCTTGGGGTTTGGTGTGCTGTTTGCTTTTCTTCTGAAGCACATGTCCCTTACAAGACTCTGGAATACAGTGACATAGGGATGTGCAGGGAACACTGAAACAGGACTAGGAGCCTCACCTTCTTACCTCATTTTGTGTTGGTGGTTTAGTTGATAAGTAATACTCGACTCATTTCAACCCTATAGTCTATAGTCCACCAGGCTCCTCTCTCCATGGAATTTTCCAGGCAAGAATATTGGAATGAGTTGTCATTTCCTTCTCCAGTGGATCTTCCCAACCCAGGGATTGAACCCATGTCTTCTGTATTGACAGGGGGATTCTTTACCACTGAACCACCAGGGATTCCCATCTCATTCTGCATTAACCATATGATATTGACAGAGAAAGTGTCTCTTTACCTCCCTTAGTCAAGGACTTTCACTCAGGTAAAATAGGACAATCAATTACTGCCCCACGTACACTTTTGATCACAGAGGAAGGCTTTCTTATCTCTCCTTGCTATTCTTTGGTACTCTGCATTCAGATGGGTATATCTTTCTTTTTCTCCTTTGTCTTTAGCTTCTCTTCTTTTCTCAGCTATTTGTAAGGCCTCTCCAGACAACCATTTTACCTTTTTGCATTTCTTTTTCTTGGGGATGGTCTTGATCACTGCCTCCTGTATAATGTCACAAACCTTCATCCGTAGTACTTCAGGCACTCTATCAGATCTAATCCCTTGAATCGATTTGTCACTTCCACTGTATAATTGTAAGGGATTTGATTTAGGTCATATCTGAATGGTATGTGGAAAATTCTTATAGAGATGGGAATACCAAGCCACCTTCCTGCCTCCTGAGAAATCTGTATGCAGGTCAAGAAGCAACATTTAGAACCGGAAATGGAACAAAGGACTGGTTCCAAATCAAGAAAGGAGTACGTCAAGGCTGTATATTGTCACCCTGCTTATTTAACTTCTATGCAGAATACATCATGCAAAATGCCTGGCTGGATGAAGCACAAGCTGGAATTAAGATAGCTGGGAGGAATATCAGTAACCTCAGATATGCAGATGATACCATCCTTATGGCAGAAGTCAAAAAGGAATTAAAGACCCTCTTGATGAAAGTGAAAGAGGAGAGTGAAAAAGTTGGCTTAAAGCTCAACATTCAAAAAACGAAGATCATGGCATCTGGTCCCATCACTTCATGGCAAATACATGGGGAAACAATGGAAACAGTGACAGACTTTATTTTCTTGGGCTCCAAAATCACTGCAGATGGTGACTGCAGCCATGAAATTAAAAGATGCTTGCTCCTTGGAAGAAAAGCTATGATGATCCTGGACAGCATATTAAAAAGCAGAGACATTACTTTGCCAACAAAGGTCCATGTACTCAAAGCTATGGTTTTTCCAGTAGTCATGTATGGATGTGAGAGTTGGACCATAAAGAAAGCTGAGCGCTGAAGAATTGATGCTTTTGAACTGTGGTGTTGGAGAAGACTCTTGAGAGTCCCTTGGACTGCAAGAAGATCCAACCAGTCAACCCTAAAGGAAATCAGTCCTGAATATTCAATGGAAGGACTGATGCTGAAGCTGAAGCTCCAATACTTCAGCCACCTGATGTGAAGAACTGACTCACTGGTGCTGGGAAAGATTGAAGGCAGAAAGAGAAGAGGGTGACAGAGGTTGTGATGGTTGGATGGCATTACCGACTCAATGGATATGAGTTTGTGCAAGCTCTGGGAGTTGGTGATGGACAGGGAAGTCTGGCGTGCTACAGTCTATGGGGTTGCAAAGAGATGGACACAACTGAGCAACTGAACTGAACTGACTGAACTACTTTTTTGAGTTCTTCTCAGATTTGAATAAGATAATAAGTAATTATAAGGGAGCTTAGAGGAAAATGAAAATACCATGAACTCAATGGCTGTAAAATGCCAAGCCGAGAGTTAGATAAAGAAACTAATGTTAATTATGTATTTCCTGGGTACCTGTGCTGAACACTTGATGTACAACACTTGCACTCTCCCCCAAATAATCTCTGTAGAGGAAACTGGGAACAAGAATGTTTAGGTCACTTGTTCATGACTGTGCAGGTAGTAAGCAAAGAGGTTCTCAATTCTCAAACCAGACCTGGGTGACTTTGAAGGCCAGGATCCTCACTTCTCTGGGCCACTCAAAACAGCCAAACACTGTGTGCCATTCTAGAGTCCATTCCAGAGTAACATTCATTCTCTAGTTAAATGTTTCCATGTGTTTGTGGTCTGATTGCTTTGAGGTCTTGACCCTGAGGATGGGTAGGATGGACGCAAGATCAGAGCATCTTCCACTGGTGACATTAAATCTTCTGTGCTCCCTCAATCCAACCGCAAGTCCCCCTTGTAGAAGTCGCAGATTTGCAGGCAATGAGGACAAGTCTTGAAAAACCAGTTTCAGACAATCCACGTTCCTCCAAGTCACTATTGTGGGCTGTCAGCCTTCCAATTCCAGGAATGCCTCCCTCTCTGCTGGAAACTCCATCACATTGACAGCTGCTTTCTGAATTCTGAGAATGGCTCCCCATTCCACTGGTAATGGAGTAACGGGGTCACGGCTGCATCAAGAGAGATGAAGCCTGTAGCAATTTGGTAGCAGCTAACACCCCAAATACCCCGAGCTTCATCTGTATTCATTCTCCCCCGGTGCCATGGATGGCTCCCGCGGACTTGAGTTTATCTCAGCCTCAAAGCTAATAGAGTTAAACCAGCTGGTCAATTTAAACAGGAGCAGAACCAGTGAGATGTTACTGTATTCTGAGATGGTGCTAATAAACTTTAATAGATTTCAGCTAACAATTTGGTATAAATTAGACATCGCACTGCTGCTGAGGTAATAACTTTTGGCACTAAATAACAGAAAATCAAGCTCTGTGATGTGCTTCAAAAGCACCTTCATTGAGCCTCCGAGATTCAGGCAGATTTCACTATTGATTACCGCTTACTCTTCCCCAAGCTTTAAGAAAACAGCAAACTGCTCCAAAATGCACCCCTCCAAAGAGCCCAGACTTTTTCTCCCACTGGCTCAATAGCTCATTTACATGAAAAGGACATTGGAATCAAAATGGGGGACATGATGGGGGGAGGGGACCTCCCATAGATGACTCAAGGGGGCACAAATTTGAATTTATACTTTTCTGGAATCTTCCAGAATGTTCATCTGCTGAATTCATTTCAATTCAACTCCATTTAATACTATAATTTGTAATTAGCAATCTCTATAATTAGCTTGGGTTAAGGACTGGAGTCAATTGAGTGTCTGGACATGGCATTAGAGAATTTGCTCAGTTCCTGGCTATGGTACTAATTATCCCTGTGACCTTGAGTGAGTCAGTTAACTTCAGTTCCCTTACCTGCCTGCCTGAAAATGTTGTTGTGAGGTGGAAGGAAATGCAGGAATCCTTGTAAAAGGGTGTTGTAGACTGGGACAGGCTCCTCAAGCATGAGCTGTGAAATCCAGTTGGCCACACGACCTCATGCTGGGAGTCTGAAATTCAGAGATGCCAACACGATCTCTGGAATGGACAGACGGCTCCTTGTTACAGACACACTGGCCCTGACCCACGGGTTCTGGCATCCAGCCTGCTCTGTCCCTCCACTCTGCCTGTGTGGGACCCTCACAGACCTGGAACCATGTTCAGGGTCAGCACTATGACTTGTGTGGGTCTTCACAGGGGTCAAAAGATTTCTTCAAGAACCGAGCTCTTCATGGAGTCATTGTTATGGAAACATTTGCATGCAAGACACACATTCTCCCCCCACAATTTAACATCTCTGCATTGGGATGTGTCTCTCGGTCACAGGGCAGAGTTTCATTAGGAGACTCTTCCTCTTTCTTAGTGACACAGAGGAATGATGCATCTGGCAATCGAGGTCATCTTAGATGTGATGGATTATGAAATCATGTGTCTCTTAGAACTGGGTTCTCTTCTGGATGCTGCAGAGAGTGGGGCCCAAGACTATATGTTCCCTCTCTTGTAATAGTCACATCCTGCCACAGAGGAGTGGGGCAAGCCAAACAGGCAAAGAACTGCATACAGTATTGTGTTCTGGAATGACTCAACAGGAAAAAAGGATAAAGAATACTGGGAGGCTTGGGCTACTGTGGTGAGGATGGTCCATGAAGGTCTCTCTGAGGAAGTCAAGCTGAGTGCAAGAAGAGAGATTATATGGTAAGATCTGGGACAAAGCTTTCCAGTGTGAGGACAGAGAGATGGACCCTGAAATGGGAGTGAGGTTAGTGGGACAATGGACATGTGGACACAGTTGGGGAAGAGGGGGTGGGATGAACGGGGAGATTGGGATTGACATATATACACTATATGTGTAAAATGGTTAGCTAGTGGAAAGCTGCTGTATAATACAGGGAGCTCAGCTTGGTGCTCTGTTGATGACCGAGAGAGGCGGGATGGCAGTGAGATGGGAGGGAGGCCCAAGAGCAAGGGGATATATGTATACATATAGCTGATTTTGCTTCATTGTACAGCAGAAACTAACACAACATTGTAAAGCAATTATACTCCAATTAAAAATATATATAAGTCCTTTCATGCATAATTACCTAAATATGTGCAAATGAGAATAGTTACATGTGGTTCCGAAGACTGAATCTCTTCATTCTTCCATGATTTTTCTCCCCAAACCTCCACTTGATCATAGTCAGACTATATTAGTTTCCCTAGGCTGCTATAACAAAATACCACAAACTTGGATGACTTCAAACAAGAAAAATGTATTCTCTCCACAGTTCTGGGGGCCAAAGTCTGAAAGCAAGGTGTTGGCAGGGCCATGCTCTCACTGAAGAATCTAAGTGAAAATATGCCTTAGTCTTTCTCTTAATTTCTGATATTTGCCTGCAGTCCTTGGCATTCCTTGGATTGAAGATACATCACTCTGCTCTCTGCCTCCATGAGCACATAACATTTTCCCTGTGTGTTTGTGTCTTTTTTCTTCCTGTAAGGACACAAGTTATATTGGATGAGGGGCCAAGTTCAGTACGACCTCATCCTAACCTGATTTTATGTACCCCATTTCCAAATAAGGTCATAGTCACAGGTACTGAGAGTAAGGACCTCAATGTCTCTTTTGGGGGGACACATTTCAATGCAGAGCAGAGACACTGATGGCACTTCTTGGGAAATTTTCTTAATGAAGTTCTAACGCTACTTTGATAACACGGGGGTCAAACCCTCCTACCACCAGATAGGTCTCCCATATTTTGCCTACAAAGGGCAGAAACCTTGACTCCATCTTCAGCATGTAAGAATGCCTGGCTTCCCTATGGACCTTTTCTTATTTGTCTTTTAACCCAAGTGATTTTGAAACTTTATTTTGGTGGAAGCAGCTTACCGTCACCCACACCTCTAAATTGAATCATTGATTTAAAATTAACATTACCACAATTAGAGCAAATTGAGAAGTTTCAAATAACTTAGTGACTGGTTGTCATCAGTCATTTTGGCATAAAAATAGGTAGTTAATTCCTCAGTCTATTCCCTTTACTATCCATTGCCACCTTTGAAAGTCATCATAAAATAAGAACAGTGAACATTTATTGAGTGCGTACCATGTGTTAGGTATTATGACACAGTTTAAGTGGATTGGGAGCCCATTTAATTCTTGCAGTAACCCCAGGAGGGAGGTACTGTGATCCTCCCTTTACTTAGGGGAACATGAAGCTTATGAGAGCTTATGTGTCTCATACAGGGTCACGAGACTGGTGAGCCCTAGAGACAAGATTATCGCTTAGAAGCCCTGCCTCTAAGGTCCGTGGATGCAACCACTCCGCTTCTTCTCTTCAACAGGCAACCCCCTCATCTTACAGCAGAAGTGAGAAGTATCATTCCCAATGTCACACAGCTAAGAGATACCAGAATGGGGAGAAAAGCTCGTGCTTGCTCTTTTGTCCCTTGCTTTCTCAAGACTTTGTCGACATCCAACGCCCAGGGAGACTACCCTGGCTGTCTAGTGGTTAAGACTCGGAGCTTCCAATGCAAAGGGCATGGGTTCGATCCTTAGTCAGCGAGCTAAGATCCCACACGCTGCATAGTCAAAACCAAACCCAACAACAACAACTGAAAAACCCCAAAGCCCAGTGAAATGTTCCAGCTTGGCAGCTGACCCTCATCCCCAAAAGAAGGACTCAGATAGTCCATGAGGCGATCTAGTCGGCAAAGACTTGCCCAGAAGTATTGCTCCTGCTCAGTGGATCTCAGCCTCTGGGAAACCCAGACTTTCCTCAGGGTGTTGTGGGCACAGAGATGCCCAACTAAAGCTGTTATCATGAATCTAATCTAATCAGAGCCAGGTCATTTCTGTTCCAGATGACCACTGGGTGACAGAGACTAGAACTAGAAAAATGTAGCTGGGCCACTTTTCTGAGATTGAAAGACTAGATTCTAAATGGGAAATCAGTTTCATCTCCTGATCCCCATCCTTTCAAAGCTATTGGTTGCCTCGAATATAGTCTCATACAAGATTCTAAGTCTGAGCACCTTGGTCTGAGTCTGGGGAAGGGAACTGGGTGGCTGGGGGCCAGGGGTGGGAGGGACATTTCTCAAGTACATACTTTTGTATTCCCCCCCTGTGAATGTACCAGAGAATACATTTTAAAAGATCTGAAGCCCTACCTTGGAATCATGAGAAAATACTAAATACATTGTCATCAATTTATGGGGTCTCCCATGGAGATAAGGCAATGTCTGCATATGAGTGGTGTATTTCTTATCTCTGGACCCTAGTCATGATTTCCATAATTTATACCTTGTGAAGATAGAGCTTCTTATTTCCCAGGGAGAAGATTCTAGAGCAGTTGCCAATGTTTTACACATTTCTTATTCTTCCTCCAAACTCATCATGACTACATGAGTGGCAAAAACGGGTTTTACTTCTCAGCTGTAAGAGGGGGCACATAGACAAACTCATGGGGGGTCTTCTTTGTGTCAGACCTTGCTCCCTCCTGTTGCCTTCATTGGGAATAGGAGTTGGCATCACTTTACCCACTGGGGGCATCCTTCCCTCATGCTCCTGGGAGCCATTCCTTCCTCATTCTTGCAGAAATTAGATAGCAGTTGTGAGGGGCCCTCCCTGGTATTTGGGACATCAGCCTCTGTCAGAGTTTTAAACAGAAGGGGAGCCCAGGTGTGGAGACTCAGGATGAGCCTGCTTCGATGCTCCTGCCTGGGGAAACTGCCCTTGACAAACACATTTGTTGCTCACACATTATTTGTTGGCTGTCTCCCCTCACGTCCATCTGTTGAAACGGCAGCGTGCCTGAACCCAAGACCCAAAGACAGCTCCCTGAAACGTAGGTGCCGACTACGCACGATCTGGCTGCGGGAGACAGATCACCCTCTGGGGACCCTACTCCTCACCTCCCCTTAAGAATACTGAGAGCCCCTCAAGCATGTTTCCGACTTTCTCACCTGTACCTGGCTGAAGGTATAGCCCCCTTTGGAAAGCCCAGCTCAGGATGAGACATGTTTGTTCTCTGGAGTACAAGGCTCCATGTAAGCTGAGACTGTTGGGGAAGGTGGAGAGATGGTGACATTGAGACATACTATGAGTTGGATGGGATCCTGCCTGTCTGCCTGCCTGGGAACACAAAGGAACATACATGTAGAGTAGTTAGAACCACATGCCTTCCACTAAATCTCATATGTGTGAGTGTGTGTAGGTTTTGCCTGCCTGCCTGCTCAGTCCCTAAGTTGTGTCTGACTCTTGCAACTCCATGGGCTGTAGCCCACCAGGCTCCTTTGTCCATGGGATTTTCCAGGCAACAATACTGGAGTGGGTTGCCATTTCCTTACTCCAGGGGATCTTCCCAATCAAGGGAACGAACCTGTGTCTCCTGCATTGGCAGGCAGATTCTTTACCGATGAGACACTGGGAAAGTATGTTTAGGGAGGACTAAATTCATTCACATCATCAGTAATATATCAAATGTCTTTATCCCCCTCCCTTGTTCCAAAATGGATTGGAAAGGACAGAAAACATGCCAACGATCTGTGCAACCTGCATGTAAGCCCCAGGAGGGTACCTGGCAGGGCAGAAAATGTTGATGAACTATGGCTTGTGTCTGGCATGATGTCAGGCACAGAGTAGACACTCAAGCAAAACTGTTGAATGACTGAATGGATAACAGAGGTTCCCTCACAGCATGATTGTGTGAATGAAATGTGATGATGTATTTGTTTACATTAACTTTTTAGCACCTTCTATATGCTGAGAACCATTCTAGGCTTCGGGAGTACTGGCACGCAGGATAGACAAGATCCCTGCTCCCATCAAGCTTATCTTCCATCAGGGAACAGACCAAAACAAACAAATAAACACACAATGAAAGGTGTGGAACTCAATTACTTTGGATCTTTTGCTCCTGTGGAAAGAAGTGAAAGGGAGGAGACTTGTAAGCACATCACACTGATGGTCAGGCCCATTCATCTGTTTGCTGGGTGGCTTTCAGAGAACATCCCCTTCCACGGGACACGTGCTAATGTGTATAAACACACACATGCAGACTGACACACGCCATCTTCTTGGACTTGTAATGCTCCAGAAATATACACGATAGTTTTCTGAAAAAATGTGCAGGAGTCAGACATATGTGACCTTACTGAGAATCTAGTCAAGGATCCAGTGAGATCTTGGTTTGTTTGGAGCCGTTGTCAGACGGCTCAGTTGCTTAATTTGGTCCGACTCTTTGTGACTCCATGGACTGTAGCCAGCCAGGCTCTCTGTCCACAGAATTCTCTAGGCAAGAATGTTGGAGTAGGTTGCCATTCCCTTCTCCAGGGGATCTTCCCAACCCAGGGATCGGACCCAGGTCTCCTTCATTGCAGGCAGATTCTTTACTGTCTGAGCTACCAGGGAAGCATATATTCTCAGATCACCATCCTTCAAATCAAAACATTTAGACATATATTTTTTTGTTTTCTTGGCCATGCAGCAGGGCATGTGGGATTTTAGTTCCTTGACCAAGGATGGAACCTGTGCCCCTTGCATTGGAAGCATGGAGTCTTAACCACTGGATCACCAGGGAAGTCCCCATCTCTCTCTCTTTTTTTAAGTTCTAAAAACTTCTGTACAATTTTTATACAACTTTTATACAATTTTCTTTCCATTTTCAGTCATTACAAAATATTCCATATGTTGTACCATACATCCTTAAGCCTATCTTGCACCTAACAGTTTGTGTCTCCCACCCCTCTCTCCCTGTACTGCCCCTCCCCCACACTGGTACCCCCTGCTTTGTTCTCGATATCTGTGAGTCTGTTTCTTTTTTTGTTGTTATACCCACTACTTTGTTGTATTTTTTAGATTTCACATATAAGTGATATCAGAGAGTATTTGGCTTCCTCTGACAATTGTTTTTAAGATTTTTTTTTGAAGTAGATCATTTTTAAAGTCTTTATTCAATTTGTTACAATATTGCTTCTATTTTTATGTTTTTGGCTTTTTTTTTTTTAATGTTTGTGGAATCTTAACTTTCTAACCAGGGATCGAACCCACAACCCTTGCATTGGAAGGCGAAGTCTTAACCACTGAACCACTATGCTTGTTTCACTTAGCATACTTCTCTGAAGTCCCAAAACCTGTGTCTGACTCTGGCTGTATCTGGGAAAGGGTCACAGCTCCTAGGTCCTGTACCCTATGTGTCTATCCTAGAAAGTTAAGGAGCTAGAAGATGAGAGAACGTGAGAGGTGGTCCTCTTTAGGATCTTTAGGATTCTAAGATCCTAAAGATTTGGAATTCCTTAAGATTTGGAATTCCAGTGATTCCTGGAATATTCCAAGACTCTGACCTCTTTGGGCTGGTTAGATGCTCCGAAATTGAAGGGTGGTGGGATCTATGGCTTTTTCATGTGGTTGAACTCACTTGGATGTCACAGAGAATACCACCTACATTTGAGAGACCGCTCTCAGGAAAACTTAACCTTTTAAGAGATCAAGATTGAGTTTCCTCTTCAGCAAATTTGGACCACTCTGATATGTCTAATATGTGAATTACTCACGAGTTGCCCATGATAGTGTTGTCATGGTGACTGTCTCCAATTATGACCAGCAGGATTAAGAAGATGAGAAGATGTCTGTGAAGCTCTCCAAGGCTGATGAGTGAGTACCACGGGAGAGAGAGAGAGGAGAATTGGGAATGATGGGTCCTGCTTCTAGTGTGCTGAGATGGAAACAGATTGTGAGCCCCGGGCAGTCTGCTATGTTGGTAGCAGGGGCCATCTGCTCCCTGAAGATAGGCGTCTTGTCAGTCTCATTCATCACTATATTGTCAGCACCTACCACAATGCTGCTACAATCCATGTGCTCAGTTATGTTCAATGAATGAATGAATCGCTACAAATTTCCTCTTTCCCCCAAATCAAGAAAACATGGTACAAGTATAAGGGGCGCAGGTATCCCAAGTGCAAAGAAATGAGTAGTGTTGGTGGTGGTGACGGGGAGGGA
Source organism: Bos mutus (assembly GCF_027580195.1). Lineage (NCBI taxonomy): Eukaryota > Metazoa > Chordata > Mammalia > Artiodactyla > Bovidae > Bos > Bos mutus. The sequence continues at coordinate 41,536,254 of NC_091634.1, forward strand.
AAGTTATTATTTGACTAAGAGACAATGCACCACCTTGACTCTGGCTGCAAGAGCCCAGAATAAATCAAACTGTCAACAAAATAAAAAAGAGGGACGTCGCTGGTGATCCAGTGGTTAAGACTTCACCTTTCAATGCAGGGGGTGCAGGTCTGATCCCTGGTTGAGGAGCTAAGACTTCACATGCCCCATGGCCAGAAAAACCCCAAACATAAGACAGAAGCAATATTATAACAAATTCAATAAAAATTTAAAAATTCATTAAAAAAAATGGTCCACATCAAAAAAAAGATAAATAATCATCATCAGCGTGTTGAGTCAATAAACATACAACTTCTTGCAAATTTTGTAGAAGCATAATTTGATATCACCTCTCTGGAGAAGAATGTTGGCAATAAGCTTCAAAAATTTTAAATATGTTCAATAGTTTGTGCCTATTGTATCCAGGTACAAAACTGGCTACAAAAATAGTACCCAAGTAAACTGGTGTACATAAACTTATTCAGTTTACCCTTAGGAGAGATTAGAGGATATATCATGGATGTTTGGAGAAGGCAATGGCACCCCACTCCAGTACTCTTGCCTGGAAAATCCCATGGACGGAGGAGCCTGGTAGGCTGCAGTCCATGGGGTCGCTAAGTCGGACACAACTGATCGACTTCACTTTCACTTTTCACTTTCATGCGTTGGAGAAGGAAATGGCAACCCACTCTAGTGTTCTTGCCTGGAGAATCTCAGGGACGGAGGAGCCTGGTGGGCTGCCATCTATAGGGTCACACAGAGTCGGACACAACTGAAGTGATTTAGCAGCAGCAGCAGCAGCAGCAGCATGGATGTTTAACTACTAGGATGTTCACTGATGATTCATTTAAGATAGAAAAATATCAGAAATAGCTTAACCATTCTACAACAGTAAATTGTGGTCTTTTCTGGAATACCGTGCTGCCATTTATTCTTTCCCCTTTTTTAGCTTTTTAAATTATGTAAGTATGATAACACATTTATAGTAGACTTGGAAAATACAGAACAAAGTTATGTATGGCTCCACTATACATTACAATTATTTTTTAAGTAGATAAATTGGGATTTTTAGTTGGAGTTTCAATATCAAGCTCCCAAAAATTAATAGAATGAATATAGAGAAAATTAGGACGTACAGTAGGCCGGAAAAGCACCACAAACCGATTCAACATAATTAAGATTTATAAAATTTTCACATAACAGTCCATGCTGCCATTTAAATGATGCTGTAGACATGTGTTTGTCAACAAAGAACTTTGTGTATTCATGAGGATTAGGTCAGGCTCAGGTAAAAGAGAAGAAAAAGGGTTGCTCTAGTGTCTTATGTGCAAATTTAAGGCTTTGATGGGACTCCACAGACTTAAAGAACTGAGCTTTCAGAAGGCTGCTCTGTTAGGAATGGTAAAAACCCTAAGCACTGGGTAGCCATCCAAGAGTTGTAAGAAGCGCATGCTTTCCCTTGCATTGTTCCTTCTTTGTAATGAGGTCCTTATTCTTCTCAACGAAGTTTGGAGCTGTTCTTGTTTGTGTGACTTGTGCAAACTCAGGCAGGGCTTAGAAGACTCTACAGACAACAGGGTTGGAAACATGGGACTCCAGATGGTCATGACTCTGTCTCCCTGATTAAGCTGCTTTTAATTTTTGTTGGCTCTCTCACTTCCATTATATTCTAAATTAATAAACAAAGTTTGGAGAAACACATTTTTTTTCAAATATGATGCTACAATAATAAAAGGCGTATGTGGAGGGTAAATTAGGTTTCATTTAGTCTTTCCCAGCATAGCCCCATGTGTAACTGTGTTGGGTGATCCCTGAGACACCAAGAAGCATTTATAAAGATTTTCTTTACAAGCCCACATTTGGAGCCTTCTATGAAAAGGCAGCGGCATTGTTCATAAGGATGGACCCCGAAGCAAGGAAAGCATCACTAGTCTTACTGGAACACTCGATTCAATCAAATTAGATAGGAGATCATCACCTCATTTCCAGCACTGCCAGGCCGTGGCCCCAAGCCAAAACAACTGGCAGCCAGTGTTGACTCTGATTACTTCTGAGAGGCAATAGAGTTCTGGGAATCTGGGTGAGGTCTGAGAATGAGGGGGTTTCAGAGGACTAAAGCCAGTGGTGAAATGTCAGTGGTGACATGTTCATGGCAGGAAGAGCTCTGATTTCCTTGGTGGAAAAGAAATGCAACACGGGTCCTGATTGTGGAGCAGTGCATCAGTTTATACATTTACCCCAGTTTTATTGAGATACAATGAGCATAATAGAATTGTGTTCATTTAAGGAGAATCCCAGGGGCGGGGAAGTCTGGTGGGCTGCCGTCTCTGGGGTCGCACAGAGTTGGACACGACTGAAGTGACTTAGCAGCAGCAGCAGCAAGGCCTATAATGGCTTCGCTGGTGGCACAGACTGTAAAGAATCTGCCTGAAATGCAGAAGACCCCAGTTTGATTCCTGGGTTGGGAAGATCCTCTGGAGAAAGGAATGGCTACTCACTCCGGTACTTTTGCCTGGAGAATTCCATGGACAGAGGAGCCTGGCAGGCTATAACTGATGGGGTCTCAAAGAGTCACGACTGAAGCGACTTAGCAGCAGCAGCAGCAGCAGCAAAGAGTCAGAGACGACTGAGCAACTAACACACACACACACACACACACACAAGGTGTATAACATAATGATTCAATGCTGCTGCTAAGTCACTTCAGTCATGTCCGACTCTGCGCGACCCCATAGACAGCAGCCCACCAGGCTCCCCCGTCCCTGGGATTCTCCAGGCAAGAACACTGGAGTGGGTTGCCATTTCCTTCTCCAATACATGAAAATGAAAAAGTGAAAGTGAAGTCGTTCAGTTGTGTCCAACTCTTAGCGACCCCATGGACTGCAGCCCACCAGGCTCCTCCATGCATGGGATTTTCCAGGCAAGGGTACTGGAGTGGAGTGCCATTGCCTTCTCCAATGATTCAATACCTGTGTGTGTGTATATATATATATATATAGCAAAATGATTACCATAGTGTGCTTACTTAACATCCATCACCTCACAGAATTACAATTTTTTTCCTTGGGATGTGAATTTTTAAGATCTACTCTCTTAGAAACTTTCAAATATTCAAATCAGTATCATTAACTAGTCTTCATGCTGTACATTATATCCTTATCTTGTAACTGGAAGTTTCTTTTTGACCACCTTCACCCATTTCTCCTACCCCCGCCTCTGGCCTCGGCCAAGCACCAATCTGTTCTCAGTTTGTACATTATTGATGCAACTTCCATTTTACTTATGTTTTGTGGTTCATTATATGTGCCTTTTCAGTAGAGGCATTTAACAACAAAATGGAGAGAAGTCCATGGTAGAAGTGCTTTACTATGAGGGGCTCACTGAGTTGCAAAAAATGGCAACCAATTTGAGTGCACTTATGTACAAGGAAACTTTTGTAAAAGAACTGGAGGTATCCTGTAAGTTCCTGAGTAAGAAGCGTGGCTGGAGGGGGGGCGAAATTTAGAACCAGGAATTGTAAAGTTTTAAGGGGTCTGGTAAACTTAACTGACCAGCTCTTTCTAATTGCTAGTGGGGGTACAAGGTTCAAAATGGCTGCTTCAGATACAAACTACTATATATAAAATAGATAACAACAACAAGGTTCTACTTTATAGCTCAGGGAATTATATTCAATATTCTACAATAAGCCATAATGGAAAAAAATATGAAAAAGAGAATGTATATAACTGAATCACTTTGTTGTACACCAGAAACTAACACAACATTGTAAATCAGCCATGTGTGCATGCTGAGTCCCTTGAGTCATGTCCAACTCTTTGTGACCCTATAGATTGTAGCCTGCCAGGCTCCTCTGTCCATTGGATGCTCTAGGCAAGAATACTGGAGTGGGTTGGCATTTCCTCCTCCAGAGGATCTTCCTGATTCAGGGATCAAACTTACATCTCATGTCTCCTGCATTGGCAGGTGAGTTCTTTACCACTAATGCCACCTGCTGCTGCTAAGTCACTTCAGTCGTTTCCGACTCTGTGCGACCCCGTAGATGGCAGCCCACCAGGCTCCGCCGTCCCTGGGATTCTCCAGGCAAGAACATTGGAGTGGGTTGCCATTTCCTTCTCTAGTTGCTCAGTCATGTTCGACTCTTAGCGACCCCATGGACTGCAGCCTACCAGGCTCCTCCATGCATGGGACTTTCCAGGCAAGAGTACTGGAGTGGGGTGCCATCGCCTTCTCTGATGCCACCTGGGAAGCCCAAATCAACTATACTTCAGTTAAAAAAAAAAAAAAAAGATGGCTACTACAAAAAAATGGCTGCCCTGGCCACCCTCCAAGTCTACATAATCCTACAGTTTCAACACCCAAAATTACCTGATACTGTTTCTTCATGTTCCAAAAAAATCTGAAAAAAAAACAGAACATGATTGGTTCACCTTAGGTTATATGTTTATCCATTGTCGAATCAGCTGTGGTTGAGGGGTAGGACCATGTTGGCATATGGAAGCAGAATTTTTGAGAAAATACCAATGAAAGGGCAGATCTTCTAAGAAGGAATATGGAGCAAATTGAAATTATCAGCCTAGAAATGATTTGCATTTGTAATGTATTAGCCCAGAAGGAGAAGCAAAAGCATTGAGCTCAAAGACTGGAGGGTGGATTCCTGGGAGACAGGAATGCATGCTCTATTTTTCCTTCTTGTGGCTTCTCCATTTAGATCTCTACCACTTTTCTAATTACTAACAGCAGAGCAATCAATACAAGGTTATCAACAATAGGGACAAGTTAATTAAGATGACCAAATTAATCAAGTAATTAAGTGGCCTTCCCTGAGAAGGTGAACCTGTTGAGGTGTTAGTGATATTAGGTCACATCAAATTGTCTTTATGGAGGCTCTTAGGAATCATGGTAACTGTGGATCATGTCAGCTGGATCTAAAAGTTTATCCTCCTCATTAATGGGTAACTATTTCTCTTAATCTTATCTATAATAAGTCCATATTCCAATACACTCCCAGAGCATTGATCTCATCTCCCTGTATGAGCCATTTGTTTCATTGGCAGACATGGGTAGTTAATATCCCAATACTTATTCTTTGCTTTTACCCAATAAACAAAACTCTATCCCTGGTGGCCCAGCTGAAAGACTACATCTCCCAACCTCCCGTGTAGCTAGAAAGTAGCCAATGAGATTAAGTGGTAATCTTTGAGTTGTTCTTCTGGGTTTTCTTGAAGAGGCTGACCCAGCTGGAAGATATACTCTATTTCTGTTATTATATTTTTCAGTCTATAATTTCCATTTGGTTCTTTAAAAAAAAACACACACAAACTTCTATCTCTGCTGAGATTTTCTATATTTTTCATTTGTTTCAGAGGAACATGTTAATGATTGGGACATTTTTGTGATGGCTGCTGTAAAGTCCTTGGCAGATAACCCTGCGTGTGATTCATCTCAGTCCTGGTGTCAGTTGACTGTCCCTTCTCATTCATTTTCTCATGTGATTTCCCTGGTTCTTGACATGATGGTTTTCAACTGTATCCTGGACATTTGGGCTATTATTTTTAGGAGACTCTGGGCCCTATTTAAATCTCTTATTTCAGCAAGCAAACTAGACTCAATACCCAGTCCCTGACATGCTTTTGTGGCCTGGGGAGAGATAAAGCTGAGATACATCTCATAAGATGAGAACTCATAGGATGAGTTCATAGAATGAACATATCCAATGACCATTTAATTTTCAGAGCTATTCTAGTACAATTTTCGTCAGCTGGGTGCCACTGAGGCTCCCACCAGTCTCTAATCAAGCCACTGGAGGGGACAGAAGGGTCTTCCTCGGCCAGCAGGATGGCGCTCTGTGGGCAGGAGAGATTCAAATCCCCAAGACATAGAAGGTTTCTGGGCTGGTCTGCTTCTTGGGGCTGGAATACTCTCCTGGTGGAGTCGAGGAGTTTCTGAACATATGAGGAATTATGAGGAAGGGAGCACTTCTTTCAGCTGCTTCTTCTGTGGGGCAGAAAGGTAGAAGAAACCTGGTTCTGCTGATTGAATCCCACCATACCAGCTTTAGATAAAACATCTCTGTCCTTTTCTTGCATAAGAAAAAACAATGCTATCATATTTTAGCCACTGTTATTCATATTGTCTGTAATATGCAACAGAACTCAATCTTAATTGACATGGTATCTAAAGGAGGGAATGATAGAAATGGCAGTCTTCAAGGCTGGCTGTCTCCTGCTCTGAACTGAGTGGTCTAACAACCTCATGTCTATAACTCAATCTCTCCTCCTTGGCTACAAGTATATCCTCTCTTCTGCATCAGAGAACACCTTCTTATATCAAGGGATGGAGTGATTGTTTTAAAAGAGTCTGATAAGCTTGAATCTGGATTCCAGTTTCATCACTGACTACATTTGTGACCTTGTGCAGTTGTTTCAGTTATAGCTATTATTTTATATTAATATAAATTTTATATTAATATAAATATAATATTGCTGTTTTATATCAGTGATGAGGACTTCTCTGGTGGTCCAGTGGTTAAGAATCCACTTTGCAAGGGACGTGGGTTTTATCCCTGGTTGGGGAACTAAGATACCACATGCCATGGGGCAGCTAATCCCATGGGTCACAACTAGAGAGCCCAAGCATTGCAACAAAAGATCCCATGTGATGCAAATAAATGATGCAAATAAATTTAAATTAATTAATTAAAAAAATAAAACAGTGACTAATACAATTATGTAAAGTTTAAAAATAAAATAAAATTTAAAAAAAGAGAGAGAAAAAAAAAAAAAAAAAACAGTGATGAAATAACTGTGATTCAAATCTGTGTTGTAAAGATTAAAAGATACAATGCCTATCAGGCACCTGGTCTGATAGTTATTTTATCGTCATCACCATTACCACTATAGAAAACAGTAAGAGTAATTTGATAAGAAATGACTCACATAAAATACTGCATAAAAATAATCATTTTCAAAGCACTTACTATGAACCAGGCACTGAGTTACACAACTTGTGTTAACTTATTTAATTCATACAAACTGATGAGGTGGTTTCTGCAATAACCATCATTCTCCTTAGCTCAAAGACTGAGAATGTTGAGTAACTCAAGGATACGAGTTAGAGCTGAGGCATGATCCTGGGTCAGTCCACCTCTAGAGGGAAAGCTTTTATCAAGTAGACTATAGATCATGAAGAGGTCTCTCAGAGGTTGGGACAGTATCTGCCAAACTCTTATTCTGTGCCAGGTCACACATACAAAGATGGACAAAACATGGCCATGCCATCAAGAGGCTTCCTGTGTGATCGAAGCAGATAGACACCTAAGGAAATGTGCACCCTAAAAACCTTGTGTTGTGTGAGATATGTGAGCATGGGCTTCATTTGGGGCAGGCAGCAGAAAGCAGATAATTCTAGGGAACTGGAGAAATGAGTTAACCCTACCACTCAGAGAGCCTGATTCTACATCTCCTGAAAGGTCTATTTTCTAATAGAATTTTGAAGGGTCTCTGTTTTCTTGTTCTGCTTTTAGCAGGACGGCATGGCAGCACTAACCAAATCATACCTTTTAAAAAATTGTGTAATTGTGAATGAAGGAAATGAAATTGAAAATTGAAATTGAAATTAAAGGCTGGCAGTTTAAAGCCAGGAAGTACTAGAAGACTTCAGCAGGCATGGCACTTTCCTTCCTAGAGGTCAGAGGAAGCACCAGGGCGGGTTATGCTTTGCTTCTGTTTTTGTTATGGCTTCCCTGGCACTTCTTTTGCTCTTTTTGCTTGCAGCTTCCACCAGCATGGGGCTTCCCTGGTGGCTCAGCTGGTGAAGAATCTGCCTGCAAAGTGGGAGACCTGAGTTCATTCCCTGGGTTGGGAAGAACCCCTGGAGAAAGGAAAGGCTACACACTCCAGTATTCTGGCCTGGAGAATTCCCATGGACTAGTTCACGGGGTTGCAAAGAGTCAGACACAACTGAGTGAGTAGGTGCCAGTTGGTTGGATTAACAAGGCAAAGCCCATGTGGCGAGGGAGACAGAAGTCAAGTAACAAACCAGAGGCTCAGCTGAGACTGAAAAGCAGGTGCTCTTGAATTCACATGAGGTACCACCAGTCATTTCTTTTTCTCAAAAGCAAAATAAATTAAAAACTTCTGATTTTTGGAAAATATAAAGAGAAGCCACACAGAAGAACTGAACAGACATTTTTCCAAGGAGGAAATGCAGATGACCAACAGGCACACGGAAAGATGCTCAATGTTGCTAATCGTTGGGGAAGTACGAATCAAAACCACATCGAGATATCACCAGACACCCGTCAGGGTAGTCATCATCAATAAGAACACAAACAACAAATGTCGGCAAGGATGTGGAGGACAGGGAACCCTCAGACACTGTTGGCACCAACGTAAATTGGTACAGCCACTGTGGGAAACAGAATGGAGGCTTCTCAAAAAACACCAACAAAGATAGAACCACCATATGATCCAGAAATTCCACTCCTGGATAGATAACCCCCAAACCAAAAACATTAATGCAAAAAGACACATACACCCCAATGTTCATAGAAGCATTGTTTACAATTGTCAAGATATGGAAGCAACCTATGTATATATCAACAGATAAATGGATAAAGATGTGGCATACATATACATAACATGGAATATTACTCAGCCTTAAAAAGAGTGAAATTTTGCCATTTGCAGCCACATGGATAGACTTGGAAGACATCACACAAAGTGAAATAAGAAAGAAAAAGGCAAATACTGTATAAAATCACTGTTATGTGGAATCTAAAAATTACAATACACTTGTAAATATAACAAAAAAAAAAAGAAGCAGACTCACAGACATAGAGAATAAGCCAGTAGATACCAGTGGAGGGGATGGAGAAAGGCAATACATGAGTGAAGAAGTGGAAGGTACAGACTGCTGGGCATAAGATAGGCTACAGGGATGTATTGTACAACATGGGAATGTAGTTAATATTTTGTAGTAACTGTAAATATAATGTGACCTTTAAAATTGTGTAAAAAAATTAAAAATGTGAAAAGGGAGAAAAAAAGAAAAGTCACAGCCTAGGAGGAAATGTTGTGATACACATAACTGACAAAGACTTGTGTCTAGAATATATAAAGAACTCCTAGTAAAAGACAAATTGCCCAAGAAAAAATGGACAAAAAGTTTGAACAGACAGCTTACAAAATAAAATATACAAATGACCAATAGGCACATGAAAAGATGCTCATATTCTTAGTCATTAGGGAAATGTAAATTACTGTTAAAGTGATATACCACTACAAGTCCACTAGAATCGCTATAGTACTGGGAAACCAAGTTTTGGGAAGGATGTGGAATAACCAGAATTTTCATACATGGCTGGCAGGGTTGTAAAATGGTATAACCATTTTGGAAACCAGTTTGGCAGTTTCTTAAAGTTAATCATTCACTTTCCTGATGATCCAGCTATTCCACTTATGAATATTTCGCCAAGACAAATGAAAATAGTTGTCTGAAAAAAGACTTGTCCAAGAAGTTCACAGTAGCTTTATTCATAATAGCCCCAAACTAGAGACAGCCTAAATATCCATTATCTGGTGAATGAATAAACAAAACTGTGGTACAGCCAAACAATGAAACACTGCTGCTGCTGCTGCTGCTGCTAAGTCGCTTCAGTCGTGTCTGACTCTGTGCGACCCCATAGACGGCAGCCCACCAGGCTCCCCCATCCCTGGGACTCTCCAGGCAAGAACACTGGAGTGGGTTGCCATTTCCTTCTCCAATGCAGGAAAGTGAAAAGTGAAAGTGAAGTCGCTCAGTCGTGTCCAACTCTTCGCGACCCCATGGACTGCAGCCCACCAGGCTCCTCTGTCCATGGGATTCTCCAGGCAAGAGTACTGGAGTGGGGTGCCATCGCCTTCTCCCAATGAAATACTACACAGCAACAAAAAGGAATCATCAACTGATGGAATAACCTACTGAGCTACAGATAACACACAAGAGGGATGAATCTCAAAAACATCCAGGCTTCGTTTGGCAGAAGCCAATTCAATATCGTAAAGCAATTCTCCTTCAATTAAAAATAAATAAATTTAATTATTAAAAATAAAACACAAACCATCCAGGCTGAACCTGAGCTTCAGAAACCTGACACATATACTATACAGTTCCATCATATGAAACTTTAAGAAGAAATCATAGTGACCGTACTAGTTTTCTACAGTGGCTGTTGAGATGGGTGGCTTAAAAAAATGAAATTTATTTTCTCATGAATCTAGAAACTGGAAGTCCAAGTTCAAGGTGCCAGCAGGGTTGGTATCTTCTGACACCTCTTTCCTTTTTTTTTTTTTATTTTTGGTTGTGCTGGGTCTTCACTGCGGTGCACATGTTTCTCTAGTTGCCATGCACAGGCTCAGTACTTGAAGCACATGGGCTTAGTTTCCTTGAGGCTGGTGGGATCTCAGTTCCCCCACCAGGAATTGAACTTGCATCCCTTGCATTGGAAGGCAGATTCATTACCACTGGACTACCAGGGAAGTCCTTGAGGCCTCTCTCCTTGACTTATCGTTGGCTGTCTTTTCCGTGTCCTCATGCTCTTCCCTCTGTGTATGTCCAGGTCCTGATCCCCTCTTCTCATGATAACAACAGTCATACTAAAGTACAGTCCAGTCCACTCATATGACCTCACAACACCTTAACTGCCTCTTCAAAGGCCCTATGTCCAAATACAGTCGCATTCTTAGATACTGAAGCTTAGGACTTCAGCATATGAATTTTGTGTGTGCATGTTCAGTCGCTCAGTTATGTCTGACTCTTTACAATGCTATGGACTGTGGCCTGCCAGGCTCCTCTGTCCATGGGATTTCTCAGGCAAGAATTTTGGAGTTGAGCACCCCCCATTTCCTCCTCCAGAGAATCTTCCTGACCCAGAGACTGAACCCATGTCTCCTGCATTGGCAGGTGGATTCTTTACCACCACACCACCTAGGAAACAGGGAAGGACACATTTCAGCCCGTAACAGTGACAGAAAGTTGCTTTGAAGCCAGAGGTGGAAAAGGAGTTGGCTACAAAGGGGCATGAAGAAATATTTTAGGATAGTAGAAGAATACTGGAGTGGGTTACCATTCCTTTCTTCAGAGGTCTACCCTATCCAGAGATCAAACCCAGGACTTCCACACTGCAAGCAGATTCTTTACCATCTGAGCAAACAGGAAAGTCCATAAATTAAATTATAATTCTGTAATTTAATTTTTCTGTATCTTAATTTGTTGGTGATAATGAAGGATATATATTTGTCAAAACTCATTGAAATGAATATGTAAAATGAGTACATTTTATTATATGTAAATTATACCCTTATATAATTGATTTAAAATGAAAACCTTTGTAAAATGTTCAGAATTTTTGGTAATAAAAGTAACACAATAGATCACTTATAAAAATTGGCAAAAACAAGCTGTAACTATGCATGACTGTATCACTGTCATAATTTTGTTCTGTGTCATTAAGACATACTCATATTACATATTTGTACATGCATAACTTTTAATGGCAAGAGGCAATACATATTTTTATTTTTAGCAATGTCTTTTTCCCCAGTCAGTGATAGAGTGCAAGCATCATTCACTGTCATTAAATTTTATTCCATTACTTCAATTTTGAATAATTTCATAAATTGTGCATCATCCTTTAATTAGCTGGTCTCAATTGTTTAACATCTGGTCATTCGTAATATTTTTTTCCCTTATCATAAGCAAAGATGTACATTCTCATAGTTAAATCTGTGCACAAACCCCTAATTATTTTCTTAAGATGTGTTCTAGAAGTAGAATTTCTGGGTCAAAGGTTAGACAAATTTTAAGACTTTTAATATCTATATTTCATACATATGTAATTCATCTACATATCACCTCTAATTGGGAAAATCTGAACTATGACAATGGAGTATTTATAAATACATTTGCCAGTAAGTGTTAGTCGCTCAGTCGTGCCTGACTCCTTGCAACCCCATGGACTGCAGCTCACCAGGCTCCTCTGTCCATGAGATTTTCCAGGCAATGATACTGGAGTGGGTTGCCATTTCCTTCTCCAGGGGATCGTCCCAACCCAGGGATTGAACCCAGGTCTCCTGCACTGCAGGCGGATTTTTTACTGACTGAGCTATAAGGGAAGCCCATATTTGCCAGTAGAGGGAAAGAATATGGTATATCATTACTGTTCTGGTTTCCTTTTCTTTGGTCACTTTCACCAACCTAGTCTTTCTGGCTTGGCTGTGATTGGACCCTGGAGTTTTAACACAACTCGGTTCAGAGAATGGAGCAGGAGCGAAGATGGATTGCTTCTGACTGTCTAAGTTCCTCCATGCCAGGGTCAACCAGTTGATACTGGTTTTGACGCTGAACAGATCCCTAGGCAAAGGGAATTTCTGAAGCAGATTCATAGTTCAATTACAGCCCTGGCCTGTGGTTGAATGTAAAAAAGCTTCTCAGCCCAACAATTCTGTTTCAGTTTTAGGCAGTTGATACGGACAGTGAACTATTTCACATTTACAGAATAAGAGCAATCAGGGCCAACACCCATTCTGGTATATCCCTCACAGGCTCAGAGATCTATTAACACTTTGATCTAGTAACACTTTGTTCAGTTACTAAGCTCACCTTTGGGGAATCATCATCATCAACAGCAATAACAACAAAAAGGAAAATGTTGATATGCAAAGAGGATCACTATTCCTACCACCTTCTTCTGAAAGGAAGGGAGAGTGAGACCAAGTAAACGCTCCTTAGTAACAAAGCATTTCCTGGTTGGTAGAGGGGCACATTTTTCTTTTCTACAACATTCTGAGCTCTCGCTCCTGCCCCTGACTTTTGCTCGACTTTCCTGATGAGGGAGAAAGTCTGTTCGTCCTTGAGACTGGAATGTTCCATAAAGGCAGAGCTGTTGATGCCGGTAAAAGAACAATGTTGTGTATTGTGAACAGGGGAATTGATGAGGTCAGAACCACCCCAGGGACATGAAGATATATATTTATATAAGAGGCAGTAAAATTTGTCTGCAATTAAGTTTTACCCAAACCCTCAAATCTGTTGTTTGGTTTTAAGCAGATGTTGAAAAGGTTTATCCTGGATTCTGTCTTTATTGATAGGATGTCTTTTGATCTGCAGCCAAATAAGAAATCTGGATGTTATTTTGGATTTGGAAATTTCCTTTAAATAAACATATTAGTTAAGTATGTAAATCTGCTTATCATCACTTTGGGCATATTGCCAGAGTGGGAAACATCTGGGACCTAGTATCAGCCGACTTATTAATTCACACTTAGAGTATGTTTTACCCAGGTTATTGCTGAATAATATTATCTTGATTGCCTAAGTCAGCTGTGTCTTGACAACAGTTCATTATGAGTTTGAGGTTTAAATTTTGACTCATGAGAAATCCAGCGAGCAAGGCCTGTCTGGGTCTAGGGATTTGGGTTTCCAGTCCTCTTCAGGATTGATTTCGGAAATTAATTGTTAACATTTTGGATTATGAATGGTTGGAGATCTGTGTTATTTATCTGAACTGGCCAGCATGTAATTCCGGGAAGGGATTATATGACCTCCTCCTGATAAGCACTGAAGTGGGGTCATTAATACAACTTTCTGCCATAAAGCTCTCTCCACTTGATGGAAGCGCCTCTCCCTCCAGTTAAGATGATACCTAATTGACTTCAACCTCTAAGTCTATAGTGAATCACTGTGTCTGGTGGGCTGGCCGATGATGAATGGCTGCAGCCTGGGGTTCTCACTAATAAAGGTAATAGAGCATATAAATCCAGGGAGCTTCTGTCCCTCACTCGCTTGTAGGCCAGGAAAGTAGCACCAGGGGATGAATGTGTTTGGAGGCACCCAGTGAAAGAAGACTTTGTGGTCAATGGAGAAAACAGCTCTAGTCATTGGTTGATGGAGCAGCCAGAATCCATATTGCAAGGCCCAGGAGACTTGAATTGTGGGAAAGGGAAACTTCAGAGAAGCTGTGTTTATGTGGGTCTTCTTACAACACGTCTGCAGGGCTTTGTTGGTGTAATAGCTAGTGTAAGTAGCACTAGCTACTGTAACAAAGATCCCTAATTTCCACAACAGAAGAGAATGAGAGTGTATTCCTAATTCACATACCTGTGCAATGTGGGTCAGCAGGAGTGGGAATGGAAACTCTTTCCCTCGAGTCCTTTCTGGATCAGGTTCTTTCCATCCAGTGGCCTGTCACCCCTAGGACTTTGGCATTCTCCATAAGGCTGGAAGATGAGAGAAACGAGAGGGTAGGGAGAGATTTTCAAGCCAGGCTGGGAAGTGGTCCTTGTCCAGAATCCAGTTGCATGGTTATATCTACTGGGTCGCTACAAAAATGGTTACATCTATGATAACTGTCAAGTAAGCTAAAACTGCCATGCCCTGAGTCCAGGGGGAAAGCATTTGATACACACTTCACCTTGCAATGGGGCCTTCCAGGTGGCACAGTGGTAAAGAATCTGCCTGCCAATGCAGGAGATGCAAGAGGCGCAGGCTCAATCCTTGGGTCAGAAAGATCCCCTGGAGTAGCAAATGGCAACCCACTCCTGTATTCTTGCCTGGAAAATCCCATGGACAGAGGAGCCTTGCAGGCTACAGTCCATGGGGTTGCAAAGAGTTGGACACAACTGAGAGACTAACTCTTTAAAGGGGGATAAAGAAGAAAGATCAAGAATGGAATTAAGAAGGAGATCGCACCTAGAGTAGACCCGTGTTGTGACCAAGACACCCTACTGGGGTTGGGGCATAATGTGTCCAACGGCAAGAAGCTAAGATGGCAGGTCACTCTGTTCAACACTAGTCCTATGGCCGTACTTTGCTGGATGTGGAAAGGGCTATAACAGAGATGAGAAGTAAGCATCACTAAACTTAGGTCTCTTGTCATCATGGTTTTCCTATTCCCAGGATAGACCAGCTCTCCTTTTCCCCACACCCGACCCCACTTGCATCTTTGTCTATGTAGCCCTAATGGAGAAGAAGAGGCCATGAGTCATTGGTTAGCATGGCTCACGGACTTGGTTAAACAGAGCTCTTCCTGTCCTCCAGTGTGGGGCTAGAATGAGAGATTGAGTTTCTGCCTGGGCATGAGGAGAGAGAGTTAGCAGGCAAAAAATCTATTATCCAGAGGTTTTAGTGGCCTGAGAGCAAGGATGCCCAGTGGCCAGGGTAAAGAGTCTAATCTTTACCATGTTTACTAACATGTGTGTTTGTGAAGATGTGGGTGGTGTCATGGAACAATCTCTCCTGGGTGACTTCAAGGACAACTGTTCTCTCTGTAAACATACACAGCCAAGAACAGAGGGAAAAAACCAAGTGATGTGCCAAGGTAAGGAAGGGGTGAAGTTGGGAGCAGTGCCCCCAGGGTTCAGGAAAGAATTAAATGTAAAGAATTTAATTTTGTCAAGAATTAGAAACAATGATAAAATTGACTTAATTTTATTTCACTTTTAATTGTCAACATTGAAAGTGTTAGTTGCTCAGTCATGTCCAACTCTTTGCAACCCCATGGACTGTAGCCCACCAGGCTCCCCTGTCCATGGGATTCTCCAGGCAAGAATACTGCAGTGGGTAGCCATTCCCTTCTCCAGGGCATTATCCTGACCCAGGGATAGATCCTGGGTCTCCTGCATTGCAGGCAGATTCTTTACCATCTGAACTACCATCTGAGGGTATCATGGTACTCCAGCAATTCTAAATGGTTTTCCCCGCCCCTCACACTATGCCTTGATCAGCATATTTGAAGCCTGCAGGGAACACTGGGGAAGTTAACTCCCTGTGGGATGTGAAGATTCAACTGGCACAGACACCAAAGACTGAGTAAGGACACATCTGGGTTGTTGTTGTTGTTGTTTTAAATATTTTATTGGACTATACATATTTTTAAAAAATATATTCAACATGAGTTTGAGCAAGCTCCAGGAGTTGGTGATGGACAGGGAAGCCTGGCCTGCTGCAGTCCACGGGGTCGCAAAGAGTCACACATGACTGAGCGGCTGAACTAACGGACTGATAGTTGTTTTACAACGATAGTTGCTGCTGCTGCTAAGTTGCTTCAGTCGTGCCCAACTCTGTGCGACCCCATAGACGACAGCCCACCAGGCTCCGTCGTCCCTGTGATTCTCCAGGCAAGAACACTGGAGTGGGTTGCCATTGCCTTCTCCATGTTAGTTTCTACTATACGGCAAAGTGAATGCACTACATGTATACATATATTCCCTCGCTTTTGGATTTCCTTCCCATTTAGGTCACCACAGAGCACTGAGTAGAGTTCCCTGTGCTCTACAGTAGGTTCTCATTTGTTGTTTAGTCACTAAGTCACGTCTGACTCTTTGTGACCCCATGGGCTGTAGCCCACCAGGTTCCTCTGTCCATGGGATTCTCCAGGCAAGAATACTGGTATGGATTGCCATTTCCTTCTTCAAGGGAACTTCCAAACCAAGGGATTGAACCCACATCTCCTGCATTGGCAGATGGATTCTTTACCACTGAGCCGCCTAGAAAGCCCAGGTTCCCATTAGTTATCTATTGGCTTTCCTGGTGGCTCAGACAGTAAGAGTATCAATATTGTATATATGTTAACCCCTATCTCCCAGTCATCCCATCCTCTCTTTCCCCCTTGGTATCCATATGTTTGTTCTCTACATCAGGACACATTTGTTTTCAAAATGGCATTTTGTTTTATTCAATACTTACTGAATGATTGTTTTCTTGAAACAAGGGGAAGCCTTATTAGGGAAGAGATGGGGGAGGGTCAATCATGTAGGGTCATAAGACTATGATATGGAATTAGTATTTTATAATACAAGAAAGGGGTGAGTGATCAAAGCTCTTTCCTGCTACCCACCTTGTCTCCATAATTTGCATTCCTGCTGTTACTCTGTTGCTCTTCTGTTTACTAGTTTCAACAGAGTGTTCTCCATCACATGCCAGCTTCCCTGTCTCCTCAGAGTTTACCTACCCCACCTCCACCCTGTTCATTTATTTATCTTCTGAATATCTTCTCACTGAGATCCAATTTCTCAATCTGGTGTTTTTGCTAGCCTGCAGACTTGCAATCCGATGAGGAAGGAAAGTTTGAATGGTTGTGGACTACATCATGATGACTGGCAATTGTCAGACCTCACATCAGTTATCTAGGTTGGAAGAGATCAACCAGATGAAGCCATATCTTCCTTTTCTCATGAATGGCATTTATTACCTTGGACTTTTCTTTGAGTCTTTTGGGGAAAAGAGATGAGCCTATAAGTAAGGAGGATTGAGAAGGAAGGAAAGAAAGATTAGGAGCTGTTGAGGCCTGGGAGAGTTTCAAGAGAAGGGTGAATGTCAGCTAGTGATTCCCTCACCTGACCTCTGGACTGAGAGATGTTATCTTTGTCAATAGCGTACATTTCTCTTTTCAGTTTGCAACAAGGCCTTCTTTCTCCTGAACACTGGCTGTGGACTTGAGAAGAAACAACCATTTAAGAACCTAAAATGTAAACTCATTGGTTATCCTCTGGTTAAAGAATAAAAATAACAGTGTTTTTTTTCCCTTCCCTTCTCTTTACACACACACACACACACACACACCCATGCTCACAATTTGTCAACTGTTGGTGAGAATTTGTTGCTGGATTCCTCTCTGACATAGATCAAATGGATTTTATCTTTTACTGGGATGAAGTATGATTTCCATGGAGTCCCTGCTTTAGCTTCTTTCTTTTTTAAAAACAAGAAAATAAATTATAGGAATAATGTGGCAAGTTATAGCAATGAATGGATGAAGGCCTAGAGGAGAGGAAGGGCGGGTGGATCTGGGCTTCTTGCCTAAAAAGAGTATGTGCCTTTTATTTTACAAAAAGAAAAAAGTGATACTTAATTTCAGGTTTCTATAGCAAGGAGAGTGGAACTGAGCCCTGGACTTTTCTGGATTCCCTTGAGGAAGATAATTCAGTGTGGTTCCTTAGACACTTGAGCTTACCTGTTTTCACCTATTGTGATGGTTGAAAAAACCCGTTATATCTTCCAAATTCCTGTAGAGGAGTTAGGCTGAGTAAACTCTGACCCCTGTAGAGATTACTTTGGAGATTCAAGAGCAAATATATCCAAATGTGATTTGAGAACTGGCCAAATATTATGCAACCATTAAAATTTATTGATTACTCACTTACCCTTGGATCCCAGTTAGACAAATCTTGGCTCCATATCAGACAGATAGGATCTCTATCTGGCTGGAAAATGGGCATAGGATCCCTATCTGGCTGGAGAATGAAGGCACACATTTATTATATTAGGATTCTTTCCATTTCAAGGGACAGAAAACCCAATCCTTAATGGACTCAAACAAAAAAGATAGACTATTGGTTCATATAAGTGAAAGATTGAGGGGTGTAGCTCTGGGTGTGAGTTAGTTATTGATGAGCAATATATAATGAGATTCCTTCAACATATAGTAGTTAAAACAACTACTTTTGGACTTCTTTGGTGATCCAGTGGTTAAGATTCCATGATCCCACTGCAAGGAGTGTGGTTTTGATCCCTGGTCAGGAAGTAATATCCTGCATGCCATGCAGTGTGGCCAAAAATAAACAACAACAATAACAAAACCCAGCTCCTTATTTAGTCCAAAACCTGTGGGTCAGCAATGTAAGCTGGGCTCAGCTGGATGGTTCTGGTCTCCACTGACTTCCCTCATTCATCTGTAATCGCTGTGGATGGGGTTGGTAGCACTGTTTCTGGCAGTTGACTGGAATGCTTGGCTCACCCCTTCCTATCCCGAGCTTTGCTGCATCCTGGGCAGATTCTGAGGGAAAGAGAAAGTGCACACCACCACCTCCGCTGTCACTACATTGGCCAAAAAAGTTACAGGACCAGTCCATATTTATGGGGTAGAATAGTTTCCATCTCTCAAGGATCCAAACGAGAGAATCTATAGACTCATTCCAAAGGGCTTGGATGCAGTGAAGGGTAAAAACTTGCTTCCGTTTCTCTCCAGTTGATTTCCTTAAGATTAGCTTTAGGCAAAGCTGTACTGGGGACTTGAACAATGTCATCATTCTATTCTGTTGATTTCAGCCTCCAGCTCCACATGTTGGTGCAATGGCTGCAGAAGTTCCAGCCCTCATGTTCAAGTCTAGTGGGAAAGAACAGCCCATCAGATCACTTACTGCTTTCAGTCTCATTGGCTAACCGGGTCATGTGTGCCCATCACTAAATCAGTCTTTGTGACCAGAGGATGCAGTACACTGATCAGCCCAGGTTTGACTACATGTTCCGCCCATGCACTGCAGACGAAACCCCAGTAGAAATAGGAAGGCTTTAAGTAGGGGAGTGATTGAATCTCAAGTCAAAATCGTTGGCTCTTGCCAAGAGGAGTAATGGATGCTGCTGGTGACAGTGATGTTGCAGAACGACAGCAGACACCCATAAGGTACTCATAATAGAATGCAGCACATGTGCCGAGTCTGAGCTTGTTGGTTCCGTAGACTAACACAGAAGGTTAGGAGAAGTGCCATGCATCCAAGATTTGAGCTCAGATCTTCAGATCCCAAATTCTACACTCCAGTTTGAATTATTTTTTTCCTCCTCATGACTGAGCATAACTCTACATGATATGAGGAATATATGGTCCTGCCTGGAGGGACTTTTACTTTGTAATAGAAATATCACCCTGATGGCAGCTTCAGCTTTTCACGATCATCTTCTCCGTGTTGTGGGATCAATACACTTTCAAATACTTTCCCATTCACCAAGGCATTATCTCCCCAAACTTCTTTGTCCCTGCTTATATTTGTCAACTTTACAATCCTTTTATTACCAGCAAAAGCTTTGGGAAGCAACAAATAAAAGCAGGGATTATAAAAGGATTCTTATTAAAGCACGCTTTCTTTGAGCACAGAGTACAATGCCCTCCGTTCTCCCCTTGTGAAAAGATGTGTTTTCTTGTTTAATTAGAACAGACCTCCATTCCATTAGAAGAGGACAAGTAGGGCAGCCGGATTGAGACTCCAGGCCCCAACGAAAAAAAAATTATTTATTTAAGCTCCAGCCAACTTTAAGAGCATATTGCAACTTTGTGAAATGTTCGATCATATTCTGAGGTGGATGAATACATGTAAAGCACTGTGTCCCCACTGTATGGTAACTGGTCATAGTCTCCATTTTTGTTGTTTATTTTGGTGTTGTTGTTACTTTGCAATTAAAGCCTGTGTTGGAGAAACGCAAAGCCAAGTGCATCAATTAGGGTCCTAGCAGGAAACAGATGGCACACTCAATTTGGATAATTCAAGGGAAGCTTAGCAAAGCATTGTTTGCAAAGATGTGAGCAGGGTTAAAGGAAACTATGAGGGACAGTGTCGTACCCTAGAGTTAGCAGACATGGGGACTGTCTCAAGTAGAGCAGGGGTTGGCTCTATGCGAGACATGATCCATGGTCCAGATCTGACTTGCTACCTGTTTATGAAAATAAAGTTTTATTTAACCATAGTTGAGCCCATTTGTTTTGGGCTTCCCTGGTGGCTCAGCCGTAAAGAATCCACCTGTAATGCAGGAGACACAAGAGATGTGAGTTTGATCCCTGGGTTGGGAAGTTTGCAAGTTCAATCCCTGGGTCTGGAAGATCCCCTGGAGAAGGAAATGGCAACCCACTCCAGTATTCTTGCCTGAAAAATTCCATGGACAGAGGAGCCTGGTGGGCTAAGATCGCAAAGACTCTCACCTGGTGGGTGAGATCGCAAAGACTCAGACTCAGCTGAGCTCACGCAGAAGCCCATTTGTTTACTATTGTCTGTGGTTGCTGTCACATTTCAAAGGTGTAATTCAATAGTTGCATCAGAGACTGGATGGTCTGCAGTACCTAAAGTATTTACTCTCTGACACTTGACAGAAAAAAAATGCACATCAGTGCCAGGACAAGGCAAGGGTCTTAAGAGTCGGGACTTCCTTAAATTTTGCACACTAGCCACCACACTTGGCTGGCCTAGTCTCAGCTTGTTTTGCTGATTTCAGCTTCCTGACAGGAGCTGTGACTTTCTGGGCAGAGATTCAATCAGTGCATGGCAACCCTGCAGACGGACATGGGGCACACCCACCACCATCTCCTCCTGCCTTCCAAGCCCTCATATGGCCCTATCCACTTGGAAGGTGCAGGGTCTGGGGGCTGGTATATAGGGTTCATAAAGATCAGCCTCCTGGGGAACAGAGTTGGGTGAAGATGGGGGGAGAGTCTACAGGGCAAACCAGAGGACATAATAGTTGTTATGAGAGATTTGCTCCTCTCTCCAGGAAAGGCACTGTGGTATCCAGCAGTACCTGCCAGCGCTTCTCACACTTCTCCCTGTATCTGAATCACCAGGGGATCTTGTAAGATGTAGATTCTGATGCTTTAGGTCTAAGGTGGGGCTCAAGATTCTGTACTTCTGACAAGCTCTGAGATGATGCCAAACATACCGGTCCCTGGACCACATAGTGAAGTCCCACGGTACAGAAATCAGGATTTAGGGGTGGTTATTCTAACTTAGGATCCTGGATCATTGTGGGTGAACTTCAAGGTTTGGGCAAAACATTTTCTTATTTCAAAACTCATGTCGTGGGGACTTCTCTGATGGTTCAGTGGATAAGAATCCTCTTGCTAACAGAGGGGCCATGGGTTTGATCCCTGGTCTGGGAAGATTCCACATGCTGCAGAGTAACTAAACCGGTGCACCACAGCTACTAAAGCCCATGCGCCCTAGAGCCTGGGCTCTGCAACAAGAGAAACCACTGCAATGAGAAGAAGCCCGCGCAATGCAACAAAGACTATCCCCTGCTTACCACAATTAGAGAAAGCCTGCTTGCAGCGATGAAGACCCAGAGCAGCCAATAAATAATTTTATTTTATTTTTTTTAAAGCATGACAGGGTATAAAACTCCAGGGCTTGTCGACAAAGCAGGCAATAATAACCATACCACCTCAAGGTGGCTTACATGAGATCATACACGTGAAAACCATTGTCTCCCGGCAAGCGAAAGTGTGAGCTCTGATTCTTCTCAGGCTGAAAGGACCGGGCTGTCTCTCAACCTGAGGGATCCTGTCCTCTCTCTGGCTCTGCAATGCCTTACACAGCAGATATGTAAGAAGCCTCTTCCCCTGATGCTGCGGTAAGCACATCTCAGCTTCTAGAGAAATTTACCTTGGGCAACTGACAAGTGTCAGGAAAATGCAGATGGGGAGGGTTCGATCTAAGCTACATACATGTTCCTGTGGGTGGGGAGCTTGACAGGAGAGTTGAGGGGTGGCCCCCAAGCTAAGGAAAGTTGGTCTGAATTGTCCACGCAAAGGCATCTTTGGCAAATAGAACCTGTTAACCAGGCCACAAGCAGTGAGACCCTACTTTTTCTTATGGGATGCGGTGATAAAGAAATTACATAGTTATTTGAGAGGAACATAAATAAAGATTAATAGGTTAATGAGTTATTTTCCTTTCATTACTACACTATTGTACTTTATTATAATTGCTTTGCACTCATTTAATTAAATTTGAACTGGGGCCAACACGAGATAATTTGTTTTCCCTGTACTGAACAATGAGTATGCAGATTGGATGTACTGAAGCAGTAATCAGCCCTCTGTTTGCAACACTTTTCTACTCTGAGTAGACATTATAATTGATAATTTGATTGTTGCAGCACTCTGTGCAATATATTTTAAAGCAACATTAACATAATGGAAATTATGTTGTGAGCTTAATCTCAGCTTTTCACTGAGAGGCTATCTGGCTCCTCGGTGTAAACCAGTGAGGATCTGACAGCCGCAGAACTGCCCTGTCTCTCTCTGCCTCTCTATCTCTTTGTCTATCTCTCCGGCTCTCTCTCTCAAGCTTTTCTCTCTTTCTACCTCTCTCCCTGCTTCCTGTCTTCATTCCCTTCCTTCCTGTTCCTTTCTCCATCCCTCTCCAACCTTTTCTGTAATTTTTCCTTCCTCCTTCTCTTCCTTTTTTCCTCCGTCTTCCTTCTCTGTCCCCCGCTCCCTTCTTCCCTCCTTTCCTCTTTCTCTTTCCTTTCTTCCCTTCTTCCACAACCACATTCACTTTCTTGTCTTGCCTGGTTCTCCAGAGCCGCTGAAGAAGGCAAAGGGAGAAGTGGGGAGTGTGGACAGCAGCCCACCTGGGCTGCATCTCTTTATTTTGAGACCCATTCACGTCCCTGGGACATTCGGGAAAAGCAAGCGAGGGCCTTTCCCGCAAACAACCAAATGAGATATTATTCAAGGTGGTCAGAGGGACAGCCAGCTCCACACTTTGTGTTCTTGCTGATCTGATGATCATAATGGATTGATTTGCAGAGCGGTCATGAGCTCTTTAAGGGCAGAATCTGCCAAGGTTGGCAGATGAGGAAAAAGCCACTGGCATCACCTTTGTCTAAAATCCTTTCTTTTCTTGGAACTGCAAACACTTTCTTGAAAAGATGCAGCCCTTATCCTTATGAATACACTCTCATAACCAATTCTTTTTGGTCCAAGCGTTTCCTTGTCCCATAGTGGAAACTCACGAGGTTCTGCTTAATGATTCCAGGCCCGAGATCTTGGGTACAAGTAGGGGAACCTCATGCCCATGTGACTTATGTTGAACTTTCACAACTCTGTAAATATTTGCTTTGGGAGGAAAACCGCCTGTGAGTGGTTGAAAATGACTGTTTTGGAAGAGCCTGCAGAGGGGGTTCTGAGTGTTCTTTGTCCTCCTCTACACTGTCTGGGCCCTGATTTTTTTTTTGCAAAAATCTAATTTCTTTGAAAAAAGCCTGTCCTTTCATCTCTGCTCTTTCTGAGGCCTGGGCACCCACACTCTAGTCTCCTGTTAGATTTTCAAATGATCTGTCAGTGTGATGGAGCATGTTCCTACAAACTTCATATGCCTTTGGATCAGGCAGGAGGAGAAGTGGGTGATAGAGTATGAGATGGTTGGATGGCATCATCAACTCAGTGGACATGAGTTTGAGCAAGCTCTGGGAGATGGTAAGGGCAGGGAAGCCTGGTGTGTTGCAGTCCATGGGGTTGCAAAGAGTCAGATACGACTAAACAACTTGGATCAGGCAACTTTAAACAGAAGGTAGATTTGTCTCATAAATGTATTAATTTTCTCCAGTGAACACTTGAGTGTCAGTGCTGGTTCTGAGTATCTTGTTTTGTTTTTCTCTTCTGTGTTTTTATTTTTCACAGAAGATTGAGCTAGAATTTGACTTGCTTACACACCAGTTACTCAGTGGAGAAGTAGCTCTACTGAGTTTTACTTTTTCCCTCACTGTCTCCTTTTTTTAAAAAATCTTTTGGCCATGCCGCATGGCATGTGGGATCTTAGTTCCCTGACCAGGGATGGAACCCATGCCCTCTGCATCGACAGCACGAACCACTGGGCCACCAGGGAAGTCCTCACGTCTCCCTTTTTGTTCAGGGAATGCATCTTTCAGTAGCATTGTCATGAAATAAACTCTTCTCAGCCGGGTTTCCTGTTCTTTTTTTTCCCTAATAGAAAGAGGGCCCAGAGACATAACTATTTTTATATTTTACCTTGGTTTTTTTTTTTTTTTTTAAAGTAAAAGAACGAAGAGAGAACTCCAATTTGTCTGGCTGGAGTGTGCTTTCTCTTGTCCACAGAGGCTGTGTTTGAGTTGAGAAGCCTGCAGCTGGGATGTGATCCCAGCCTAGTGACATGATCCCAGCTTCTTGCATCAGCCCAGCCATGGCTCCTCGCCTCTGGGGACATCTCTAAGGGAGCCTGCTCCCAAATAGGGACCTTAGAGTAGATTTGTGGAGCTCAGTTACCAGGTCTTCAGGCCTACAGCAGTTTCAGACCAAGGGAAAACCACAGCAAAGATCATCTCTCCAGGTCCTGACCGTGGATTCCTGCCACCTGCAGCATATACAAACATCATAGCACTTTGGGATATTCAGTGAGACTCCTCAGTTTGTATCTGCTGTAACATGGTTACTAAGACAAAAATTCAAGTGCACATAACTTATCTGGAGATGATCCCAGTAAACACCAGGAGAGGAAGGAGGGAATGGGGCAAGGTAGGAAGATAACCAATAAATGACATGTCATCAAGCCAGTGGGCAACTGGGGCTCAATCCTGTTGTTGGAACTTGGGGATCCAACACAGAATATGCACACAGAGCTGTCTCACTGAGGCATGAGAAAGCTGGGTTGGGAGTATCTATACCAGCTGTCCCTAAACTTTTTGGCACCAGGGATTGGTTTCATAGAAGACAATTTTTCCATTGATCCCAGGGGTGAGAGTGGGTGAAGCAGAGGGTTGGTTTCAGGATGATTCTCATAAAAGAGTGCAATATAGATCCCTTACATGCGCAGTTTACAGTAGGGCTTGTGCTCCTATGAGAATCTAATGCTGATCTGACAGGAGGGTGAGCTCAGGCAATAATGCAAGCAGTGGGGAGCAGCTGTAAAGACAGATGAAGCTTCGCACATACACCCATTGCTCACCTCCTGCTGTGTGGCCTGGTTCCCAACAGGCTGTGGGCTGGTTCCAGTTTGTGGCCTGGAGATTGGGGACTCCTAATTTATACAGCAGTTCCCATTAATCCTTTCTTGAGGATGGCTTCCTGCAGTGCAGGGTGAATTTGGCGGCATTAATTCTCAGGGATTTTGGCTCTGCTGAACATGTGAACAGAGCAGGCTCTGTATGCCAGAGCAGGATCTCAGGTGAGATGCAAAGGCTGGCAATTGGAAGGTGGGCCCCTGCAATGCACGTGATGTAATATAACGCATGCATGCTCAGTCATGACCCACTCTTTGCAACCCAATGGACTGTAGCCCCCGAGGCTCCTCTGTCCATGGGATTCTCCAGGCAAGAATACTGGAGTGGTTGCCATTTTGTGCTCCAGGGGATCTTCCCGACCCAGGGATTGAACCTGGGTCTCCTGTGTCTCCTGCATTGGCAGGGAGATTCTTTGCCACTGTGTCACCTGGGAGGCAATGCTCGTGACGCTTGTGTGTTTAGTCATTCAGTCGTGTTCGACTCTTTGGGACCCTTTGGACTGTAGCCCTCCAGGCTCCTATGTCCATGGGATTTCACAAGGAATTCCTGAAAGGACATGAATGGGTAGCAGGAGACATATTCTGTCTTTCCCTAGATGATTAGCTCTGTAATAACATGGGTGAGCTCATGCACTCTTCTGTGTTCTATAGTGCTCACCTGGGTAATCATATTTCCATTTGGCACTCACAGTAGGTGTACTGCTAAGCACATCCCAGCATGGTGTTATCAAGCCTCAAAAGAGCCCCCTGAGGTAGGTCATTATTACCTCCATTTCAGGTGAGGCTATGGAAGTGCAGTGAGTTCAAGTTACTCGCTAAAGTGTTGTCAGGGTTTCCCTGGTGGCTCAACTGTAAAGAACCCACCTGCCAATGCAGAAGCCACAGGAGATGTGGGTTTGATTCCTGGGTTGGGAAGATCCCCTGGAGAAAGGAATGTCAACCCACTCCAGTATTTTTGCCTGGAGAATCCCACGGACAGAGGAGCCTGGCGGGCTACAGTCTGTGAGGTACAGTCAGAAACGCCTGAAGCCACCTGGCACGCACGGACGCACAAAGTGCTGTCAGGGTGGTCAAACACTCGGGGATACTCCACTGGACTGCTTCTCCAGCTTTCTGGTTGGATTCGGAGTCTAGAAGCTCCAGAGATCACCACTTCTCCAGCTATGAAAGTGAAAATGTTAGTCACTCAGTCGTGTCCAGCTCTTTGCAACCCCATGGGATTTCCTAAGTAAGAATACTGGAGTGGGTTGCTATTTTCTTCTTCAAGGGATCTTTCCAACCCAGGGTCAAACCCGGTTCTCCTGCATTGCTGGCAGATTCTTTACCATCTGAGCCACCAGGGAAGGCCCTTTCCAGCTCTAGCTGTCACTTGATAACATCTCACATGTCTCATCCTAAGGGACCTGCTTTGCATTCGTTGTTTTAATTTTCTCATTCCCATTTTGGAGTTAAGGCAGGCAATGTTCAGAGAGATTAATTCACGCACCTGGTGAATGGAAGAGTCAAGCTTCAGACAGACTTGCACACCAGACACCAAAGCTCGTGATTTCAAGACACTGACTTTCCTACCTGGCCCACCCCTCCCCCACTCCCACCCCCACCTCCTACTCCACACCGCAGGGAGCTGGCCAGGGATGAAGGAGAGGAAGAAAGCAAGTTACATCCCCTGATTTGACCCAGAGAAAGCAGGTGGGTCAAAGGTCAGGCCAGAAAAGAGGGTCATTAAGAACATCAAAGACCCCCCCTCCCCAGCTCTGCTTCCTATCAGGAACGCGCACAATCAGCGCCGGTGGTTGCTGTTTCTTTTGAATAACCTGTGATAATGCCCAGAGTGTTTTATAATCTACTTCCCCTTCACCTGGCGCAGTGGCAGGCTTCCCAGAATGGAGCCAACCCCGCAAGTCTGTCAGGAGCCACGCCTACAACACTTCGGAAAACTCTTGGTCAGTCTTTAAGACCAAGCACACCACACAGCGCCACGCCCCACAAGGTGGACTTGAGTGCTTTCTGCTCCGTGCATGGGGACAACGGCCAAACCTGCCCAGGGTGCACGGCCATTCAAGCGGGGGTAGAGCATGCGGGAAGAAGGGGTACCCGCCTCGGCTCCTCTGCGGGGCGTGCTGGACCCTCACTAGGGGGCGCCAAGCAGGGGCTTCCTCTCTCTCTCCTTCACTGGCTCCTTCTACCCTCTTCTCTTTCGTGTGCCTCTCGCTTCTGCAGGATCCTTTCCAGAAAAGGAAATCCGTGTGGTCAAGCAAGCCCTACCCAGGAAATCAGGAGACCTGGTTGTAACTAGCAAAAAACGAAGGATGCTGATCGGAGGTAGGAGGTCCCAGCTCATTCCTTCCATTGCCCACCAGCCAAACATCCCTCCTCTGCTCTAGATTGCAGCTCACAATCTGCAGCACCGGCCAGGTGAACTACTTTATGGTTTTTCAGCACTGTTGAAAAGACAATAAAATTTTTCTTATGCCACTTACAATTACTTTTGAGCCTTTTTAAAAAAAAGAGTCAGTTACCTATGCTTCCCCTGGAGAAGGGAATGGCTCCCCACTCCAGTGTTCTGGCCTGGAGAATTCCATGGACTGTGTAGTCCATGGGGTCGCAAAGACTCAGACACGACTGAGTGCCTTTCATTCACTCAGTCACACCTATGCCTAGTTTTATTTTTTAAATGTTTTCATTTTTATACAATTTATTTTTAAATGGTAGATTTCGTACTTAAGAAAATTCAAGATCATTGTCATTCCTTGGAAAGTCAGATCTGGCCACCCTGGACCTCTGCTCATCTGTGCCAACTGTCTGTTGGCACTGAGTTCTGCTGTCTCTTCTAGAAAGGGCATGTACACCCCACCAGAGCCCACCAGAGCCCACTCACTCTGTTTTATGCCACCCTCCTGGGTTTCCTCCTTCTGGGCTTCTCTGATGGCAGTGGTAAAGAACCCACCTGCCAATGCACCAGATGCATGCAGGAGACCCGGGTTCGAACCCTGGGTTGGGAATTTCCCCTGGAGGAGGAAATGGCAACCCACTGCAGTATTCTTGCCTAGAGAATCTTGTGGACAGAGGAGCTTAGTGGGCTATAGTCCACAGGGTTGCAGAGAGTCAGACATGACCGAGCAACTAAATGGCAACAACCACCTTCTGGGTTTATATGAGTCTATGGAAAGATAGAACCCCAAAGGGACCTCAGACACAATGAAAAATGCATACAGTTAAGGAGTTTACATGTCTGTGCTTTTACTATGTGAGGAAAGATCGAAAACAAAAGGCCAGCAATAACCTGAGATGGATCTTAGATAAGGCAGAAATGAGGTGCCCTGGATGCACCATTTTCAAGGTATCCTGACAGGTAGGGGATTATAGGTTCTCCAGAGAGGCACAGCCACCAGGTTCTGCTCTGCTCATTGAAAAATAAGGAAGCCTAAGCCCAGAGAGGGGAAGTGACTTGCAAAAAGTCACAGAGCTGCTGAATGTCAACACCCAAGTTCTAACTCAGGTTTGCTCACTCCTGGCCCAGTGCTCCTTCCCCACCAGGAAGTCTCTCCACCTTGATTTGAATACTATCTAATGTTTCCCCATCACCTGATCCATTAGGCTCCTGTGATGATGTGTCTGGTGTGCAGGGCAGCTCTCACTAAACACATTTCAGTAAGTAAGGAAACTGAGGCAGTGAGCTCAATTGGCATAAAAGCAGAGTAGGTAGTTTTCTGGTGGCATAATTTGAAGAATAATTGGAAAGGTATATGTGTGTGCATCTGTCAGTGCTTCTTTCTCTCTGGATGTGTGTGTATGTTTGTGTGTGCTCAGTTAGTCATGTCCAACTCTTTGCGATCCCATAGACTATAGCCCACCAGGCTCCTCTGTCCAGAGAATTTTCCAGGCAAGAATACTGGAGTGGGTTGCCATTTCCTCCTCCATGGGATCTTACCAACACAGGGATCAAACCTGTGTCTCCTGCATTGGCAGGCAGATTTTTTACCACTGAGTCACCTAGGAAGCCCCCTCTCTCTGGATGGGGGAAGCCTTAATACATTCCTCCAGCCCTTTTATAAGAAAGGACAAAAGGGACAGGGAAAGAAGAGATCAAAACCTACCAAACACGTATTTTGCTCCCTTTAAGTTCAGTTCAGTTCAGTTCAGTCAGTCATGTCCGACTCTTTGCCACCCCATGAATCACAGCACGCCAGGCCTCCCTGTCCATCACCATCTCCCAGAGTTTACCCAAACTCATGTCCATCGAGTCGGTGATGCCATCCAGTCATCTCATCCTCTGTCGTGCCCTTCTCCTCCTGCCCTCAATCTTTCCCAGCATCAGGGTCTTTTCAAATGAGTCAGCTCTTCGCATCAGTTAGCCAAAGTATTGGAGTTTCAGCTTCAGCATCAGTCCTTCCAATGAACACCCAGGACTGACCTCCTTTAGGATGGACTGGTTGGATCTTCTTGCAGTCCAAGGGACTCTCAAGAGTCTTCTCCAACACCACAGTTCAAAAGCATCAATTCTTCAGCACTCAGCTTTCTTCACAGTCCCACTCTCACATCCATACATGACCACAGGAAAAACCATAGCCTTGACTAGATGGACCTTTGTTGCCAAAGTAATGTCTCTGCTTTTGAATATGCTATCTAGGTTGGTCATAACTTTCCTTCCAAGGAGTAAGCATCTTTTAATTTCATGGCTGCAATCACCACCTGCAGTGATTTTGGAGCCCCCCAAAATAAAGTCTGACACTGTTTCCACTGTTTCCCCATCTATTTCCCATGAAGTGATGGGACCAGATGCCATGATCTTCGTTTTCTGAATGTTGAGCTTTAAGCCAACTTTTTCACTGTCCTCTTTCACTTTCATCAAGAGGCTTTTGAGTTCCTCTTCACTTTCTGCCATAAGGGTGGTATCATCTACATATCTGAGGTTATTGATATTTCTCCCGGCAGTCTTGATTCCAGCTTGTGCCTCATCCAGCCCAGCGTTTCTCATGATGTACTCTGCATATAAGTTAAATAAACAGGGTAACAATATACAGCCTTGACATACTCCTTTTCCTATTTAGAACCAGTCTGTTGTTCCATGTCCAGTTCTAACTGTTGCTTCCTGACCTGCATATAGATTTCTCAAGAGACAGGTCAGGTGGTCGGGTATTCCCATCTCTTTCAGAATTTTCCACAGTTTATTGTGATCCACACAGTCAAAGGCTTTGGCATAGTCAATAAAGCAGAAATATATGTTTTTCTGGAACTCTCTTGCTTTTTCCATGATCCAGCGGATGTTGGCAATTTGGTCTCTGGTTCCTCTGCCTTTTCTAAAACCAGCTTGAACATCTGGAAGTTCATGGTTCACGTATTGCTGAAGACTGGCTTGGAGAATTTTGAGCATTACTTTACTAGCGTGTGAGATGAGTGCAATTTGTGTGGTAGTTTGAGCATTCTTTGGCATTGCCTTTCTTTGGGATTGGAATGAAAACTGACCTTTTCCAGTCCTGTGGCCACTGCTGAGTTTTCCAAATTTGCTGGCATATTGAGTGCAGCACTTTCACAGCATCATTTTTTAGGATTTGAAATAGCTCAACTGGAATTCCATCACCTCCACTAGCTTTGTTCATAATGATGCTTCCTAAGGCCCACTTGACTTCACATTCCAGGATGTCTGGCTCTAGGTGTGTGATCACACCGTCGTGATTATCTGGGTCATGAAGATCTTTTTTGTATAGCTCTTCTGTGTATTCTTGCCACCTCTTCTTAATATCTTTGCAAATCTGGAAACATCGGTTTTGGATTTTTCCTTCTTTTCCCCTCTCTCTTTCTTCCTTTCTTTTTACTATGCAAACAAAAGAATGGCCTAACAGTACTTCAGATTTTCAAATTGCTCCATGGACTCCTCAGTGATCCTTGTCAAAATCCATAAAAGGCAGAGTGGATGATGAGATCTACTTTCTGAGTAGGATAGTGAGTCAGCAATGGGATGAACAACCCCAGATTCACTCAGTGGCTTAGAGACGAGGCTGAGTTTGAACCTGGGATCACTTGGGACTTCAGAGTGAGCGAAGCTGAGTCTCTCAGAGGAATTGTTGTTTAGTCGCTAAGTTGGGTCCAACTCTTGGTGACTCCATGGACTGTAGCTCGCCAGGCTCCTCTGTCCATGGGATTCTCCAGGCAAGAATACTGGAGCGGGTTGCCATTTCCTTCTCCACTCAGGAAGAATTATCGCTTCGGTTTTGGGAGCATCTGCAATGTGCCGGGTATGTGCTGGGTACTTTATAGACAAAATCTCATAAATCCACAAGATGCTTCAAGGCAAGCATATGGCCGGCTCCATTTCACCACTGAGGAAGCCGAGGAGGGCCCCAGAATGCTCAGAATAGTGCCCAAGATCATCCTGCAGGCCTGGAACTGATTCCAAAGCCCACATTCCCTCTACCACACTGATTCTGCAATAGGAAAAAAAAAAAAAACTGTCCACAATGCTTTCTTCTCCACCAATAATCTTGTGTTGCAGTCTTCCTTAATTCCCACCTTTCCAGTGACCTCTTCCTGGGTGTTTTGGGGGTGTCCTCCAGTTCCTCTGGGATTGTCTGAAGGTGAAATAATGTTTGGGTCATGTTGCCACTAAAGAAAAATAAATCCTACATGATAGCTTATGGTGCACTGATTTTCCAATTAGCTTAGGGCTGTCACTTTTAATGTTTCTTTGGAAGGGAGTAGGGCTGGTTTAAGCTGAGTAACGAACATTTATTCAGGAAGCAGAAAGGCCATGCCACACCCTTGATGTGGTGTACTAGAAAAGAGAGACTAAACATTAACCAGAAGGCAAACACGGAAACATAGGAAAGTTGGTGCACAGAGCGAAAAGCAAGGGATGCTCGATAGCAGTAGCTAAGCTCGTGGCCTCAGAAATCAGCCAAGGCCTGAGTTCAGATCCCCTCTTTGATGCTCACTAGCTGTGTGTGTGCGTATTAGTCGCTCAGTCATGTCTGATTCCTTGTGACCCCATGGACGGTAGCCACCAGGCTCCTCTGTCTACGGGATCCTCCAGGCAAGAATACTGGAGTAGGTTGCCATTCTCTTCTCCAGGGGTCTTGGGCAAATGACTGAACCCTTTTTAGCCTTCATTTTCTCTGTGAATCTGGGGGTACTAATAACATATTCCTCTGAGAGTTGTGATATAGATTAAATGATATGATGTATAGAACATATTTGGAGACTGCCTGGCATTCTTATGGGCTCCATCCACGAGAGCTCTTGTTAGATACAGTCAAACTGCAATTAACCTATTTTCAGGCTGTCTCCTCTTAAGTTTTTGTGCTATGCTCATATTTCAAGAAAAAGGTCACATTGGGTTTTTTTTAAAATTATATTATTCTTTTAAATTTTTGAAAGTGTGTTCTGTGGCCACAACAGATTCAGGCTAAACTGCCTACAATGGGAATGTGTCCTCACAATTAGAATGGCTCTGTTACGATGATAGGTGAGGCTACACAGGCAGCAAAGAGAGTGGTGCATCCACTCTACTTATGGAGGAAAGACGGTAGACAGGAAAGCAACAGGTTATTTGAAATCTATGCGGAGCAGCCCTTGGGGAGAACGCCAAGTGTTGATTGACCCAAGTCCCGGTCCTGCGTAGGGGCACCCTGGCTCACTGATGTCATGCAGAAATGAACACTGGCAGAGGGTGGGAAACAGCAGCCGTGAGACTTAGGGGAAAGGAAGCTCCAGGTTCGCAAGAGGCAGGATGAAAGCTGACACCAGTCCTTCCTGAAAAAGGAAAAGGAGCGTATTTGATAGAACAGTGCGCGGTATCTGTGATGAATGTGGTGACTCTGGCCCTGTGCAAAAGTCTTCTGTGCCATTTTGGATACCTTCTGATGAAAAGGATATGGTGGCGTTAGTGAGGCCCAGTGCAACACAGCTGAAGTGATCCGGGGCACACAGAGCCGTGGGTGTTTTCAAAGGGAAGTGAAACCAGACTAGCATCCTCCAGGAAAAGGGTGAGCGAGAGGAGGGCATCACGGAGGGACACGACATTCTGAAGTGAAAACAGCAAATAAAAGCTACAAAAGCTATTGGAGTTCATAGGTCTTTCTCTTTGCCTCTCCATCCACTCCCCCTCTAATTCAAACAGGCAGGCAGTTTAAAAGAATTGTATGTTAACAAGGCATTTAATACACAGGCATTTAAAAAATGCTAAATATTTACCTGAGAACCAAGCAGAGAAAAAAAGAGAGTGATGCATTACAGAATTAAGGCAAGGGACTTCCCAGGTGCACTGGTGGTGAAGAACCCGCCTGCCAATGCAGGAGACGCTAGAGACGTGAATTGGATCCCTGCGTCAGGAAGATCCCCTGGAGGAGGGCGTGGCAACCCGCTGAAGTATTCTCCCCTGGAGAATCCCATGGACAGAGGAGCCTGGTGGGCTATGGTCCACAGTGTCAGAGTCAGACACAACCGAAGAGACAGTGCAGCATAGCACATCAAATAATTAGCGAAAAAGGGAAAAGGAAATCAAGAAATACTAAGCAGTTGATACATTCTAGAACTACCTTTGAAATCCAATATCTGGGTTCAACCCTCATCCATAAACTGTGTGACTTTGGATAAGTTCCTTAACTTCTCTGAGCTGCAGGATCAATACAAGCCCCTATCTCATTGTGCTTCAGTGACGATTAAAAATGATAGTGTATGTAAAATACCTAGAAGAGGGTCAGCCATGGAATGGACACTCATAGTGATGGTTACTATTATTGCAGATTTCATCAGTGTTGCTCCACTGAGCATCCCTGGGAGAGCATTCATGTTTTACATGCAAGGACACTGAGCTCAGAGAGGTTAAATATTTTGCCCAAGGTCACGTAGGCGGTAAATGTTGCAGCTTGTATTTGATCCCAGGTTTGCCTGACACATTCACTCCCCATCCTGCCTCATGGCAGGAAGGTGATAAGAGGACACACAAAATCCTACAGCCTTGTTATGCTTAATCCATGCTTCCTTCATGGATACACCTTTGTCTAGGAACCAAAATCATTAGCACATATATATGCTTTCTACACCTAGAGGGCTGTGCAGCCCTCAGTGAAAACCTGACTTATATTTGGAGATCCTAGGGAAATGAACATTCTCAGAAGTCAAAATAAGTGGGGCACACGACTGCCTGCCTTACAATCGGGTAAAAATAGCATTCAAGACAATGGCTTGGGGAGAGAGGGTTCAGTTTTGTAGCAAGTGAGTATGGAGCATCTCTGATGATTCCTAAAGCTTCTGCTTTCATGGACATGGTCCTGCCCTCAGCAAGCTTACTGTCCCACAGGGGCATCTGTGATAGAAGCGGTTCTTACTTGCCATTATCCTGTTGTAACTTTCAGATCAGAAGTTGGATTTTTCTCAGGACTGTCTAACCACAATGATGGATTGTGCTTGACCTAAAGCAATCTGTACAACATATTCTCTTTTTCCAGTAATAGGTCCAGTATAGGCATGTGGCCCAGTTCTAAGCAATGAGAGGTAAGGAAATGTCTGCAGGAAACTTCTGGGCTCTCTTTCTCTGGTAAAAGAGATGTGAGAAGAACACTTTTCTCATGCTTGCTTTGTTCCTGCTTGGTATGCTGGTGTGAGGGTGTGATGCCTGGAGCCACAGCAGCTATCTTGCAACCATGAGGGAAGACATTACTGATTCATTGAATGATAAATCAGAGAGACATAAAGAGTTTAAGTTTTTGGTGATATTATTAAAGCATTGGGCTAATACTGAAACCACTTACTTCCACTACTCTTGCTGTGTCAGTTAACTGTTTATTATGAATGTTTTACCGAAACCACTGTTACTTGGAGTTTCTCTTAACAGGTCAATAATATGAGATGACTTTGGGATGGGAACTGGATATAAATGTTTCATATACTCTCAAACCACCCTAATATGGTTAGAATTGAGAACCACTTTTATATCCCATGAAAATCTTAAGTTTCACAAAAAAAGGTTAGGGTATTCAGAATAGTAAGAAACTTCTTTATGGATGGAGTATCAGTGGGAAAATATCTTGGAGAACATAGCATATTATTTTCCCTGGGTGAGATGATAGGATCTGTGCCTGTGAGGATAAGAGAGAATGGTATTTGAGTGAGCAAAATCCTGAGAAGCAGAGGCTATGTACAAGGAAGGGCAAGTAGCTCAAGTTGGTTGGAGCACAGTGTGTGAAAAGTAGGAGATGAAGCTGGCAAGATGGCTTGGGGCCAGGCTGGGTGCTGGATGGTTGTTCAATCCCATGCTAAGAACCTGGTGCCTGACACTGAGCTAGTCTATAGACACTGGCAAAAGAAGTTTAAGACCCAGTCTGTGCCACTGAAATGCTTCCAAAGCAATTGGGAAGATAAGGAATGCTCATGTGAAACTCTCAGGGACACAGAAAAGCCATATATAAACTTCCCAGCAGATGGCTTGGGGAGAAATAGCCTCAGGACAGCAGAGTCTGGAAAGAAGGGTGTGGGGTAGAATAGGATCAAGAATAGTAGGATGTTAGAGTTGGAAAGATACCAGTTGCCTCAGTGTCTGAATTCCTAAATGATGCCGGAGTTCCATTTATGACGCTCTCAGAAAATGAATCACTGGACTCTAACCTCATCTGGGACAAGGGTTTTGCTAGTTTACACCTATCATTGGACAGTTTCAACGATCATTCCATTTTTATTACATTATAGCAGAATCAATTTTCTTTAGCCCACTGAACTTAGTTTTGCCCTATTAGTCTGGGGGTGGGTTGTGTTGAATGATTGGTTTTACTACTCTGTAATACTAATACATCCAGTTTCCTTCCCATGGCCTCATAGTAATTTCTTGACCCTTGACTTTGAGATGGTTTGATTTGGGCAACTGGAGAATTGGTGGATGTGATACCAGAAGAGGCTCTGATTTTTGTGTGCCTTTCTGTGCTTCTTCCATCACTATGAAAAAATTATTCCCCAGGGCACCTACTGATTCTCAAAGAAAAAGGAACATAGAGAACAAAACTGAACCCAAATCAGGACCTGCAGCCAAGCCCAGGCAAGCCTACATCAGATCAGACAAACTCCAGTTCTCCTGCAGATACCTATGAGGTAAATAAATGTAGTAATAAGCCGCAGCATTAATGTGGCAATAGCAGACTAAAACAGACAGCAACAAAGATTAGGTTTACTCCCTTTTACACCTGAATGCTCTTCAAATAGATCGAGGTCATTATTATTCCCCGAAAATATTATCATTTTGTTCTTATTTGTCCCCAGCGCTGATAACCATTTCTTGTGTGACATGCATTGCAAATCCCTGCTGTATATAATTGCTCACTCTTTCACCCAGAACTGAGCAAACAATACTCCAGATGTAATATGCCCCTCACAGATTCTATTAGGATCATCATTGCCCTTCAACTGAAAATAATACTTTATTACTGCTTAAAATTGCATTAAATGAAAAAGCAGTTCTGTTGTTGCATTGTATTGAGCTTTGGGTTAATTAAAACCCTCCGATCTTTTCTTACTCAATTGCTGTCAATCTAGCTCTCTGACCCTGTATTTACATCGTTGACATCTTAGATGTTAAAAACAAGATTCGATTTCACTTAAATTGTATATGGTTGGTTTTGACCTAAC
Organism: Bos mutus; assembly: GCF_027580195.1. Lineage (NCBI taxonomy): Eukaryota > Metazoa > Chordata > Mammalia > Artiodactyla > Bovidae > Bos > Bos mutus. The sequence goes on from NC_091634.1 coordinate 41,573,426, forward strand.
AACCTGAACTGCCAATACAATTTAAATCCTTATTCTGTCATCAAACACACCACCACTCCTCCTTTATATATGCCATC